>NC_090735.1:48637390-48672386 GCF_036898095.1 Palaemon carinicauda
AGAGAGAGAGAGAGAGAGAGAGAGAGAGAAGGGCGTGACGTGATTAAAATGAAATTTTATTACACTTTCAAAGCTTCCACAAACAGTTATATCTAAAAGTTATTATCCCATAAATTGAAAAAAAACGTAAATTGAAAAAGAAAAACATTCAACTCCGAATAAAAAAAAAAAACATTTTTATATTTTTAGTGTCTGAAGAAATAATCATAATGGAAAGGTCTTTTAGCCTTTAGAGTTAGCTTTTAATTTCTAATGAAAAGTTCTAATTTTCAGTGATTTTCTTTCGTGATTTCTAGATTTGAATGTGTGTGTGCTTGTTTGTATATTGATAGACGTGTGTTTATATTTGTGTTATGTTTTTACATGTGAAAAAATTATTTCATTTGTTGGACGCGTATCTTTTACGAACACGTGATCAGGAAGGAAAATCTTTCTGATTGAGCATCCAATAAAATTGGTGTCTTGTCGTTCATTGGTCTTCATAGAGCTCACCATTTAAAAAGCCCCAATAATATCCTTTATTCCATATCTCGAATGATGGAATGAAATTAATTAAATTGTTGCAAAAATTCACCCTTGCGTTTGAAATGAATATGGGGAACAGCTTAAAACAAGCGCTATTACGAATTGAGTTATATTTTAATCATATTCATTTTAATCAATGTCGCATTGTGTTAATCTTATTATGGAAACTGGGGATTTCTTTTTTAATTGATACGTTAGTTTGTGCAATTGACCCAGCCATCGATAGATACTCCATTGAGGGTGGTTTCTTTAAAAAAAGAAAAAAAAATGGTGAATGTAAATAATTCGTTGGGACACTAAACTCTCTTATTACTTATCATATCGGTTTACTTTATGAGGAGAATTTTGTATATTTTCATCTGAAAAGCGATATGAAACTAGTTTTACGATTTACCAAATAATATGATTTAGTGTTACCTTGCCGGGACTGAAGCCGGTTGGGAAGCAAACGAAGGGTTGAAACTTTAGTCTTAAGGGTAAACTAAGCATACGGTAGTCTAA
Source organism: Palaemon carinicauda (assembly GCF_036898095.1). NCBI lineage: Eukaryota > Metazoa > Arthropoda > Malacostraca > Decapoda > Palaemonidae > Palaemon > Palaemon carinicauda. The sequence goes on from NC_090735.1 coordinate 48,638,417, forward strand.
GGGGGATCACATGGGCGCGTATCAACCCCCCCCCCCCCCTGCCCCTTAGGTAAGTACGCAAGGATCCGTTTCTCAGGCTAAGTTAGGTGGGGGAACCTTAGGTTAGGTTTTAAAGATTTAAAGGCCGGGCATGAATGGCAGAGACAAGGGACAATTACATTGCTCTATCATGCAGACTCTCAACTCAAAGGAACGTTAACACTAGAGTCAAACCATTCTGTGGTGGCCGCTGAAAAGAGCTCTTTGCCAGAACTTTTCGTGTCTGAGCGTAAACACTTGGTTCATTTTTCCTTAAAGGAAGCACTCTTTAGAGACAAGTCGAAAACCTTTGAAACAACAATAAAGGCAGATTAAGAGATTAACAGTAATACAGGGATAAGTATCCTATTTTCCCTCACCCTTTCTTTACAACTGTACTTGCTGGTGTAAGATCACCTTAAATAACATTATATATATATATATATATATATATATATATATATATATATATATATATATATATATATATATATATATCGAAAACTGGCATCTAAGCATAAACCATGCTTATAATTAGTTTGAAAGAGTTATTTAAAGAAAAGGTTTTTAAACCTTTTTAATTGCTCTGTCCTTGTCGGACACTTATCTTTCACTACCGCTATTTTCGTGTTTGTGGTCTCCTGGTCACATTCGTCAATCAATGGTCTTTCAGCTTAGAAGATTATGATTTCTTAAAGGGAAAGTCAATTTAATCTCTCTCTCCCTCTCTCTCTCTCTCTCTCTCTCTCTCTCTCTCTCTCTCTCTCTCTCTCTCTCTCTCTCTCTCTTTCTCTAAAAGATTCCCTTACAGTTATTGCATATTATATCACGGTTATCATAAATACATCGATTGTAACTGGGAAATATCCTTCTATTTGGAAACAACCCCTCGTAGACCCTCTTCACAAGAAAGGAGACAAGGACGACCCTGGTAATTATAGACCTGTTTCTATCCTTCCCGTAATATCGAAAGTAATAGAAAAGATTGTATGTAATCAGTTAATGGAACATCTAGAAAAGAATAATTTGATTTCTAACACTCAGCATGGATTCCGTAAAGGTTTATCAACAGAAACAGCTTTGATGAAATTAACAGATGAAATTTATAAAAATATTGATAGAAAAAAAGTTTCCATATTAATTTTATGTGACCTATCAAAGGCATTTGATAGTGTCAACCATGATGAATTGTGTAAATCTCTTAAGGAACATTACATTGATACGTTCTGGTTTCAGGATTACTTGAAGGATAGAAGTCAGGTAGTTAGATTAGGAGACGTAAATTCTTGCATTGAAAAGGTTGAATTTGGAGTCCCACAGGGATCTGTCCTAGGTCCAATTCTGTTTTTAGTCTACGTTAATGACATGATTAAATACATAGAAAACTGCTTGCTAATTCAATACGCTGATGACACCCAAGTTCTTTTGGCTGATCAAATAGAAAATTTAGATGGCTTGATAAAAAGGGCTGAACTAATATTGCTCAAAATTAAGAAATATTTTCTAAGAAAAGGGCTATTATTAAATGCCACTAAAACACAGTGCATGTTTGTGGGTAGCTCACAGTATATTAGCAAAATTCCAAATGACATTATAATAAAATGCGATGGTGATGAAGTAAAGATAAGTCAACATGTGAAAAATCTAGGTCTACACATGGACAGGTACATGACATTCAGTACTCACATTGACGAGCTGAGTAGAAAAGTTAGTGGCATTCTAATGTATTTAAGATATGGGGGTCTACTAATGATATGCACATGGAAAAAGCTCAAAAAATCCAAAACTTTGCTGGTAGAGTAGCCGTTATTGGGGTGAAAAAACACGATCACATCACCCCAACCCTCCAGCAATTAAAGTGGATAAAATTAAAAGAAAAGTGTATGTACGATGTTTGTGTTTTTGTTTTTAAAAGTTTGAGAAAAGAATATCCCAACTGGCTATACACATTTCCTACAGTTGGTAATTGTAGGAATGCATTAACCAGACAGAATGAAAATCTATTTGTAGACAGCTATCGAACTGATTTGGGTTCACGCTCAATGGCATTAAGGGGCCCAGCTTGCTGGAATAAACTACCTCTGGAAATAAGAAAATGTATAAATGTTAGTTCTGATTTATTCAAAAAGAAACTTAAGCAATATTTTTTAAATTTTACTTGAATGTATATATATCCTAATTTTTTACAATCCAATTATTGTGAATTTTATGTAAATAATGTATATTGTTATGTAACAGAATAACCATTTTATAATGGAATAAAGGTTTTTGACTTTAAAGGTTTTTGACTCTGTTTGTGTGTATATAATGGAGACTTTCCTTGGAGATTCTTTCCATCCATTGAATGCAACGTTTTCTCCACCTACCACCAGTATTTTTTTCAAAGGTGGGGATTTTCTTTCGTGCATATAAGTTTATTACTTTTCTTCTTAAACATATTTGTTGAACTCGTCGAGAGCAGGATGGTACTTTGTTCTTTCTTGAAATTTAGGTTTTTCACATTCTTCTTGTGTGATCATTCGACGAATTATTATTTCAGTAACATTAGTGGCTTCAAACGTGTGGATACATGCTTTAGTTACATCAGTAAAATGGCCGCTCTTCATCTTCATTGTGAAATACTTGTACACATTGTATACTTAAGTTTCCGATCGTTCAAATTTGATAACTTATGCAGTCTTAAGCACTCTATTTTATACTCCAAGATCAACCATTTTGGGGATTAAATATGGCTCACTGATCTTTGCCTGATAAATTTACCCTTGTGACCATCAAGATTTTAACACACCATCATGCCAGTCTTATTACGACAATAGGATAAAACTGGCAAATAACCTGGGATTATAATTTCGAACAAAAAAAATGTTGGTTCCAATTATCATTATAGAAATGAAACCTCACCTCATGAAATATATATGTTCGACAAGAATAACAGAGAGAGAGAGAGAGAGAGAGAGAGAGAGAGAGAGAGAGAGAGAGAGAGAGAGAGAGAGAGAGAGAGACTGGATTTACCTCCTGGTTAATCCTGTGAGATTAGTCAAAAAGGAAAGACATATGTCATAAAGCGGCTACTCTTTGTCAGTTTCACTCGGTTTGCATGGATCGTGTCTAAGTACTGTGTTCTTTTTTCCTTAAATTGGTCGAATTATTTTGACACGAGTACGCTATACAGTGGGTCAGAAATCGTCTCAGCGGCCACGACAGATTGGTTTTACTAAAGTATGGGTGTACCTGACTTGCTGACTATATAAGTGCTCCCAAACGAAAGTGGCAGCTGAGAGCTTATTTTTTCGCATCGAATCTTAAATATTTCGGTCATTTTACCTAAAGAAGCCCTATAAAGCAGAGGATGGATTAAGGTCTTGAAGGTGGGGCAGTTCCGTCGGTCATTATCCCGGATATAGTTCCCTTTTTGGCTATTTCTTCCAGGTGGCCAATAGAAAAGAAATTTGAATAGATTAAAAGTCTCAAATGCATTTAAAAACAAGTGCACTTGTCTTTATTATTTCTACATCTTTATCTGAGTGAATATGATAAACGGCAATATATATATATATATATATATATATATATATATATATATATATATATATATATATATATATATATATATATATATATATATATATATATATATCGTCTATACATGTACAATCAAATCTTATATTCAATTCATTTATTACATTGTTTCTTTTACTCACGTTTCACTTAGCACTGAATGACCTTTGGTTTTGCGGGCTGTCGCGAATCGCTAAGAAAAATTCTACATGGAATCGGTTTTCATTATGGGAAGGTGAACGGCAGAAAATTTTTAGGAAAGAAATGATGTTTCTGCGGCAAGGACTAAGGTTTTGCGTGTTATGGAAAAGGTGCAGGAAAACTCGAATCGGCCTATCTTATACCTGGATGAGACTTGGTTAAATTAAAATTTTACCGTCACGAAGTGCTGGACAACCACAGATAAGAAAAAGCAATTGGGGTCAATCCTATCACTGGTAAAGGGGCTAGACTGATCGTCGTACATGCCGGTAGTAAAAAAATGTTTTGTACCCAACGCACAATAAATTTTCAAGGCAACTAACGATGGTGATTATCATAACTAAATGAACAGTAAAGTGTTTGAAATGTGGTTTAAATCCCAGCTCTTACCATACATCCCTCCCTCTTCTGTAATTGTAATGAATAATGCATTTTACCATTCCGTAATTACTAATAAAATACCTACAATTTCCGATAAAAAAGATGTAATAAAGGAGTGGTTAACCAATAAAAGAGAAAATCCAACTGATGACTTGTGAAAATGTGAGCTTCTCGGAATGGTCAAGTCTCATTCTTCTCGGGATGGGAAGGAATACGTAATAGACAAACTGGCCCGTGAAAATGGTCACAGAATCATTAGGCTGCCTCCTTATCAATGCCAATATAACCCAATAGAATTAATCTGGGGTCAAGTAAAAAGTCATGTTGCCAAACGAAATGATTTTAAAATGACCAACTTGAAGCCCTCTGCTGCAAGAAGCTTTGCAGAAAGTGACAAAAGAAAATTGGGAAAATGCTATGAAACACGCAGAGAAGCTACAAATAGAAGATTCTTGAGGAGACCATGCGGCAGAACATTTATTGGAGTCTTTCATAATCAACGTAGCTTCGTCAGATGATGATGATGAGTAGGAGACATAAATATGAACAGTAGTCGTAGATAATTTTTTTTTTTTTTTTACAATTGTATAAATTTAATTTTGTGTATATAATGACTTTATTTTCCTTGAGTAATAAAGGACTTTCGTTGATATTTTGAATATTATTACCATTTCTTATTATGTCTTGTAAATACGAAAATGCTAAATATGAAAATTCATAAAGCATTGAAATAACTGTTTAGTATATTTCGAAATTACAACTGTAACAAAATTAACATAATTTACAAATACTAAATGAGACCTTAAAGGCTTCGAAAATTCTCAATAGAAAGACCAGATAATTAAAAAATAAAGATATATATATATATATATATATATATATATATATATATATATATATATATATATATATATAGTGTGTGTGTGTGTGTGTATGTATGTTTGTGTGTATGTGTTTAAAAGGATTACAAACAATTCCAGTGTACTGAAAAACTGTAGGTAGAAAAACCCCATGAAAGATCAAAAGATTAAGATTTAGAGGTCTTCCGTTCTCAGAGAAGAGCAGGATTAGTCCGACACGCTAAATCAGTTAATCCGCAAATGTCGAGCTGGGCAAATTGTTTTCTTGTTTCCTCACCGAGAGGTCATGATGGTACGAAATTATTTGAAATCTATACGAAATATTAAGAAGAACTGTCATTCGACTGCCACTACAGCTTTGCTGATCTCAGCGATATACACTCGCTCTCATCGCCACGTTAAGGTATCCTCACTCAGAAAGGGACTATAGAGTCCTTTCAATACACGTCATCAAACTTCCGGTCCGCCATCTTGGAGGGCATACAAAGACGCGTTCAGTGAATAGCTATGGTTGAACTGTTGAATATTTAGCCATTTCATCACATTCACATTCACACAATGCCCAGTTTTTGCGCTATTGTTGGCTGTGGGAATTGAGGACGAAGAGATGACAAGAGTTTCTACCGCATACCGGCAGTTATTCAGAATCAGGACAAAGATACAGAAGAATTATCCAAGTGCAGACGTGACTTGTGGTTGACCAGAATATCACGGGCTGATCTACGTGAATCCTCACTACCCTGGGCACGTATCTGTTCTGATCATTTCATATCAGGTCAGTCTCGGCTAGGCCCTAAAAGTATCATTATTCCTGTGTAAACATGCTATATCCGATCGCATGGGTGACTTCAAAAGCATCATCGTCAGTTCAGTGTGTAGTGTGTGTGGGGGAGGGGGCATTTCAATTTTTAAACATCAAAAGGGGCATCTCAGATTTACAAAACAAAAATCAAAATCGCCCATATTGGCTATATTAACAAAGGCTACTTACCTAGGTCTCTATTTCGTCAAGGTGCTCATGCCTATATATAATTAAGTGTATATTTATATTTATTTTAATTTGTGTATTAAATTGTGCAGACATACGGGCCTATGTGATGAATAAACATTGATTATAAATAATAATAATATCTGAAAGCTGGTTTAATCCGAAGGGGTCTTCAGCTTATATATGAAACATCGAAAAAATAATTAAAGTTGCGCATTTGATTGCAAGGAGGCAAAACGATCATCCAAGAGCATTACAATAGAGTTTGTCCATCATATGTTTATATGTATATAAGAAATTATAGCATTTGTAACCAAACATAAACACAATGGTTAGGCATGAACTGATAAAGATTTGACATAATAATGCAAAACTTTTATATACATACATTTTGACAATAAAAAATTATCATAGACAAGGTTAGGCTAAATGATCAATATTAGCATTATAATGATAAACACTCTCTTCATCGGCCCAGTGTTTATCTAATTTTGGACTTAAAAGCATTAAAGGGAAAAACAACAAATTCTGGAAGCAGATTATTCAATGGAAATGTATGCCCACTCATGTTCTGGGTTGGCCGACAGTACCAAGTAGTTCACCATATCAATGTATGAAATACTGGGAAAATCCTCAATATTTTGACTGAATGAATTCTGCATCTGGTATGGATCTGGGCCATCAATTAGATCGAGTTTCTGCTTGTAAAAACGCTTATCATCACCTGACAATTGTTTGACAAAGTCGCTCTCATTGTCCATATTCGCTGTAGCAGCCGCCATGTTTTCGCTTTGTATGCCCTCCAGCATGGCCGCCGGCGATTCCCAGTGACGTCATTGAAAGCACTCTATACTATGCTATACTATACTATATACTTTTTAAAATATTCACTGTTTTTCGTTTTTTTTTGTATGGAAATGTGGAAAAAAAATCTAAGTTACACATTTTGCTATATACCTTTTTAGAGAGAGAGAGAGAGAGAGAGAGAGAGAGAGAGAGAGAGAGAGAGAGAGAGAACTTTATGATAGAAAATATTGAAGAGAACACAGAATAGGATAACAGCGATTTAGATATTTTCTTTTGAACTAAAGAAAAACAAATTCTCCGGTTTATTTTTCTTAGAAAATTGCTCTCGTTAAAAGAAAAAGGAATATGACGAAAGCTAATGTTTCAATGTCATCGTATTAATGTTTTTTGCTTCTTATCATACTTTCGCTTTTCCTTTTCCTGCTATCTTTATCTTATTGTTTTATTTTAATATCTTGCTTTTCTGCTATCTTCGGTTACTGTTTGTTTTCCTATTATTGCCGATTTTTTCAGTTGCTATCTTCTTCCTAATATGATAATTTTCTTGATTTCTTCTTTTTGTCATCTACTTCCTGCTGCTTATCTCTTCTTATTCTTTTGTTGTCGCTTACTTCATATTCTTTTACCGCTTATTACCTCTTCTTATTCTCTTATTGCAGGTTACATCTTCGTCTTCCACTGCTGCTTATATCTTCTTATTCTTTTGTTGCTGCTTACTCTTATTATTCTTTTATTGCTGCTTAACTCTTATTATTCTTCTATTCTTCTCATGGACGTTCTCCTCTCATTATCCGCTTCTTCTTGTTCGTGTGGTCATCCTCATCATGATATCTTCGTCCTCTTCTTCTACTCCTATTTTCGCTGTATCTTCTTTCTGCTTCTTTCATCTCTTGGGTTTCCTCTCTGCCGCCATCTTGTTCCTTCAGGAGAACCAGTTGTCTCTCAACCCACATCCTGAAGGCTTTTCGATTCTTCCTCTTGTTGTTACTACCCCGTACACTTCCGTTTCCCCTTACACATCCAACCTTCCTTACTCTTCCCCTTACACATCCAACCTTCCCTTCTCTTCTCCTTACACTTCCAACCTTCCCTCTTCTTTCCCCTTACAGATCCAACCTTCCCTTCTCTTCCCCTTACACATCCAACCTTCATTTTTCTTCCCCTTACACATCCAACCTTCCCCCTTCTTTCCCCTTACACATCCAACCTTCCCCCTTCTTCCCCTTACACATACAACCTTTCCCCTTCTTCCTCCTTACACATCCAACCTTCCCCCTTCTTGCCCTTACACATCCAACCTTCCCCCTTCTTGCCCTCACACATCCAACCTTCCCTTGTCTTCCTCTTACACATCCAACCTTGCCTTTTCTTCCCCTAACACATTCAACCTTCCCTTTTCTTCCCCTTACACATCTAACATCCCCCCTGTTCCCCTTACACATCCAATCTGCCCTTCTCGTGCCCTTACACACACCCAACCTTCCCTTATCTTCCGCTTACACATCCAAACTTCCCTTCTCTTCCCCTTAAACATCAAACCTTTCCTTCTCTTCCCCTTACACATCCAACCTTCCCTTCTCTTCCCCTTACACATCCAACCTCCCCCCTCTTCAAATTACACATCAAAACATCCCTTCTCTTCCCCTTACATATCCAACCTTCCCCTTTTCCCCTTACACATCCAAGCTTCCCTTTTCGTCCCCTTACACATCCAACTTTCCTTTCTCTTCCCCTTACACATCTAACCTTCCCTTCTCTTCCCCTTACACATCCAACCAACCCCCTCTTCCTGTTACACATCCAACCTACCCTTCTCTTCCCCTTTCACATCCAACCTTCCCTTCTCTTCCCCTTACATATCCAACCAACCCCCTCTTCCTGTTACACATCCAACCTACCCTTCTCTTCCCCTTTCACATCCAACCTTCCCTTCTCTTCCCCTTACACATCCAACCAACCCCCTCTTCCTGTTACACATCCAACCTCCCCCCTCTTCCCCTAACACATCCAACCTTCCCGTCTCTTGCCCTTACACATCCAACCTCCCTCCTCTTTCTGTTACATACGTAACCTTCCCTTCTGTTCCCCTTACACATCTAACTTTGCCTTCTCTTTCCCTTACACATGCAACCTTCCCCTCTCTTCTCATTTCACATTCAACTTTGCTTTCTCTTTCCCTTACACATTCAACCTTCCCTTCTCTTCCCCCTTACACATCCAACTTTGCCTTCTCTTTCCCTTACATATGCAACCTTTCTTCTCTTCATACACATCCAAAACTTTCCTTCTCTTCCCCTCACACATGCAACCCTCCCTTCTCTTCTCCTTACACATTCAACCTCCCCCGTCTTCAACTTACACATTTAACCTTCCCTTCTCTTCCCCTTACACATCCAACCTTCCCTTCTCTTCACCTTATACATCCAACCAACCCACTCTTCTCCTTGCACATCCAACCTTCCCTTCTCTTCCCCTCACACATCCAACCTTCCCTTCTCTTCCCCTTACACATCCAACCAACCCCCCCTTTCTGTTGCACATCAAACCTTCCCTTCTCTTACCCTTACACATGCAACCTTCCCTTCTCTTCACCTTATACATCCAACCAACCAACTCTTCCCCTTGCACATCCAACGTTCCCTTCTCTTCCCCTTACACATCCAACCTTCCCTTCTCTTCCCCTTACACATCCAACCAACCGCCCCTTTCTGTTGCACATCAAACCTTCCCTTCTCTTCCCCTTAACATCCAACTCTCCCTTCTCTTCCCCTTGCACATCCAACCAACCCCCTCTTCCTGTTACACATCCAACCTTCCCATCTCTTCCCCTTACACAGCCAACCTCCCCCCTCTTCCCCTAACACATCCAACCTTCCCTTCTCTTCCATTTACACATCCAACCTCCCTCCTCTTTCTGTTACACACGCAACCTTCCCTTCTCTTCCCCTTACACTTCCAACCTCCCCTGTCTTCAACTTGCACATCAAATCATCCCTTCTCTTCCCCTTACATATCCAACCTCCCCCTCTTCCCCTTACACATCCTACCTTCCCTTCTCTTCCCCTTACACATCCAACCTTCCCTTCTCTTCCCCTTACACATCCAACCTTCCCTTCTCTTCACCTTAATCATCCAACCAACCCACTCTTCCCCTTACACATCCAACCTTCCTTTCTCTTCCCCTTACACATCCAACTTTCCCCCCTCATCCTCTTACATATCCAACCCTCCTTTATCTACCCCTTACACATCCAACCTTCCCCCTTTTTCCCCCTTACATATCCAACCTCCCCACTCTTCCCCTTACACATCCAATCCTTCTGTCACCAGTAAAGCCAACATTGTCTGAAAGAGAAATGATTTTTCATCTCATCTTTCAACGATTAATGAATCTTTCTCTCTTTTTCTCATCCGTCGAAAGGTTACACAACTTGAGCTACCCATAGCAATGAATGGATTTTGTTCCTAATAACTGGAAACTTGTTGAATATAAGCATTCAACGGTTCTTTTATGAACTCATGAGCCTCGTTTTACTGATGTACTGTGTCGGCTATAGGCAACCCGTAAAGAGGTCCCAATGTCCAATAGCAATTAATCCGCTTAGGATGTTTGTGAAAAGGAAAAAGCTCTGCGAAGTGGTAGAGCTATTTATGGAGCCTTTATTGGAAGGCTGGTCACGATTTTGAATGCCATACAAGAGAGAGAGAGAGAGAGAGAGAGAGAGAGAGAGAGAGAGAGAGAGAGAGAGAGAGAGAGAGAGAGAGAGAGAGAGCCTTACCTTACCTTATTGCCTTATTTTTTGTTTGGGTTCCCCCAGGTCCCTCAGTGTGAGGCACCTCGTATATCCACCAGAGAGTTGCTAATACATCTTCCGGTGTATTTTGCATCTTCCAGTCTTGGATGGTCTGGGATGCATCTTAGGTATTTATCGAGCTGATTTTTAAACGCATCTACGCTCACTCCTGATATGTTTCTTAGATGAGCTGGCAGCACATTAAATAGTCGCTGCATTATCGATGCTGGTGCGTAGTGGATTAATGTCCTGTGCGCCTTTCTCAGTTTACCTGGAATGCTTTTTGGCACTATTAATCTACCTCGGCTTGCTCTTTCTGATACTTTAAGCTCCATGATGTTTTCAGCAATTCCTTCTATTTGCTTCCATGGTTGTATTATCATGTAGCGTTCTCTTCTCCTTTCTAGACTGTATAGTTTTAAAAATTGCAGTCTTTCCCAGTAATCAAGGTCCTTAACTTCTTCTATTCTAGCAGTATAGGACCTTTGTACACTCTATATTTGCGCAATATCCTTTTGGTAGTGAGGGTACCATATCACATTGCAGTACTCGAGTGTACTACGCACATAAGTTTTGTAAAGCATAATCATGTGTTCAGCTTTTCTTGTTTTAAAGTGTCTGAATAACATTCCCATTTTTGCTTTACATTTAGCCAACAGTGTTGCTATTTGGTCGTTGCATAACATATTCCTATTTAAAATTACACCAAGGTCTTTAATTGCTTCCTTGTTTGTGATTGTCTCATTATTAGGTCCCTTGTATGCATACACCATTCCTTCTCTGTTTCCATAATTTATTGATTCGAATTTATCGGAGTTAAATACCATCCTATTTATCTCCGCCCATTCATATATTTTGTTTAGATCTCTTTGTAGTGAGTTCCTATCTTCATCACAAGTAATTTCTCTACTTATTCTTGTGTCATCGGCGAAACTTCTCACTACGGAGTTTTCAACATCACAGTCTATGTCTGAGATCATAATAACAAATAGCAGTGCAGCTAATACCGTACCTTGGGGCACACCAGATATTACCTGGGCTTCATCTGATTTCTCGTCATTTGCAACCACTATCTGTTTTCTGTTTTGCAGGAATTCTTTTACCCATTTTCCTATCTTTCCCACAATATTATGCTTTCTCATTTTTTTCTCCAATATGTTATGGTCTACCTTGTCAAAGGCTTTTGCAAAATCTAGATAGATCACATCTGTGTCTTTTTCATTTATCATATTATTGTATATGTTTTCATAGTGAGCTATCAGTTGGGTCTGTGTACTTTTTCCAGGTACGAAACCATGTTGACCCATATTAAACAAATTATTTTTGACCAAATGGTTCATTATTTTCTTTTTTATTACCCTCTCATACACTTTCATAATATGTGATGTTAGACTAACAGGTCTATAATTGCTTGCCTCTAGTCTTGATCCACTTTTGAAGATAGGGGTTATATAAGCTAATTTATGTTTGACATATATTTCGCTCATATCTATACTCTGTCTTAGCAGTATTGCAAGTGGCTTCGCGATAGTGTTTGCAGTTTTTTTTAACAAAATCGCTGGAACTCCATCTGGTCCGGTTGCCGATCCATTTTTAATTTCGTTTATAGCCGTGACAATATCTGCTTCATTAATATCTATATCCGTTAGATATTCAACATTTTCTTCTCTCATTTCTGTTTCATTATTCTCATTCGCAATTCTTGGCGTGAACTCACTCTTATATTTTTCTGCTAATATGTTGCATATTTCCTTTTTTTCATTCGTTAGCCGTCCTTCAATTCTTAGAGGGCCTATTTCTATTCTCCTTTTATTCATCTTTTTTGCATAGGAGTAAAGTACTTTGGGGTTTCTTTTTATATTTTGAAGTGTCCTTTCTTCTAAGTCCCTTTTTTCATTTTCTTTCGACTGTATAATCTTTTGTTCTGCATTTTCTATCTTACATTTTATTTCCCTCATTTTCCACACATTTTTTTCTTTTGCAAGATTTTTCTTCCACTTTTTAATTTTCTGAAATAAGATCCTTCTGTCTCTTGGTATGTACGTCTTTTGTTTATTGTTTTTTTTTTCGGTACATATTTTTCAACAATTTTCTCCAGTATTTTGTACAGTATATCCGTATTTACCTGTATATTATCACTTATAAATACACTTTTCCATTCTTTATTCAGTTCTTCATTTATTTCTGACCATTTTATATTCTTACTGTAAAAGTTATATTTTCCATATCCTTCCCAAAGTTTTGTGCTTTTATTAATTCTGTGATCACTTGGTTTGGAATGAACTATCAATTCTATGACATTGTGGTCTGAAATTCCCGTGTTATACACTATTATTTCTTTAACATAATTCACCTCATTCACAAATACTAGATCTAGGACATTTTCCTTTCTTGTTGGAATGTGGTTTATTTGTTGCATATTATGTTCTAATAGCATATCTTGACAGAGAGAGAGAGAGAGAGAATTTTAAGAATAAAATTATGTGAAGAGATAATTTTAAGAATGAAATCTTGTGAGAGAGAGAGAGAGAGAGGGAGAGAGAGAGAGAGAAAGAGACGGATAATTTTGATGTATAATGATTGGATAAGAAATGAGAGAGAGGGATAATTTTGACGATAAGGATTTGTGAATGAATTCCAAGTGGATATATATTCCCAAGATAGAATTCGGTATTAAATGCCATTCGTGGGTGATATTTACATTGATTGAAATCACGTGTGCTTGTGATATATATTCATTTAAAATAACCACGTGTTGCAAACTCACGATTCAGCTATCATGGTGGAGATGCGTTATTTCAAGTCTATGAACAGATTCCTGAATTCGACAGGAATATGTACGGGGACTTGTCATAAACTTTTATCTCTCTTGATAGGTCAGTCGGTAGAGTCTTCTGCAGGTATGGTTTCCAGCCGAACAGGTGGGGGTTCGAATCTCCACCCGGCCAGAAGCTGTTACCATAAAATGAATTCCAAGTGTATATATATTCCCAAGATAGAATTCGGTATTAAATGCCATTCGTGGGTGATATTTACATATATATATATATATATATATATATATATATATATATATATATATATAGATATATATATATATATATATATATATATATATATATATATATACATATATATATATATATATATATATATATATATATGTATATATATATTTTTATCTATATTTATATCTATATTTTATATAAATAAATATATATAATATATATATATATATATATATATATATATATATATATATATATATATGTATATATATATATATATATATATATATATATATATATATATATATATGTATATATATATATATATATACATATATATATATATATATATATACATATATATATATATATATATATATATATATACATATATATATATATATATATATATATATATATATATACATATATATAATCTCTTTCTGTAAATTCATTGCTGAACAACATGAACATGTGATTCCCATTCTCAGTCTTCAATTGAACCGTGTGAACGGCAGTTTCGGGAATGGCTTTGATGGATTTTCGCATTGCAATTTCCCTGGAGTTCAGGTTGCCGCTTGCAAAGCGAATTATCGTAAGGACCTCGCAAATGTTGAGTATGATTTGAAGCGTTATGATATATTATTGCGCACAGTCTATATATATATATATATATATATATATATATATATATATATATATATATATATATATATATAATATCACTTTCTGAGTGAGGATACCTTAAAGTAGTGATTGATTAATTGATTGATTTGAAGTTCTCTGGCATCCTGACATCGAAGGTCTTTAACGCCAATTAATAGTTTGTCTATTGCCATGATCAGCAAAGCTATACTACTACTTATGGCCACCCATACTGCAGTGGGTTGGTTTGCTGTGAAGTCTCCCACCAAAAGCAACTTGCAGTGGCCAACGTGTTATTGAAAACGACCAAACCCCAGAGAAGACAAAGGACATATATGAGGCCTTTTTTCTGAAGTGGACTTGAGACAACTGCACACACACACACACACACACACACACACACACACACACACACATATATATATATATATATATATATATATATATTTATATATATATATATATATATATATATATATATATATATATATATACGTGTGTATATATATACACAGACACACACACGCACACACAAATATATTTATATTTTATAAATATATATATATACATATATATATTTATATATATGTATATATATATATATTATATATGTATATATATATTATATATATGTGTGTGTTTTGTGTGTATATATATATATATATATATATATATATATATATATATATATATATATATATATCTATTTTTACATACATACATATATATATATATATATATAAATAATATTTATATATACATATATATATATATATATATATATATATATATATATATATACTTGTATTTACGTATAGTAATTAAGAAAAATATATAACTAAATTAACATCGTTTTTAAATTGAAGTAGCATAGTTGTTATATCAAGAGTGATTTAACATAAAGTTATTCTCTTGAGAAGGTGAATATTATTTAGGATCAACATCGTTACTCCATTTCCTAAAACAAATCGAATGTATTCAACAGTCGTCTCTTATCTCGGAATCCTTAATGATTCAAGTCACAGATTAATCAAAATTAATGACCATTATCGTCCCAAGGTCATTAGTCAGCCTTTATCGTCCTTACCAGCAATGCCCTTCAGTAATTACTTCGTTCATACCATTACAAACAATTATTTAAATCATTCGTTCGACACAAACATAAATCTAAAATCTTTTGCCTTTTGGTAACGTGACCGGAATTTCGTTAATTAGTAGTAATTAAGATTTATTGACTTGTTTGTTTTGTCTTCCATTAAGTTAATTCTATATTCGATTTTTTTCTAATTACTGTTATAAGAAGAGGATTTCCTTTCTAATTACTGTCATAAGAAGAGGATTTTCTTTCTAATTACTCTCATAAGAAGAGGATTTTCTTTCTAATTACTGTCATAAGAAGAGGATTTTCTTTCTAATTACTGTCATAAGAAGAGGATTTTCTTTCTAATTACTCTCTTAAGAAGAGGATTTCCTTCCTAAATACTGTCATAAGAAGAGGATTTCCTTTCTAATTACTGTCATAAGAAGAAGATTTTCTTTCTAATTACTGTCATAAGAAGATTTCCTTTCTAATTACTGTCACAAGAAGAGGATTTTCTTTCTTATTACTGTCATAAGAAGAGGATTTTCTTCCTAATTACTGTTATAAGAAGAGGATTTCCTTTCTAATTACTGTTATAAGAAGAGGATTTTCTTCCTAATTACTGTTATAAGAAGAGGATTTCCTTTCTAATTACTGTCATAAGAAGAGGATTTCCTTTCTAATTACTGTCATAAGAAGAGGATTTCCTTTCTAATTACTCTCATAAGAAGAGGATTTTCTTCCTAATTACTGTTATAAGAAGAGGATTTTCTTTCTAATTACTGTCTTAAGAAGAGGATTTCCTTTCTAATTACTGTCATAAGAAGAGGGTTTCCTTTCTAATTACTGTCATAAGAAGAGGATTTCCTTTCTAAATACTGTCATAAGAAGAGGATTTCCTTTCTAATTAATGTCATAAGGAGAGGATTTTCCTCCTAATTACTGTTATAAGAAGAGGATTTTCTTTCTAATTACTGTTATAAGAAGAGGATTTTCTTTCTAATTACTGTCTTAAGAAGAGGATTTCCTTTCTAATTACTATCATAAGAAGAGGGTTTCCTTTCTAATTACTGTCATAAGAAGAGGATTTCCTTTCTAAATACTGTCATAAGAAGAGGATTTCCTTTCTAATTAATGTCATAAGAAGAGGATTTTCCTCCTAATTACTGTTATAAGAAGAGGATTTTCTTTCTAATTACGATCCTAAGAGGATTTCCTTTCTAATTACTGTCATAAGAAGAGGATTTCCTTTCTAATTACTGTCATAAGAAGAGGATTTCCTTTCTAATTACTGTCATAAGAAGAGGATTTCCTTTCTAAATACTGTCATAAGAAGAGGATTTCCTTTCTAATTACTGTCATAAGAAGAGGATTTTCTTTCTAATTACTGTCTTAAGAAGAGGATTTTCTTTCTAATTACTGTCATAAGAAGAGGATTTTCTTTCTAATTACTCTCTTAAGAAGAGGATTTCCTTTCTAAATACTGTCATAAGAAGAGGGTTTCCTTTCTAATTACTGTCATAAGAAGAGGATTTCCTTTCTAATTACTGTCATAAGAAGAGGATTTTCTTTCTAATTACTGTCATAAGAAGAGGATTTTCTTTCTAATTACTGTCATAAGAAGAGGATTTTCTTTCTAATTACTGTCATAAGAAGAGGATTTCCTTTCTAAATACTGTCATAAGAAGAGGGTTTCCTTTCTAATTACTGTCATAAGAAGAGGATTTCCTTTTTAATTACTGTCATAAGAAGAGGATTTTCTTTCTAATTACTCTCTTAAGAAGAGGATTTCCTTTCTAAATACTGTCATAAGAAGAGGGTTTCCTTTCTAATTACTGTCATAAGAAGAGGATTTTCTTTCTAATTACTGTCATAAGAAGAGGATTTTCTTTCTAATTACTGTCATAAGAAGAGGATTTTCTTTCTAATTACTGTCATAAGAAGAGGATTTTCTTTCTAATTAATGTCATAAGCAGAGGATTTTCCTTCTAATTACTGTCATGAGAAGAGGATTTTCTTTCTAATTAATGTCATAAGCAGAGGATTTTCCTTCTAATTACTGTCATAAGCAGAGGATTTTCTTTCTAAATACTGTCATAAGAAGAGGATTTCCTTTCTAATTACTGTCATAAGAAGAGGATTTCCTTTCTAATTACTGTCATAAGAAGAGGATTTTCTTTCTAATTACTGTCATAAGAAGAGGATTTTCTTTCTAATTACTGTCATAAGAAGAGGATTTCCTTTCTAATTACTGTCATAAGAAGAAGATTTCCTTTCTAATTACTGTCATAAGAAGAGGATTTCCTTTCTAATTACTGTCATAAGAAGAGGATTTCCTTTCTAATTACTGTCATAAGAAGAGGATTTTCTTTCTAATTACTGTCATAAGAAGAGGATTTTCTTTCTAATTACTGTCATAAGAAGAGGATTTTCTTTCTAATTAATGTCATAAGCAGAGGATTTTCTTTCTAATTACTGTCATAAGAAGAAGATTTTCTTTCTAATTACTGTCATAAGAAGATTTCCTTTCTAATTACTGTCACAAGAAGAGGATTTTCTTTCTTATTACTGTCATAAGAAGAGGATTTTCTTCCTAATTACTGTTATAAGAAGAGGATTTCCTTTCTAATTACTGTCATAAGAAAAGGATTTTCTTCCTAATTACTGTTATAAGAAGAGGATTTCCTTTCTAATTACTGTCATAAGAAGAGGATTTCCTTTCTAATTACTGTCATAAGAAAAGGATTTTCTTCCTAATTACTGTTATAAGAAGAGGATTTCCTTTCTAATTACTGTCATAAGAAGAGGATTTCATTTTTAATTACTGTCATAAGAAGAGGATTTCCTTTCTAATTACTGTCATAAGAAGAGGATTTCCTTTCTAATTACTGTCATAAGAAGAGGATTTTCTTCCTAATTACTGTTATAAGAAGAGGATTTTCTTTCTAATTACTGTCTTAAGAAGAGGATTTCCTTTCTAATTACTGTCATAAGAAGAGGGTTTCCTTTCTAATTACTGTCATAAGAAGAGGATTTCCTTTCTAAATACTGTCCTAAGAAGAGGATTTCCATTCTAATTAATGTCATAAGAAGAGGATTTTCCTCCTAATTACTGTTATAAGAAGAGGATTTTCTTTCTAATTACGATCCTAAGAGGATTTCCTTTCTAATTACTGTCATAAGAAGAGGATTTCCTTTCTAATTACTGTCATAAGAAGAGGATTTCCTTTCTAAATACTGTCATAAGAAGAGGATTTCCTTTCTAATTACTGTCATAAGAAGAGGATTTTCTTTCTAATTACTGTCATAAGAAGAGGATTTCCTTTCTAATTACTGTCATAAGAAGAGGATTTCCTTTCTAATTACTGTCATAAGAAGAGGATTTTCTTTCTAATTACTGTCATAAGAAGAGGATTTTCTTTCTAATTACTGTCATAAGAAGAGGATTTCCTTTCTAATTACTGTCATAAGAAGAAGATTTCCTTTCTAATTACTGTCATAAGAAGAGGATTTCCTTTCTAATTACTGTCATAAGAAGAGGATTTCCTTTCTAATTACTGTCATAAGAAGAGGATTTTCTTTCTAATTACTGTCATAAGAAGAGGATTTTCTTTCTAATTACTGTCATAAGAAGAGAATTTTCTTTCTAATTAATGTCATAAGCAGAGGATTTTCTTTCTAATTACTGCCATAAGAAGAAGATTTTCTTTCTAATTACTGTCATAAGAAGATTTCCTTTCTAATTACTGTCACAAGAAGAGGATTTTCTTTCTTATTACTGTCATAAGAAGAGGATTTTCTTTCTAATTACTGTCTTAAGAAGAGGATTTCCTTCCTAATTACTGTCATAAGAAGAGGGTTTCCTTTCTAATTACTGTCATAAGAAGAGGATTTCCTTTCTAAATACTGTCATAAGAAGAGGATTTCCTTTCTAATTAATGTCATAAGAAGAGGATTTTCCTCCTAATTACTGTTATAAGAAGAGGATTTTCTTTCTAATTACGATCCTAAGAGGATTTCCTTTCTAATTACTGTCATAAGAAGAGGATTTCCTTTCTAATTACTGTCATAAGAAGAGGATTTTCTTTCTAATTACTGTCATAAGAAGAGGATTTCCTTTCTAAATACTGTCATAAGAAGAGGATTTCCTTTCTAATTACTGTCATAAGAAGAGGATTTTCTTTCTAATTACTGTCATAAGAAGAGGATTTTCTTTCTAATTACTGTCATAAGAAGAGGATTTTCTTTCTAATTACTCTTTTAAGAAGAGGATTTCCTTTCTAAATACTGTCATAAGAAGAGGGTTTCCTTTTTAATTACTGTCATAAGAAAAGGATTTTCTTTCTAATTACTGTCATAAGAAGAGGATTTTCTTTCTAATTACTGTCATAAGAAGAGGATTTTCTTTCTAATTACTGTCATAAGAAGAGGATTTTCTTTCTAATTACTGTCATAAGAAGAGGATTTCCTTTCTAAATACTGTCATAAGAAGAGGGTTTCCTTTCTAATTACTGCTATAAGAAGAGGATTTCCTTTCTAATTACTGTCATAAGAAGAGGATTTTCTTTCTAATTACTCTCTTAAGAAGAGGATTTCCTTTCTAAATACTGTCATAAGAAGAGGGTTTCCTTTCTAATTACTGTCATAAGAAGAGGATTTTCTTTCTAATTACTGTCATAAGAAGAGGATTTTCTTTCTAATTACTGTCATAAGAAGATGATTTTCTTTCTAATTACTGTCATAAGAAGAGGATTTCCTTTCTAATTACTGTCATAAGAAGAGGATTTCCTTTCTAAATACTGTCATAAGAAGAGGATTTCCTTTCTAATTACTGTCATAAGAAGAGGATTTTCTTTCTAATTACTGTCATAAGAAGAGGATTTCCTTTCTAAATACTGTCATAAGAAGAGGGTTTCCTTGCTAATTACTGTCATAAGAAGAGGATTTCCTTTCTAATTACTGTCATAAGAAGAGGATTTTCTTTCTAATTACTCTCTTAAGAAGAGGATTTCCTTTCTAAATACTGTCATAAGAAGAGGGTTTCCTTTCTAATTACTGTCATAAGAAGAGGATTTTCTTTCTAATTACTGTCATAAGAAGAGGATTTTCTTTCTAATTACTGTCATAAGAAGAGGATTTTCTTTCTAATTACTGTCATAAGAAGAGGATTTTCTTTCTAATTAATGTCATAAGCAGAGGATTTTCCTCCTAATTACTGTCATGAGAAGAGGATTTTCTTTCTAATTAATGTCATAAGCAGAGCATTTTCCTTCTAATTACTGTCATAAGCAGAGGATTTTCTTTCTAATTACTGTCATAAGAAGAGGATTTCCTTTCTAATTACTGTCATAAGAAGAGGATTTCCTTTCTAATTACTGTCATAAGAAGAGGATTTTCTTTTTAATTACTGTCATAAGAAGAGGATTTTCTTTCTAATTACTGTCATAAGAAGAGGATTTCCTTTCTAATTACTGTCATAAGAAGAAGATTTCCTTTCTAATTACTGTCATAAGAAGAGGATTTCCTTTCTAATTACTGTCATAAGAAGAGGATTTCCTTTCTAATTACTGTCATAAGAAGAGGATTTTCTTTCTAATTACTGTCATAAGAAGAGGATTTTCTTTCTAATTACTGTCATAAGAAGAGAATTTTCTTTCTAATTAATGTCATAAGCAGAGGATTTTCTTTCTAATTACTGTCATAAGAAGAAGATTTTCTTTCTAATTACTGTCATAAGAAGATTTACTTTCTAATTACTGTCACAAGAAGAGGATTTTCTTTTTTATTACTGTCATAAGAAGAGGATTTTCTTCCTAATTACTGTTATAAGAAGAGGATTTCCTTTCTAATTACTGTCATAAGAAGAGGATTTTCTTCCTAATTACTGTTATAAGAAGAGGATTTCCTTTCTAATTACTGTCATAAGAAGAGGATTTCCTTTCTAATTACTGTCATAAGAAGAGGATTTCCTTTCTAATTACTGTCATAAGAAGAGGATTTTCTTTCTAATTACTGTCATAAGAAGAGGATTTTCCTCCTAATTACTGTTATAAGAAGAGGATTTTCTTTCTAATTACGATCCTAAGAGGATTTCCTTTCTAATTACTGTCATAAGAAGAGGATTTCCTTTCTAATTACTGTCATAAGAAGAGGATTTCCTTTTTAAATACTGTCATAAGAAGAGGATTTCCTTTCTAATTACTGTCATAAGAAGAGGATTTTCTTTCTAATTACTGTCATAAGAAGAGGATTTCCTTTCTAATTACTGTCATAAGAAGAGGATTTCCTTTCTAATTACTGTCATAAGAAGAGGATTTTCTTTCTAATTACTGTCATAAGAAGAGGATTTTCTTTCTAATTACTGTCATAAGAAGAGGATTTCCTTTCTAATTACTGTCATAAGAAGAAGATTTCCTTTCTAATTACTGTCATAAGAAGAGGATTTCCTTTCTAATTACTGTCATAAGAAGAGGATTTCCTTTCTAATTACTGTCATAAGAAGAGGATTTTCTTTCTAATTACTGTCATAAGAAGAGGATTTTCTTTCTAATTACTGTCATAAGAAGAGAATTTTCTTTCTAATTAATGTCATAAGCAGAGGATTTTCTTTCTAATTACCGCCATAAGAAGAAGATTTTCTTTCTAATTACTGTCATAAGAAGATTTCCTTTCTAATTACTGTCACAAGAAGAGGATTTTCTTTCTTATTACTGTCATAAGAAGAGAATTTTCTTTCTAATTACTGTCTTAAGAAGAGGATTTCCTTCCTAATTACTGTCATAAGAAGAGGGTTTCCTTTCTAATTACTGTCATAAGAAGAGGATTTCCTTTCTAAATACTGTCATAAGAAGAGGATTTCCTTTCTAATTAATGTCATAAGAAGAGGATTTTCCTCCTAATTACTGTTATAAGAAGAGGATTTTCTTTCTAATTACGATCCTAAGAGGATTTCCTTTCTAATTACTGTCATAAGAAGAGGATTTCCTTTCTAATTACTGTCATAAGAAGAGGATTTTCTTTCTAATTACTGTCATAAGAAGAGGATTTCCTTTCTAAATACTGTCATAAGAAGAGGATTTCCTTTCTAATTACTGTCATAAGAAGAGGATTTTCTTTCTAATTACTGTCATAAGAAGAGGATTTTCTTTCTAATTACTGTCATAAGAAGAGGATTTTCTTTCTAATTACTCTCATAAGAAGAGGATTTCCTTTCTAAATACTGTCATAAGAAGAGGGTTTCCTTTTTAATTACTGTTATAAGAAAAGGATTTTCTTTCTAATTACTGTCATAAGAAGAGGATTTTCTTTCTAATTACTGTCATAAGAAGAGGATTTTCTTTCTAATTACTGTCATAAGAAGAGGATTTTCTTTCTAATTACTGTCATAAGAAGAGGATTTCCTTTCTAAATACTGTCATAAGAAGAGGGTTTCCTTTCTAATTACTGCTATAAGAAGAGGATTTCCTTTCTAATTACTGTCATAAGAAGAGGATTTTCTTTCTAATTACTCTCTTAAGAAGAGGATTTCCTTTCTAAATACTGTCATAAGAAGAGGGTTTCCTTTCTAATTACTGTCATAAGAAGAGGATTTTCTTTCTAATTACTGTCATAAGAAGAGGATTTTCTTTCTAATTACTGTCATAAGAAGATGATTTTCTTTCTAATTACTGTCATAAGAAGAGGATTTCCTTTCTAATTACTGTCATAAGAAGAGGATTTCCTTTCTAAATACTGTCATAAGAAGAGGATTTCCTTTCTAATTACTGTCATAAGAAGAGGATTTTCTTTCTAATTACTGTCATAAGAAGAGGATTTCCTTTCTAAATACTGTCATAAGAAGAGGGTTTCCTTGCTAATTACTGTCATAAGAAGAGGATTTCCTTTCTAATTACTGTCATAAGAAGAGGATTTTCTTTCTAATTACTCTCTTAAGAAGAGGATTTCCTTTCTAAATACTGTCATAAGAAGAGGGTTTCCTTTCTAATTACTGTCATAAGAAGAGGATTTTCTTTCTAATTACTGTCATAAGAAGAGGATTTTCTTTCTAATTACTGTCATAAGAAGAGGATTTTCTTTCTAATTACTGTCATAAGAAGAGGATTTTCTTTCTAATTAATGTCATAAGCAGAGTATTTTCCTCCTAATTACTGTCATGAGAAGAGGATTTTCTTTCTAATTAATGTCATAAGCAGAGGATTTTCCTTCTAATTACTGTCATAAGCAGAGGATTTTCTTTCTAATTACTGTCATAAGAAGAGGATTTCCTTTCTAATTACTGTCATAAGAAGAGGATTTCCTTTCTAATTACTGTCATAAGAAGAGGATTTTCTTTCTAATTACTGTCATAAGAAGAGGATTTTCTTTCTAATTACTGTCATAAGAAGAGGATTTCCTTTCTAATTACTGTCATAAGAAGAAGATTTCCTTTCTAATTACTGTCATAAGAAGAGGATTTCCTTTCTAATTACTGTCATAAGAAGAGGATTTCCTTTCTAATTACTGTCATAAGAAGAGGATTTTCTTTCTAATTACTGTCATAAGAAGAGGATTTTCTTTCTAATTACTGTCATAAGAAGAGAATTTTCTTTCTAATTAATGTCATAAGCAGAGGATTTTCTTTCTAATTACTGTCATAAGAAGAAGATTTTCTTTCTAATTACTGTCATAAGAAGATTTCCTTTCTAATTACTGTCACAAGAAGAGGATTTTCTTTTTTATTACTGTCATAAGAAGAGGATTTTCTTCCTAATTACTGTTATAAGAAGAGGATTTCCTTTCTAATTACTGTCATAAGAAGAGGATTTTCTTCCTAATTACTGTTATAAGAAGAGGATTTCCTTTCTAATTACTGTCATAAGAAGAGGATTTCCTTTCTAATTACTGTCATAAGAAGAGGATTTCCTTTCTAATTACTGTCATAAGAAGAGGATTTTCTTTCTAATTACTGTCATAAGAAGAGGATTTTCTTTCTAATTACTGTCATAAGAAGAGAATTTTCTTTCTAATTAATGTCATAAGCAGAGGATTTTCTTTCTAATTACTGTCATAAGAAGAGGATTTTCTTCCTAATTACTGTTATAAGAAGAGGATTTTCTTTCTAATTAATGTCATAAGAAGAGGATTATCCTCCTAATTACTGTTATAAGAAGAGGATTTTCTTTCTAATTACGATCCTAAGAGGATTTCCTTTCTAATTACTGTCATAAGAAGAGGATTTCCTTTCTAATTACTGTCATAAGAAGAGGATTTCCTTTCTAAATACTGTCATAAGAAGAGGATTTCCTTTCTAATTACTGTCATAAGAAGAGGATTTTCTTTCTAATTACTGTCATAAGAAGAGGATTTTCTTTCTAATTACTGTCATAAGAAGAGGATTTTCTTTCTAATTACTCTCTTGAGAAGAGGATTTCCTTTCTAAATACTGTCATAAGAAGAGGGTTTCCTTTTTAATTACTGTCATAAGAAGAGGATTTTCTTTCTAATTACTGTCTTAAGAAGAGGATTTTCTTTCTAATTACTGTCATAAGAAGAGGATTTTCTTTCTAATTACTGTCATAAGAAGAGGATTTTCTTTCTAATTACTGTCATAAGAAGAGGATTTTCTTTCTAATTACTGTCATAAGAAGAGGATTTCCTTTCTAAATACTGTCATAAGAAGAGGGTTTCCTTTCTAATTACTGTCATAAGAAGAGGATTTCCTTTCTAATTACTGTCATAAGAAGAGGATTTTCTTTCTAATTACTCTCTTAAGAAGAGGATTTCCTTTCTAAATACTGTCATAAGAAGAGGGTTTCCTTTCTAATTACTGTCATAAGAAGAGGATTTCCTTTCTAAATACTGTCATAAGAAGAGGATTTTCTTTCTAATTATTGTCATAAGAAGAGGATTTTCTTTCTAATTACTGTCATAAGAAGAGGATTTCCTTTCTAATTACTGTCATAAGAAGGGGATTTCCTTTCTAAATATTGTCATAAGAAGAGGATTTCCTTTCTAATTACTGTCATAAGAAGAGGATTTTCTTTCTAATTACTGTCATAAGAAGAGGATTTTCTTTCTTATTACTCTCATAAGAAGAGGATTTTCTTTCTAATTACTCTCTTAAGAAGAGGATTTCCTTTTTAATTACTGTCATAAGAAGAGGGTTTCCTTTCTAATTACTGTCATAAGAAGAGAATTTTCTTTCTAATTACTGTCATAAGAAGAGGATTTTCTTTCTAATTACTGTCATAAGAAGAGGATTTTCTTTCTAATTACTGTCATAATAAGAGGGTTTCCTTTCTAATTACTGTCATAAGAAGAGGATTTTCTTTCTAATTACTGTCATAAGAAGAGGATTTTCTTTCTAATTACTGTCATAAGAAGAGGATTTTCTTTCTAATTACTGTCATAAGAAGAGGATTTTCTTTCTAATTACTCTCTTAAGAAGAGGATTTCCTTTCTAAATACTATCATAAGAAGAGGATTTCCTTTCTAGTTAATGTCATAAGCAGAGGATTTTCTTTCTAATTACTGTCATAAGAAGATGATTTCCTTTCTAATTACTGTCATAAGAAGAGGATTTTCTTTCTAATTACTGTCATAAGAAGAGGATTTTCTTTTTAATTACTCTCTTAAGAAGAGGATTTCCTTTCTAATTACTGTCATAAGAAGAGGATTTCCTTTTTAATTACTGTCATAAGAAGAGGATTTTCTTTCTAATTACTGTCTTAAGAAGAGGATTTCCTTTCTAAATACTGTCATAAGAAGAGGGTTTCCTTTCTAATTATTGTCATAAGAAGAGGATTTCCTTTCTAATTACTGTCTTTAGAAGTGGATTTTCTTTCTGAATAATGTCATAAGAATAAATAAAGTATTCTCTGAAATAGTCACTCCTCCGTATTTTATTTTATTACATTTTATATACTTATATCTGCTTTGCTTGTACAGAAATGCTAATGTCTTGCATATATATTAAAAAGAATTTTTTCCCATTTTAATCTCTTCTGTAAATATAAAAGTCAAATTGAGTCTCATCAGTGTATCTTGTTTTATTTTCAAGGAACTTTGTCCAGAAAAAAATATTTTCTAGGCGGTATATCTTAGGAATTTAGATTTGCCAAGTGTTATGTAAGCGGATGGAGTAACGAGAACTTTGGGTGTGGAGGAAATGCCCCTCTAAATATCGACTAAGACACTGGCAGCAGGGTGACGGATTGGGTTTGATACGATAGACAAGTTGTCGGTTCAGCTTTTACTCATGGTGCCTGGCGGATGATCTTACTAGTATTAGTATGGTCCAGCAGGGGTCACTCGCCTTAGTTAGTTAGGCCCTTTGCATAACAAAGAACTGGCTATCCTTTGATGAATCTAGCCAATGAATCCTCTGAGGCCCTTTGCGTCAATAGGCGTAGGAGGTTGTGAGGATGATGATGATTATGATGGTTATTTATTATGGCTTAGGTCATTTCCGTTCTCTTGCCTCATATATTACACAATTATTAAAAAAAATGGGGATTACATATACATATATATATATATATATATATATATATATATATATATATGTTTATATATATAAATATATATATATTTATATATATGTAATATATATATATGTTTATATATATATATATATATATATATATATATATATATATATAAATATATATATGTATATGTTTACATATATATATAAATATATATATATATATATATATATATATATATATATATATATATATATGTATATATATATGTATTTATATATATAAATATAAATATATATAAAGTATTTCATTTAGCTAGTGGATATGTTTTGATTCAAGAATGAAGTTTAACAAGAATATATTACATCATTAAAGTGATTCTTAATTTCTATTTTTCATCACCAAGTAGAAATTACCAGTGCCTTAACTATAAGTTCCTTAACTGTGATTATGTATTAATTTTACAAATTAGTTTTATTGTTACTTTCCTGACCGTTATTCATCGCAAATACTGAACTATCGCTACGTCTTTTATAAAATGAGCAACAATAAAAAAAAAAAGACAACACCTAAATTATGAGAACAGTAAGGTCTGTCATTTTCTAAATTATTATTATTATTAATATTATTATTATTATTATTATTATTATTATTATTATTTGCTAAGCTACAATACTAGTTGGAAAAGCAGGATGCCTTAAGCCTAGGGGCTCCAACAGGGAAAATAGCTCAGTGAAGAAAGGAAACAAGGAAAAATAAAATATTTTAAGAAGAGCAACAATATTAAAATAATTATCACTTTATAAACTATAAAAACAAACAAAACAAGTGGAAGAGAAATAAGATATAAGATACAACAGTGTGCCCGAGTGTACCCTCAAGCAAGAGAACTCTAACCCAAGACAGTGCAAGACCATGGTACAGAGGATAAGGCACTCCCCAAGATTAGAGAACAATGGTTTGATTTTAGAGTGTCCTCCTCTTAGAAGAGCTGCTTACCACAGCAAAAGAGTCTCTTCTACCCTTTCAGAGAGGAAAGTGGCCAACTGAACAATTACAGTGCAGTAAGAAGAATTGTTTGGTAATCTCAGTGTTGTCAGGTGTATGAGGGCAGAGGAGAATATGTAACGAATAGGCCAGACTATTCGGTGTGTGAATATGTAGGCAAAGTGAAAATGAACCGTAACCAGAGAGAAGGATCCAATGTAGTACTGTCTGGCCAGTCAAAAGACCCCATAACTCTCTAGTGGTAATATCTCAACGGGTGGCTGGTGCCCTGGCCAGCCTACTACCTATAACAGAGCAAGAAAACTGACATTTTCTAAATTATGAGAACAGTAAGGTGTGGCATTTTCCAGATTACAAGAACAGAGATATGAGACAGTTTCTAAATTATGAGAACAGTAAGATCTGACCTATTCCCTCGTTTATCATAGAATTGAAAGAGGTTTGTGTCCTTAAGTTGTCTTCCGATTTAGATATGCTATCAAGAAAGTGACTCAGTATATTCCTATGTATTATGAACCTATGAATTATATATATATATATATATATATATATATATATATATATATATATATAACGAGAGAGAGAGAGAGAGAGAGAGAGAGAGAGAGAGAGAGAGAGAGAGAGAGAGAGAGAGAGTTGTTTTAAGGGAACTAACTTACCAGACATAGCAAGAATTTAATGGTAGGAAAATTTGAAGAAGAGAAAAAGAAAACTGCAAAATGGAGTCCACTTGGTATAATGTTAGATGTTATGCGAATACGAAATGGTCAGAAATCCTTTATAATTAACCCCAAGATGAAGATAATCAGAGAGAGAGAGAGAGAGAGAGAGAGAGAGAGAGAGAGAGAGATAGTCATGCTCTCGTATCTAATTCTAAGAGAAGCGTCTGTTTCCCAACCCAGATTTACAAAGGCTTTGCTTAATCCTTCCTGCTTGAGAAAGGCGAGGTCTTATGCGTCTTCCAATGTCAAATGTGAAGCTGCTTTCCCTGGGAAGAGAAATGGCCTCATCTCAGCCTGCTCGGTTAACTCGGTATGATGCTCCTTGTATGTTCTCATTAGTAAAGAGCTCGCAAACCAACGCCCGGATACATGATGATTTTCAAATGGTTGAAAAGAAAATTCACAACAATTTTTAGGGGATGGGTAGAATAGTTTAGCTTTCGAAAAATATATTGTAAAGGTGTAAAAATAACTAAAATTAAAATAGAACAATGATATTCATTTTGCGCTAAAAATAGTGGGAAAACTTAAACAGATTTTGAACCATTTGCAAATACAACCTTAATTTGAGAGAACTCTTTATGGCCTCTCTTCGCGCTGTCTTAGTAGTGGCTTCCATATTTTGGTTGAGCATTAATTCAGAGAAATTATTCTTAATATCTATGTATAATTGACATCTTAAAGCATTTCCTTTTCAATCTGCAACAGTTTTTGCTTATTTAGAAATGTGATATTTTAAAAGAGATGTCACGAGAAAATCGCATGGTATACAAATAAGTGATAAGAGCATTGGCCAAACAAGTTACACTTGTCCATTTCCCTGGCACATTTAAGATATTCTTTAATTTCACAGACTCTGAGGTAATGCTACAACTGCTTGTGGAATTTACAAGAATATGTGAATGCAGGCTGGTCTCTTGCATTTCAGGATATTCACACGAATAATACAGTAATATGAAATTTGCATTTTGATTCTCAGGGAAGGAATCTGGAAATGTATTATGTACCAGTTCTTTGAGTAGATTGCAATGATTGTATATATATATATATATATATATATATATATATATATATATATATATATATATATATATATATATATATAAACAGACAAAAAACGGAAAAGTCATAACCTAAAATGAGTGTGAAATAAACTTAAATAACTTTTTTTTTTATTTAAGATCAATTATGAACTCTTCATCCATTTATGAAATCACGAAGCTCTTCCTCCGAACCATTCCAGAATAAATTATTCCCACCACCTAATGGCTTACGTAGATTCCAACGGGAATTATATAGTAACCTCTATGTGCATCCCGGTCTCTGGCTTTTATTAAGCGCTTCCAAAATCCTCTGTGACTTAGCGAGAGATCGCTCGGCTCGTTTCCAATATTTATACGGGATGGTTGGATGGTTGGAGCTGTTTGGGGAAGGAGATACTAATGGATTATCTCGCCTGTTGAGGTTTGCTTCATTTGAGGTCGGTGGGAAACGACTTAACTCGATTTAAAATTTGATGAGCAGTTACTGCAAGTTTAACATGATCCTTTGAGCGGGCAGACACAAATGTACACATATTTATATGTGTGTGTGTGTGTGTATATATATATATATATATATATACATGTGTGTAAGTGTATTTGCATATACAGTATATATTCATATATTCATACACACACACACACACACACACACACATATATATATATATATATATATGTATATATATATTATATATGTATATAAATATTTTTTTTAATATATATATATATATATATATATATGTATATACACATATATAAACATAGGCTATATGTAAATGGATAGATAAGTAGACAAAAGTATAGGCCTTTGTATTTACGTACATATTTAATAAAGAAATTGCGCGAGTATATGTGTGTGCATGGTATATGATTGTTATTTTGTAAACTCGTATATAATTATTTAAAACTACATATATATATATATATATATATATATATATATATATATATGCATATATAATATATATATATATATATATAATATATATATATATATATATATATATATAAGTTTTCATTACCATGACGATGGAAACAACTAGAACAAAATATGCTTGAAGCAACTTCTGCATTAATAGCTCTCATGGTCTTCCTTGTTTTGCCTTTTGGGAAAAAAAGAACATGTGCTCTAATTTTTTAGGCGTTTTAATTTAGCGAAAGCAAAACGCTTAGCGAATCTCCCGAGCAACAGGATACGAAGCCATTTCTCATTTTAGTGAGGACGGTTTGGCTGTGACGTGAGGAGACAGACCGGAGGATCACAGAAGCCATTACGAGCTGGCTTCAAATGAACAGGCTTTCTC
The DNA here is from genome assembly GCF_036898095.1 of Palaemon carinicauda. Lineage (NCBI taxonomy): Eukaryota > Metazoa > Arthropoda > Malacostraca > Decapoda > Palaemonidae > Palaemon > Palaemon carinicauda. Next base: position 48,669,300 of record NC_090735.1, read on the forward strand.
CGATCAAAAAAGCAGATAGCGGCAACAAGAAGAAATGGATAGGTTCTCCCCCCCCCCCCCACCCTTTCTCACGAACTCGTACCTCTTATGTATGATGGATGATAGCCCGACAACGAGAGAAAAAACTCGATTGTCTGAGCGTTTACAAATGTGTGGAGCTTTGTCTTATGTATGCTGTACTAACAAGTTACTCTCTCTCTCTCTCTCTCTCTCTCTCTCTCTCTCTCTCTCTCTCTCTCTCTCTCTCTCTCTCTCTCTCTCTCTCTCTCTCTCTCTTATATATATATATATATATATATATAGATAGATAGATAGATAGATAGATAGATAGCATAAACTCCAAATGAGATTTGTGTGTGTAGTGTTAAAACTCCAAAATATTTTATTATAGCGTAAAAACTTTTAGGTGTGTATATATATATATATATATATATGTATATATATATATATATATATATATATATATATATATATATATATAAACACCTAATGAAATTTTATGTGACAAAGATGTGTTAACTCTACACACTTTGCGTTGTATGTCTGATTAATTGTGTGTATTACGTGATGTGTGTGATTGGAGGAAATGGTACTCCTGTTATTATTATTATTATTATTATTATTATTATTATTATTGTTGTTGTTGTTATTGTTGTCGTCAGAAAGCGTTCGTTTGATATGATTATACGTGCATTGTGTTTTGTGGATTATATTTGGAGATCATGTTTAGGTGCCGTAGATAATTTTATTCACACGTTATCGTTTTGTTGAAGACTTTCTTATTGTCATTATCCGATTTAGGCGTAAAAAGAGGTAATTGAATCAGGAATGACAAGCTTTGACAAAATCGATAGCTAAAATTCTTCAAGAAAGTAGAGAGAAAGAGATGATAAACCAGAGGCGTAGAAATAGGCACGATATTTAAGATGAAGAAAAGAAAATAATTAACTGGAGTGCATGCACTGAATTATATAGAAAGAAATGACACTGAAGTAAAAAAAAAAAGAAAGAAAAAAAAACTTTGGTCTCAACTTTTTACAGTATATAAATACAAGAAACCGAACATAGGCCTTTGCACATACTGGGGAGAATACTGTTGTGCTTGGGCACCAGGAGGGAGGGGGGAGGGGGTTGCCGCTTGTCCGGCTGACGTTCTGGTGTGCATCTATTCGAACGAAACTGGAACTGAAACCAGATACCTTTACCTTTACCTTTACCTTACAGTGCCCCATAATTTATATTATTATTATTATTATTATTATTATTACTTGTTAAGCTACAACCCCAGTTGGTAAATGAGGATGCTATAAGCCCAGGGGCTCTTACAGAGAAAATAGTCCAGTGAGGAAAGGAAACAAGGAAAAAGGAAATATTTCAAGAACAGCAACAACATTAATATAAACATTTCCTATATGAATCGTTAACACAACAAGAGAAAGAGAAATAAGATAGAATACTGTGTCCGAGTGTACCCTCAAGCAAGAGAACTCTAACCCAAGACTGTGGAAGACCATCGTACAGTGGTTATGGTACTACCCAGGACTAGAGAACAATGGTTTGATTTTGAACTGTTCCTCTTAATTCCTTCCCTGCCTAAATATATGATTACTAAATATATTCTCTCATCCAAAATGTTAATTTTTTATTTTTAATTAAACTGACGTGTTTCATAATCCTCAAAATTACATCCTCTCTCTTATTACGATATAACAGGAGCCGTAATTCTTGTTTAGGAAATCCTCCTTAATTCTATTTCCTTTCCCGCGAACTAGGAAACGGTTCCATACAGAAGATTTCGAAGGTGGCGTTCCAATCTCGAAATACTTTCAATAATCGTATTATTCCATTACCGAGATTTTTGGAAATATTAAATTCCGAAACAGGAGAGCTGACCCTACTTCCTGCGACGGATGGAAGGAGGAGGTGAATGCCAATGCGTGAGATGTATGGTTCAAGGAGTCTTCGCTTGGTTCATTGAACCGAGTATACAGGTCAGGGTTGCATCCGGGAGGAGGAAATAAAGGAAGGGTTTTAGCAGGATGGAGGGCTGAAATACACGATAGAGAGAGAGAGAGAGAGAGAGAGAGAGAGAGAGATACTCGTTAGTATATAAAATATGAAATATACATCTTATGTAAGGTATTATAAGTTTTTCCTGTTCCCGAATTTCACCAATAAAACCCTTTCCTTCAGCCAAGAGGAAACCCTCATAGATAAACGCCCTACGAGAAGACGCTTCTTTCCTAGTAAACCTTTGCGATATATACCCCCGAACACCACTCGAGAGGGAATTTCCCCTTTATCGCTAAATAAATACCGTTATTTGCTCTAATCTTGACTTACCTACGCATAGTTCATGTAAAAACTATTGACAAAATATAGCCTTTTAAAGGTATGGACATTTTTATTCTTAAATTTGTTAACCGACCTTGTGATTCCTATAGAACGGCCTGAGAAAAGTTAAAAAGTTTTTTTTTTTTTTTTTTTTAAGTTATATGAACCCTTCTTTTGGCAAAGGATTTGTCAGTTTATCCTTTTTGTTTGAGGTCAATGTGCTTCCATAGAAAAGCGAATAGCCATAACAAATTTCTCTTTCTATTTGCAGTTAGAATATATTATAAATAAGAAAATGTAGAAGTACTACGCAAATGGGAATGAGACTGGCATGTGGAGGTTATATGAGAATTTGTATAAAGTATGAAGCTGTGAGGAGCATTTTGAGTAATATTTGTGCAAAAAACAACAATTTTATGTGAGAGAAAAGTGGGACATACATATGGAGTCTTGTATGAGAGAGAGAGAGAGAGAGAGAGAGAGAGAGAGAGAGAGAGAGAGAGAGAGAGAGAGAGAGAGAAATTGTGTCGAGATAAAAAAAACAACTGTAAGGGATGGAAAGGTGGACAAATATATGGAATCATGAGAGGGAGAGAGAGAGAGAGAGAGAGAGAGAGAGAGAGAGAGAAATTGTGTCGAGATAAAAAAAACAACTGTAAGGGATGGGAAGGTGGACAAATATATGGAATCATGAGAGAGAGAGAGAGAGAGAGAGAGAGAGAGATTGTGTCGAGATAAAAAAACAACTGTAAG
>NC_090735.1:48672886-48675386 GCF_036898095.1 Palaemon carinicauda
TTTAACGAGAGCAATTTTCTAAGACAAACACCAGGGAACTTTTTTTTCTTTAGTTCAAAAGGAAATATCTAGATCACTGTTATCCTATTCTGTCTTTTCTTCAATATTTGCTATCATAAAGTTCTCTCTCTCTCTCTCTCTCTCTCTCTCTCTCTCTCTCTCTCTCTCTCTCCTCTCTCTCTAAAAAGTATATAGTAAAATGGGTAACTTTATTGGATTTTTTTTTCCACATTTCCACACAAAACAATCAGTAAATAATTTAATGGCACAAAATATGATTAAAAAGTATATAGTAGTATAGCATCGTATAGTATGGTATAGTCCCTTCCTGAGTGAGGATACCTTAATGTGGTGATGAAAGCGAGTGTATATCGTTATGATCAGCAAAGCTGTACTAGTCAGCTAGTCTGATACATCCATACTAGGTTGATCTGTTGTTAGCGATTAGACAAAAATCTTCCACCATCATCAATCTGCAGTGAGAAGCGTGGTGATGAAAACTGGCCAAACCCTAGACATAAATTGACATGTATGCGGGCTTTGTAATGCAGTGGACTAGAAATATTTGAATTTGTTATTGTATAGTATAGCATACATAAAAAAAATACTTCAATTATTACAAAATAATGACTATCCTTTTCCCGAGACAATTATTGTTATTTGAACTCTGATAACTGACCAAAAGATTCCAAATCTGAATGATAGAGTATTCTCAGATTAAGCTTTATACCTTTTAATGAAGAAATTCTCCGTAGTTGATCAGCCCTAAGGTATACAATACTTTGCTTGAGTCAACGGAAGGTCAATTTTGGGGGGCCCTTTGTAGTTCTCTGGGACAGACCAGTGTAAAATTTCAAAAGTTATGACTGAAAACCCACATTTTAAAACGGAAACCAACACAACCACAAACACCAGGATTGCGGCGGCCTAGTGTTAACGTCCCTGGCTGGTGATCGCCAGACTGGGGTTGAAGTCCCGCAAAAACTTGTTAGTTCCTTTGGTCGCTGGAACCTCACCATTCTTGTGAGCTATTGATGGGTGGTTTTGGGGAGCCCATAGGTCTACCTGCTGAGTCATCAGCAGCCATTACCTGACTCTCCTTGGTTGGCGAGGGGACATGGGGACTGATCATAAGTATATATGGTCGGTCTCTGCTTGATAGGGCAACGTCATTGTCCCTTGCCTCTCCCATTCATGACCGGCCTTTAAATCTTTAAAAATCTAACCTAAGGTTCCCCCCACCTAACTTATCCTGAGAAACGAATACTTGCGTACTTACCTACGGGGGCCGGGAGGGGGGGGGGGGGGGGGGGGGGGGGTTTGATACGCGCTCATGTGATCCTCCTTAGACTGACGTATGCTTAGTTTATCCTAAGACTAAAGTCTCCTCCCTTTGTTTAATTCCCAACCGGCTTCACTCCCGGCGAAGTAACACTAAGTAATAGTATTTGGTAAATCGTAAAACTAGGTTCATATTATTGTATTTCAGATCAAAATAAACAAAATTCTCCCCATAAAAAAAAAATCCATTTGACAAGAAATAAGAAATTTTAGACTGTACCAATGAATTATTCACATTCACCATTTTTATTCTTTTTTTTTTTTTTTTGGTATTAAAAGAAACCGCCCCCAATGGAGTATCTATCAATGGCTGGGTCAATTGCACTAACTAAATGTATCAATTAAAAAAAAAAAAAAATCCCCCCAGTTTCCATAACAAGATTAACACAATGTAATGTTGATTGAAATGATTATGATTATCAAAATATAACTCAATTCGTAATAAGAACTCTATAGCGCTTGTTTTAAACTTTTGCTCAAAATATAATTCAAAACGCACCAGCGGCTGATTTTTGCAACAATTTAATTACTTTCATTCGAGATATGCCATAAAGGGTATTACTAAGGCTTTTGAATGTTGAGCTCTATGAAGACCAATGGACGACAAGACACCAAATTTATTGGATGCTCAATCAGAAAGAATTTCGTTCCTGATCACGTGTTGGAAACAAATGAAATAATTCTTTCACATGTAAAAAACATATCACAAATATAAACACACGTCTATCAATATACAAACAATCACACACACACTCATATATATAATATATATATATATATATATATATATATATATATATATATATTATATATATATGTGTGTGTGTGTGTGTGTGTGTGTGTGTGTGTGTATGTATATACATAAATATATTAAGAAAAAGAAATGTAAATGGACACAATATATAAAGAGAATGACAGAATATAAATGGACATTAAGAATAACAGATTGGGTCCCTAGAGATTGTAAAAGAAGCAGAGGAAGGAAGAGAAGACGATGGAATGTGGACTGGCACAGAGAGACTATAAACAGTCGCAAGTGGAAGGGCGTGTCTGAGGCTTTTTCTTCTGCAGTGGGTTAGTAACGGCTGATAATTATGATATATATATATATATATATATATATATATATACTATATATATATATATATATATATATATA
>NC_090735.1:48682886-48700386 GCF_036898095.1 Palaemon carinicauda
CTCTTAGGAAAACGTTCTATCTTATAAGAAAACGTTTTTTTCTTTAGGAAAACGTTCTATCTTTTAGGAATATGTTCTATCCTTTAGGAAAAAGTTTCATCTTTTAGGAAAACGTTCTATCCTTTAGAAAAAAGGTTTCATCTTAAAGGAAAACGTTCTATGTTTTAGGAAAATGTTCTATCCTTTAGGAAAAAGTTTCATCTATTAGGAAAACGTTCTATCCTTCAGAAAAACGTTTCATCTTATAGGAAAACGTTCTATCTTTTAGGAAAATGTTTTATCCTTTAGGAAAAAGTTTCATCTTCTAGGGAAACGTTCTATCCTTTAGGAAAACGTTTAATCTTATAGGAAAACGGTCTATCTTTTACGAAAACGTCCTATCTTTTAGCAAAACATTCTATCTTTAAGGAAAACGCTCTATCTTTTATGAAAACGTTCTATCTTTTAGGAAAACGTTCAATATATATGGAAAACATTCTATCTTTTAGGAAAACGAACTATCTTTAAGGAAAATTTTCTATCTATTAAGAAAACGTCTTATCATTCAGGAAAACGTTAAATTTTTTAGGAAAAAGTTCTGCCTTTTAGGGAAATGTTCTATCTATTAGGAAAACGTTTTATCTTTCAGGAAAAGGTTCTCTTTTTCCATTCAAGACATACACAAATCCTTCATTAATTATAAACTTACTTAAAAATGTTTCCTTTAATAATTTTAGATAAGACAAATCAAATGAGATTTCTACATTTTCTTATCTTTATAATGGCTTAGTAAAAAAGAAGTCGTCGCCCACTCAATATACATTAAAGAAAAAAATCAAGATTGAATCTAATTACTTTAATAAGTTGCCTTCCCTGAGTAAGAATAAAATTTTAAATCCATTAAAAAGGGATTAAACGAATCCCTGGAAAGCCATTTCTATTCCATTACTCCTTTGCTTCTTAATCTGCTACGAAACGTTAAATATACACACACAACATATATATATATATATATATTATATATATATATATATATATATATATATATATATATATATATATATATATATATATATATATTCAGATAAGAGAGGGAGGAAAAAAGAGAAAACGATCATATGTAAGACATTTAATGTTACATAAGTAATGGGTTTTTAAAAGGATGCATAGTATCATTTTCAAACATACACACGTCCATAAACATTCATTTATATATATAAATATATATATATATATATATATATATATATATATATATATAGATATATATATAATATAAATATATATATATATATATATATATATATTATATATATATATATATATATATATATATGTATGTATATTTATAATATAGATATATGTATATATATATATATATATATATATATATATATATATATATATAAAAGGTTCAGTCACAGTTAAAAGTCCGCTTACATGTTTTCGTTATGAAGGCTTTAAAGGCCGCTCAGGAATGGGAATAGCGGCTTTATATAAATATAATCAGCACCCAATTCCCGTTTCCACCCTAGCTAGGAGCAGGGAGGGCCAGGCAATGTCTGCTGATCACTCAGCAGGTAGGGTAGATCTATAGGATACCCCAACCCTCCCATCCTTAGCTCACAAGAATGGTGAGATTGCAGACACCACAAGAAACTAGGCAGGGACGTTTCCAATAGACCACTACAACCTTTAAGATACTCCATCATACACTGGGAATATATTGGTTTGTGGGTGATGGCGAACTATTGAATCTGACTATACATTTAAAAAATGTTGATATAAATAGGGAGCCAGAGAACGATTCCAGAACAAGATGGAACAGCTTCGACAAGTTCCTTCAGATACCATCGAGACTTTTGACCCGAGTCGCGAAATAGATATTGTGTTGAACTTTAGCCACAAGCATTTACGTGTAGCTAGCAGTATTATGCAAGAATATTTACACAGAACACGATGTATAATGTCTTCAAGACTAACCTTTTCAAATACATCTCCAGACCACAATTCCGTAGTTATAAAACATTCTTAACTCAACATATCTTGTGGAAAAATTACCGTTCTTAAGATGAAAGCTCTTTACTGTATCATCTCATGACTTCGTCATACTGTCGAAATTATTCTCAGCAGCCAGATCGTCAAATTGGCACGCTTGTGTCAAATTAGGTCCACTCCGAATAATTGCTTCCAGCTCTTACTAGGCGTTTTGCGTTTGTTGAGGTCATTTTATTATTATTATTAGCCAAGTTACAACCCTAGTTGGAAAAGCAAGATGACATAAGCCCAATGGCCCCAACAGGGAGAAATAACCCAGTAAGGAAAGGAAATAAGTAAACGATGAAAAAAAATAAATTATTCTAACAACAGTAACGACATCAAAATAGATATGTCATATATAAACTATAAAAAGACTCATTGTCAACCTGTTCAACACAAAAACATTTCCTGAAAAGTTTGAACTTTTGAAGTTCCACTGATTCAACTACCCGATTAGGAAGACCATTCCACAACTTGCCGGTGTTTACGGTTATGATGTTCCGGTCTTACCCACAATTCCGTTGCTCGACTGGCATTGCATCCAAGGACATTCCCAGTACCTCAAGAAAACGGCGCCATGTCATTTCTCTCCGTAGTATCACCCTCCGTCGTCGCTCGAATTAGTGTGATATTTCATGTACGCAGCAAGGACCTTGGAGGTGATGGCATGTTTTCTACGAACGGTGCATGAAATGTGGGACAATTTACACGCGAGAGACACGGTAAAATGGGAAACTTTAAAACATTTTTTTTTTTTTTGGGGGGGGGGGGGGGGGGGTTTGGTGGATTCATTTTTATTTTCTATTCAGTGTAATTGAATTTCTTACAATGTGAAGCCAAAAATCCAATAGCACATGGAAATGTTGGATTTTTGAGTATTGATATGATGAAACTATGTAATTTACAAATGTCAGCGTCAATCCTTAAAGACATTTCTATGAAAAGGCATTAAATAAATACAATTGAAAGAATGAGTGTAGAGACTCAAAGTGTGCTTATCACTTGTCATAATACAAGCAAGACGTAATAATTCGTCATAACTTTCCAACCAAGGCCGAGGTCACGTATCAGATTTTGGAAATCAGCCCAATCACATTCATACTACATCTGTAAAGTGTCCGGTAATATCTAGAAATAATTATTTCATTAACCCATCGGGCCAATATAATTTCGTGATAGTTAAAATTTTCTTAACTAGACACATGTTTCTCTCTGAGGGATTACTTCAAGAAATTGAGGTGGCTTTTACTACGCCCCTACTACCTGGCTTACAAACTCCATTAGCTGTTCAAGTATTTGGTGTTCAATTCATTACCTGTATCACAAAAGGGGTATCGAACCTCCGTACAACAGATTACGAGACAGAGACGTTTTCAATATGCTACCACAACCCGTAAAATTGCATATATGCATGAAAAGTAAAAGCATAAAAAGTCAGTCGCTTTTCAAAACAAAAACGGTAGTTGACATTGCTGGAGCCCAGTAGCATAGAATCGTTTCTTTACCTTTTGGCTTCCTCAAGAATCAAATCTCTTGATGATGAGGTGACAGCTATTACGTTTATATTCTCTCACTCTCTCCCTCTCTCCTCTCTCTCTCTCTCTCTCTCTCTCTCTCTCTCTCTCTCTCTCTCTCTCTCTCTCCTCTCTCTCTCTCTCTCTCTCTCTCTACATATATATATATATATATATATATATATATATATATATATATATATATATATATATATATATATATATTAATATCTATCTACTGTATCTATCTATCTCAATATATATATATATATATATATATATATATATATATATATATATATATATACACATATGTCTATATGTATCATGTATCAATATCTTACCTATCAACATATATATGTATACATATAGAAAAATATATACATACAAATATATATACAGAGAGAGAGGAGAGAGAGAGAGAGAGAGAGATGAGAGAGAGAGAGAGAGACTTCACGTCAGGAAACACCAGTGTTTCTACACGGAACTAATCTTGCAAAATGTCGAAAATACTAAACTTCCTTTCCGTCTGTAGCAGCTATATGCCTAAAGTGTCCACAAATGGAAAATAGAACAGTGAGGAAAGGAAACAAGTTAATAAATAAACTACAAGGGAAATAATGGCCAATTAAAACTAAATATTTTAAGAACAGTGCCAACATTAAAATAAATCTTTTATATGTAAACTATGAAAAGAGATACATGTAAGCCTGTTCAACATAAAAACAATCGCTGCAAGTTTCAACTCTCGAAGTTCCACCGATTTAATTACCTAATTAGGAAGATCATTCCACAACTTGGCCACAACTGGAATTAAACTTCTAGAATACTAATGCTCCTGGGGGTGTGGTGGCCGATGTGATAACGTCCCTGACTGGTGATCGTTAGTTCCTTTGGCAGCTACAACCTTACCTTCCTTATGAGCTAAGGCTGGGTGGTTTGGGGGAGCCTATAGGTGTATCTGCTGGGTCATCAGCAGCCATTGCCTGGCCCTCTTTGGTGGAAAAAAGGGCTTGGGCGCTTATCATATATATATATATATATATATATATATATATATATATATATATATATATATATATATACATATATATAGATATATGCATATATACATATATATATATATATATATAATGTGTATATAAATACATATATATAATGTGTATATATATATATATATAAATATATATATATATATATATATATATATATATATATATATATATATATATATATATATATATATATATATATATATATATATATATATATGGTCAGTCTGTAGGGCATTGTACTACTCGATAGGGCAATGTCACTGTCCCTTGCCTCTGCCATTTCTGAGCGATCTTCAAACTTTTAAAAATTTAAACCACCAACATTCCCTTCTAAATGATTAAGAAGATTCCAAAAATAAAACTGACTTCTAAAATAACAAAAAATCTTTTTGACAATCTCTCCAAACTTGCATCATTCACTAACATGAAACGTTTAACAGCTATTTACTCAAAACCTATAAAGAGTTTTAAGTTTATTTCAGAAGAAAATCCATTAAAAATATCCTAAAAAAACTATCTAATATTCTCCACTGCATCAAATAATCTCTATTCCACAAAACAACAATGATCAGACAACACCAATTCCTTATACATTTCTCATTATATTACTATCTAGTATTCAAACGCAGTAATAAGATGAAACCAGATAATTTCCCAGGGGACACGACCCACAAAGAATAAACAAGATTACCTCTTCGATTCGACTACTTTTTGTTTTTGGAAATGATCTCGAGTTATTTTCTGATTCATAATATATTACCTCCGCTCCGTGATCTTGTATTAGCACTTGACATTAAGGTCATTAAACCATTGGTCTTTAGTCTTGGGTAGCGTCATAGCCTCTGTACCATGGTTTTCCACTGTCTTGATATAGAGTTCTCTTGCTTGAGAGTACACTCGAGCACACTATTTTACCTGTTTATTTCCTTTCCACACTAGGCTACTTTCACTGTTGGAGCCCTTGGGCTTATAGCATCCTGCTTTCCAAACTAAGGTTATAGCGCAGCTAATAATAACAACAACAACAACAACAACAACAATAACAATAATAATAATAATAATAATAATAATAATAATAATAATAATAATAATAGGTGACATTACCAAAATAGAAAAAATAAATCATCTTTGCCGCTTTTGCCATTAGTCAAAGTAAGTAAAATAATTAATCGTCCGCCTTATCAATGATTACAATAGCAACTGATATTAATTTCGGTTATTAGTATTCAAGATGTACCTCGCATTTACAAACAAATGATGATGATCCAGAGAGATTAAATGTAATTGCCCTATGATATGCAGTTATTATTTATAAACTGTAATTATGTAATTATCTAGAGGTGATTTGATCCTCAAGGGTATTATCTAATACCATTGTCTGAAGTTGATTCCTTTTAGGGCATCAAATAACCAGTGTCGATTTGGTCTGAATATGTGAACAAATTCCTTATTTATCCTTATTTACACAATCTCTTGTTTACTTATTTATTACCGAGAAATGAATCATCCTATATTCGTTATTAGGGATAATAATTTCTCTTCCAGATGAGAATTTGGATCTGGAAAAGAAATCCATTTCTTTATTTCTTTTCCCAACTCTTTTCCTCAAATCTGTCATATGAAGTTACCCTTGATGCTCAACTCTCAGGAAAGGTAAAGTATTAAATTTTTTCTCGTGTCTCCCAAAACAGACAGTATTTAGTCTCGCTGTTACTGAATCTGTTGGTGAAATGGAAAATGCAGTTTGCAAAGCCTGGCTGAACAAGACACTTGCAGATGATACAAATTGTCGATAGTGAAGAGAAGATATTGGACGTACACAGGTTTGAAGGTGCATATACAGTATGTATGTATGTATGTATGTATGTATGTATGTATATGTATATATATACATACATATGCATATATATACATATACGGTATATACTGTATATATGTATATATATACATATATATACACTATATATATATAATATATATATATATATATATATATATATATATATTTATATATATTTAGAGAGATAGATAGATAGATAGATAGATACTCATATACAATATATTATAATAAGCATATCTATAAATATAAAATATATAGATATGCATATATATATATATATATATATACATATACAATATGCATACCTATATATCTTTTTAAAATAATTTTATAAATACGTTAACGAAACTTCAAGATCAAAACTAAAAATGAAATAAAATAATGAACCTGAAATTCCCAAACCAGTAACTTCCACCGAATTCCAGATCATCCTGAAATCCTCTTTCTATTTCTCACTAGGAAATAGGACACATGAAATCATTCAGGGATTTTCGGGGATAGGAATTCCAAAAAATAGGATTTTTACTTCTCTCTTTCCTACATAAAAGAGAAGGATGGCAGGAATGCAGATACGAAGGATATGTGGTGTATGGAGTCCTCTCTCGGTTAGTTAAACAGACTGTCCTGAGAGAGAGAGAGAGAGAGATAGAGAGAGAGAGAGAGTGAGGAGAGAGAGAGAGAGAGAGAGAGAGAGAGAGAGGTCTAAACGAGTTTATTCCAGGTTGTGAATGTGGACTCTCTCTCTCATATATATATATATATATTTTTATATATATATATATATATATATACACAGTATATAAATATATATATATATATATATATATGTGTGTTGTGTGTGTGTGTGTGTATAAGCATTAAATACCACTCAATGTCGAATTCACTCTGTCTCGGGATCAGAGCCCCAAGTGGCAATTAACTTTATGATAATAACTTCTGGTTGGACGTGGATTCGAACTCGGACCAAGGAAACTGAGGTTCCAGTGACTTGATCACTGGGATCTCAGTTTTCTTGGTCCGAGTTCGAATCTTTGTCCGACCAGAAGCTATTATCATAAAGTTTATTCCCCCTTGGGTCTCTGATCCCGAGGCAGAGTGAATTCGATATTAAGAGGCATTTATGGCTCAATTAAATATGCAAAAAACACTAATAAATGTGAAAAATTATAATATATATAATGAAAAACTGATTTTCACATTCGCAAATCGGTAATAATCAATTACAGAATTAAAGCTTGCTGATGTAAATAACTTTTCAAGCTTATTACATAATTCCAGTAGAAAATTCCCTTTGATGATTGACCGCAAAAATAAAAAAACTTTCCATGATTATATCGTGGAAAAAAATCGAAAATCCTTTTTCAAGATTCTGTAGAGGCAAAAATAGAAAATCCCATTTGATGATTAATCGCAGATAGAAAATCCTTTTGGTGAGGAATTGGAAAAATACGTCTACCGAAGACGGCTTTGGAATCACTAGCTGTCCTTCATGTTTCCGGAATCAAGCCCAGCATTCCAATAAGAAGTTCTGGCAATATTGGTCCATCTTATTATAACAAATGATTGACATGTACTACTTTCACTCTATTAATCTTTTATAGATTTTTCCCAAATATCGGCAGGCCCGCCCTGCCCTTAAAGACCCTTTGTGTACTCCCTGTATCCTATCGTTATCTCGTCCGAAATAGTTACTTGAAACTTCAGTGCTTCTGGGAACAATAGGCTGATATTAATGTTTTTCCGAATGTTTCTCGTTACCACTTGCGAGTCGTGTAAGCTCCGCCCGGTCATTTACTCTTGTTTACGGTTATGACATTGCTGTTATCGACAGTTAAGTCGCCCTATTGGGTCTATGACCGCAGTTGAGGAAGAAACTAGAAGAATCACGTTTTTCGCTTTTTCATGAAAGGGTAATCTTGGGTATTTTCTTTTGTAATTCGTAAGGATTGTGCTGGAGTCAATGTCTTTTTGTAATACTACAAGGAATTAATGTTTTTTCCCAAGGAGAAACTCCTGATACTGGTTTCATTATTTTTACATGTTAGTATAAGGTGGAAACAGACGTAACTTCATTTCCATAAAATACACAACAACAGGTCTTGATCAATAAAACAATTCAAATTATGATAAAAATTGGTCACGTAGAAGAATGAGAAAGTTATAAAGTTTTTTAGTTACTATTCACAATGCGTTTGTTATCACCTTTTTGAGTACATTGGTATTTACTACACAAAAAAGGTTGATGTCATATTAACTAAACGGAATTTCACGACTATAGTAAAATGATAACACCTTAATCCCAAAATGTCTGATAAATTGGTAATAATTATAAAAGGTGTGTAAAATTTGTTGTCATTATAACCAAATTTTAATAAATGTACTTCAGAATATCTTTATTGGATATATAAATCAGACTCCCCCAATAGTAATAATGAAAAAAATTATAAAATGAGATGCAAGTTAGCCAAAGAGATATTTGTTTTAGAGGCAATTTGGAAATCACATCTTCATCACCAGATATATATATATATATATATATATGTGTGTGTGTGTGTGTGTGTGTGTATATATATATTAAATAAGTCCTCAACTAAGTATTCCTCTTGGCTAGTCCAGTGGTAAAGTATTCGCCTTGCATTTGCATGTCAGCATATCGAACCCATACGGGGACTCTGAGTTTTAGCTGTTTACTGGGTGAGCATCTCTTGTCATGAAACTGGAATTGAAACAAGCCAACTTTACCTTTATAATTCTCTTCTTCCTAATTATACAGTAATAAGTATTGGATTTCCTAAGGATGAACATTAATAAATCCAGACCATTTAAATCAATTGACATAAATTTCGTGTACTCAGCAACAGGTTTTACCCGTATCAATCGTCATTGTGATCTTATCTTCATGATTTGAGTCATTTGTTAATCATTTTGGAAAAGAAAATGAATATTGAAGATATTCGCTCCTTAAAGTTGGTATACATCTAGCTATTGGACCAGAGTCCATTAACATGTTTCAAAGATTAATTACGTTCGTAGATAGAGAGAGAGAGAGAGAGAGAGAGAGAGAGAGAGAGAGAGAGAGAGAGAGCGAGAGAGAGAGAGAGAGAGAGAGAGAGAGAGTATCCGTCCTGATAATGGAAGCCTCACTAAGATATTCAGTAAAGTGCAAAGAACCAGCCCTAAGCAAACGGAACGTAAACATATCTCTTCTGATGCTAATATATCTCGCTTTCCTTTCATTCTGTCTATCTATCTATCTATCTCTTCCATCTGAAAGAGCTGTATTTTTCCCAAGTGAGATCGGTAATGTTCACTCGTTCCTTTCTTTCACCAAAAAGTAAGGGCTGTCGTATCTCAACTTCGAAACCATTTTCACTTGAAAGACGAAATGGCTTTCATGTATCCCCCCCCCCCACCCACCCCACACAAAAATAAGATTAAGTGATTTTCTTATGATCTGCATTTCAAACTTGATTCTGAAAGAATAATTTCAGCTAGCTTTTTATGAGAGATGCAGATACACTGAGTGACGTATGGGAAAGTTTATTGTAATGGAAAGCTATTAAGGATGGTTATATTGGTTAGCATCATAACAAGTATTAAACCTATTTGGAAAACATTGATGACTAAAAAGGATACAGAAATATATCCACTCTATGACTTTTATGTTAACGATCCATATATCTAAATGCGAAAGCTTAAAAGAAATTATGGAATATCATATTAGATCAATTCAGTGTATATTAACACCAATAGAAAAGTATCTTAGATACGAATATCCATCAGGTAGAACTATGATATTTCAAATCAGTACGTCACTTATGATGAGAAGGAAATAAAGAAAAGAGGTTGAGGTGAAGAAAGGAACACTGTCTATACATTGAAAAATTTATGAGGTTATCTTACGGTTTTATGCAAGAACATGAGCAAAAACGAACATGAAGATATAGATATATATATATATATATAAATATATACATATATATATATATATATATTTATACACAAACGCAGTACATATATATAAATATATATATACCCACACACACACACACATATATATATATATATATATATAATATACATATATATATATATATATATGGTGTGTGTGTGTGTATATATATACCCATGCATGTGAATATATTTCTATTTTCAGAATTAAACCGTTTCCCATAGCAAAGGGTGGATTAAAAGAATAAAGTGGACCAGTTAGTGACACCACTAGCTAGATATGTATGTGTGTATTTAAATATATATATATATATATATATATACATATATATATATATATATATAGGTGTGTTTATATCGATATATTCTCACAAACAAATATTTACGTTTCCATATGTATATACATTCAAATGTGAATATATATATACTGTATATATATATATATATATATATATGTAAATACATACATATATACATATATATATGTATATATATGTATATATATATTCATTTATATATATATATATATATATATATACGCAAAAAACACCGATACTGAAAACTGCATTACGGAAAGTACTCTACGAAGCAAGTGCCAGTTAAATACGAGGTAATAAGATTTAACTTCCTTTCCGATTTCTATTGTATTGTACTTGCCGCTATAGCATGCATGGGTAAAAGACATTATTTAATGAGAGAATATTCTCTTTCCAAGTTCTGTGACCAAGGGGGCATATAAAAATTAGAATAGCGCCAACGTTATCCCTGCGTGTCGTAAGAGGCGACTAAAAGGGACGGGACGAGGGGGCTGGGAAACCCCTCTCCTGTATAAAAATCCTACGAGACAAAGACAAAGAGATGGAGCTGGGGGGAGAGTGACTGCTCCCCGCACTCTAGTTTTGGGGTGTTTGAATGTGCGTGGATGTAGTACGATAGAGAGTAAAAGATGTGAGATTGGAAGTATGTTTAGAAGTAGAAGGATGGATGTATTGGCCTTTTGTGAGACAAAGATGAAAGGAAAGGGTGAAGTGATGTTTGGTGAAATGTCTGGTAGAGTGTCTGGGATTGAAAGGGGAAGAGCGAGAGAGGGTGTGACGTTATTGCTGAGTGAATGGATGACAGGTAAAGTAGTGGAATGGAAGGAGATATCATCTAGGTTAATGTGGGTAAGGGTTAGGTTGGGTAGGGAATGTTGGGCGTTTGTCAGTGCGTATGGGCCAGGTAGTGAGAAAAGTGAAGAAGAGCGGAATGAGTTCTGGAATGAATAAACTAGGTGCGTATAAGGACTGGGTAGAAGGAATTATGTAGTTGTCATGGGTGACTTAAATGCTAGAGTGGGCGCTGGAGAGGTAGAAGGTGTCATTGGGAAGTATGGCATACCAGGTGAAAATGAGAGTGGTGAGAGACTGGTAGATATGTGTTGAACAAAAGATGGTAATAAGTGCTAGCTTTTTAAAAAGAAAGATAAAAATAAGTATACATGGGTAAGAGTGGAAAATGGAAGAGTAGTAGAAAGGGCATTAATGGATTATGTGTTGATAACTAAAAGAATGTTTGGAAGATTGAAAGACGTGCACGTGTTTAGGGGTATGGCTAACGGTATGTCTGATCATTTTTTGGTGGAAGGAAAATTAGTTGTAGCAAAAGAGTGGGGAAATAGAGTAGGTGGATGTAAAAGGGAGCTAGTGAGGGTTGAAGAGCTAATAAAACCGGGGGTAAAAAGTAAATATCAGGAAAGGTTGAAAATGGCATATGACGAGGTGAGAGTAAGAGAAACTGGTAATTTAGAGGAGTGGAAGTTAGCAAAAGAAAATTTTGTTGGGATTGCAAGTGATGTATGTGGCAAGAAGGTTGTTGGAGGCAACATGAGGAAGGGCAGTGAATGGTGGAATGAGGGAGTGAAGGTAAAAGTGGAAGAGAAAAAGAGGGCTTTTGAAGAATGGCTGCAGAGTAATAGTATAGAGAAGTATGAAAAATATAGAGAGAAAAATGTGGAAGTAAAGCGCAAGGTACGTGAGGCAAAGAGGGCAGCTGACCTGAGGTGGGGTCAGGGATTGGGTCAGTCATATGAAGAGAATAAGAAGAAGTTTTGGAAAGAAGTGAAGAGAGTAAGGAAGGCTGGCGCAAGAATTGAAGAGACAGTGAAAGATGGAAATGGAAGGTTGTTAAAAGGAGAGGAGGCAAGGAAAAGGTGGGCGGAATATTTTGAAAGTTTGCTGAATGTTGAGGATAATAGGGAGGCAGATATAATTGCTGTTCCAGGTGTTGAGGTGCCAGTGATGGGAGATGAGAATGAGAGAGAGATTACAATAGAGGAAGTGAGGAGAGCACTAGATGAAACGAGAGTAGGAAAAGCATCTGGTATGGATGGTGTGAAAGCTGAGATGCTGAAGGAAGGGGGTGTGACTGTACTTGAATGGTTGGTGAGATTGTTTAATATGTGTTTTGTGTTGTCAATGGTACCAGTAGATTGGGTTTGTGCATGTATTGTACCACTATATAAGGGTAAGGGAGATGTGCATGAGTGTTGTAATTCAAGAGGTATTAGTTTGTTGAGTGTAGTTGGAAAAGTGTATGGTAGAGTAATGATTAATAGGATTAAGGATAAAACAGAGAATGCAATCTTGGAAGTACAGGGTGGTTTTAGAAGAGGTAGGGGTTGTATGAATCAGATTTTTACAGTTAGGTAGATATGCGAGAAATATTTAGCAAAAGGTAAGGAGGTGTATGTTGCGTTTATGGATCTGGAGAAAGCATATGATAGAGTTGATAGGGAAGCAATGTGGAATGTGATGAGGTTATATGGAGTTGGTGGAAGGTTGTTGCAAGCAGTGAAAAGTTTCTACAAAGGTAGTAAAGCATGTGTTAGAATAGGATATGAAGTGAGTGATTGGTTTCCGGAGAGGGTGGGGCTGAGACAGGGATGTGTGATGTTGCCGTGGTTGTTTAACTTGTATGTTGATGGAGTGGTGAGAGAGATGAATGCTCGAGTGCTTGGACGAGGATTAAAACTGGTAGGCGAGAATGACCATGGATGGGAGGTAAATCAGTTGTTGTTTGCGGATGATACTGTACTGGTAGCAGACACAGAAGAGAAGCTTGACCGACTAGTGACAGAATTTGGAAGGGTGTGTGAGAGAAGGAAGTTGAGAGTTAATGTGGGTAAGAATAAGGTTATGAGATGTACGAGAAGGGAAGGTGGTGCAAGGTTGAATGTCATGTTGAATGGAGAGTTACTTGAGGAGGTGGATCAGTTTAAGTACTTGGGGTCTGTTGTTGCAGCAAATGGTGGAGTGGAAGCAGATGTACGTCAGAGAGTGAATGAAGGTTGCAAAGTGTTGGGGGCAGTTAAGGGAGTAGTACAAAATAGAGGGTTGGGCATGAATGTAAAGAGAGTTCTATATGAGAAAGTGATTGTACCAACTGTGATGTATGGATCGGAGTTGTGGGGAATGAAAGTGATGGAGAGACAGAAATTGAATGTGTTTGAGATGAAGTGTCTAAGGAGTATGGCTGGTGTATCTCGAGTAGATAGGGTTAGGAACGAAGTGGTGAGGGTGAGAACGGGTGTAAGAAATGAGTTAGCGGCTAGAGTGGATATGAATGTGTTGAGGTGGTTTGGCCATGTTGAGAGAATGGAAAATGGTTGTCTGCTAAAGAAGGTGATGAATGCAAGAGTTGATGGGAGAAGTACAAGAGGAAGGCCAAGGTTTGGGTGGATGGATGGTGTGAAGAAAGCTCTGGGTGAGAGAGGCAAGAGAGCGTGCTAGAAATAGGAATGAATGGCGAGCGATTGTGACGCAGTTCCGGTAGGCTCTGCTGCTTCCTCCGGTGCCTTAGATGACCGCGAAGGTAGCAGCAGTAGGGGATTCAGCATTATGAAGCTTCATCTGTGGTGGATAATGTGGGAGGTTGGGCTGTGGCGCCCTAGCAGTACCAGCTGAACTCGGTTGAGTCCCTGGTTAGGCTGAAGGAACGTATTGAGTAGAGGTCCCCTTTTTGTTTTGTTTCTTTGTTGATGTCGGCTACCCCCCAAAATTGGGGGAAGTGCCTTAGGTATATGTATATAAGTTCTGAGTTTTTATATGACGCTGTTCGGACAACTATTCGAAAACAGAGGTAAAGGATTACCTCGAGTCTTGTACTTTCACGTAATTTCAAATTCAATCCCAACGCTTGAATTATGATAGTGAAACCTTTAACGTTTAATTTCTGCCACGAAAATTGTAGTTATGAGTCCCACTCTAAGCTGTATTATACTGTTTGTGCATGCATGCCTCTCTCTCTCTCTCTCTCTCTCTGTCTCTCTCTCTCTCTCTCTCTCTGTATATATATATATATATATATATATACACACATACACTAGCCTAATAATAGACAAAAGCAAATTATTGTAACTATTTTAACTTCATTTCCCCATCCATGAATTTTCAAGTGCTGTTCATGAGCGATTCCAAGTAAGCTTTGCATCTGGGTTTAATACTGTTTTTGAAAAGCATTATTCAGCTTACAAGCATTTTCTTTGAAGATTAACATTAAAGGCAACTTTTATCAAAGAGATTTATCAAAGAGGTAAAATGAAAAAAAAGATAACGGAGGTCCCTTATGGATATGCACAGAGAGAGAGAGAGAGAGAGAGAGAGAGAGAGAGAGAGAGAGGGTATTTTTTCTTATCCCAAATAAACGTTGACATTAATTAGTCTTATAATTAACTTCATTTACCCTTCGGATTTTGTTATGGTCGTTACCGATAAGAAATATGTTTCTTTTGCATGCAACAATTTTTAAATTTTGTTCATTTCGTTATAAAATATATTTCCGATGTCAATATAATACAGGATGTGTGTGAAAATTAATCCACCAATCTTGTATCATTACTCATACATAGTTTGCAGTCATCACTCCATTCGGGGTTAGACCCCGCCTTTTTTCATTCCCTCATGATATATATTTCAAAAACTGAAAGTAAATGGATCATCGTTGGTACGTTAGGATAAATTGTCATTATCCTGGATGTAAACGTTAGAAGATTCCATTTCTGGTATTTCGTTTCATCAATGGATGATACTTAAAAGATATTCGAGATTTAACATGAAGCGATAAAATCTGAAGTAAAAATCACTAAATGACAGTATTATGTCCAACTATTGATTAACCTACACATAGCTACACTAAAATCAGGTACTTCCATTACCATGTAATTAATGTTGATTACCTGCTTATGCAGAAGAGACCTAGATTTCTTTTTATGTGATAATGCATTGATTCTGTTTGGTATATAATTCAATTCAAGCCTTCCTGATTTAATAAATGGACAGTACAGTGAAAATCTCATTAAAGTGTAAAAATTCCACACACACACAAAAATACATCTTATCACTTCCTTCCGAGTAAAACTAAAACTATTGAGAGGGAATATAATGTGCATTCGTCCTTCACGAAGAGTAACTGATCACATAAGCAACGGACTAGCAAAATTCGGCAAACTTTAATGAGAGAAAAAGACGGCACTCCTTCATTACAACTTCCTTTCCATTGGATATTTCAGTAATGACTCTCAGTTACAAATGAAGAAAGACCAGCATTTACCAATTTCTGAGAAAATCAGATAAATTTAATTTTGGTACGAAATTACCATTCAAGATAATTTTCGGAAATATAATAATAATAATAATAATAATAATAATAATAATAATAATAATAATAATAATAATAATAATAATAATCTTTGCTTTGGAATCACTAGCTGTCCTTCATGTTTTCAGATCAAGCCCACCATTCCAATGAGAAGTTATGGCAACATTGGTCCATCTTATTATAACAAATGATTGACCTGTACTACTTTCACTCTATTCATCTTTTGCAGATTTTTCCCAAATTTCGGCAGGCCCGCCTTGCCCTTGAAGACCCTTGTGTACTCCCCCTATCCCATCGTTATCTCGTCCGAAATAGTTCCTTGAAATTTCAGTGCTACTGGGAACAATAGGCTGATATTAATGTCTCTCCAAATGTTTCTCGTTACCACTTGCGAGTCGTGTAAGCTCCGTCCGGTCATTTACTCTTGTTTACGGTAATGACACTGCTGTTATCGACAGTTCAGTCGCCCTATTGGGTCTATGACCGCAGTTTCTGAAGAAATTAGAAGAATCACTTTTTTCGCTTTTTCATGAAAGGATAATATCGGGTATTTTCTTTTGCAATTCGTAAGACTTGTTGGATATTTTCTTATGTAATTCGTAAGGATTATTAGATGTTTTCTAATGCAATTTGTAAGGATTCTTGGCTATTTTTTATGCAATTCGCAAGGATTGTTGGATATTTTCTATGCAATTCGTAGGGATTGTTGAACATTTTGTTATGCAATTCCCAAGGATTGTTGGATATTTTCTTTTGCAATTCGTATGGATTATTGGATCTTTTCTTAGGCTATTCGTAAGGATTGTGCTGGAGTGAATGTCTTATTGAATACTACAAGGAATAAATGTGCTGAAGTGAATGTCTTGTTGAATACTACAAGGAATAAATGTTTTTTCCCAGGGAAAAACGCTTGATACTGGTCCCATTGTTTTTACATGTTGATTTAAGATGGAGATGGACCTAACTTCATCTCCATAAAAAGCACAACAACAGGTCTTAATCAATAAAATAATACAAATGATAATAAAAATAAGTTCATGTAGAAGAATGAGAAAGTTATAAATGAGATGTACAGAGAAACAGTTTTCACATCTATCCATTTTTGAGTTACAATTCACAATACGTTTGTTTTAACCTATGTGAGTAA
Organism: Palaemon carinicauda; assembly: GCF_036898095.1. Taxonomy (NCBI): domain Eukaryota; kingdom Metazoa; phylum Arthropoda; class Malacostraca; order Decapoda; family Palaemonidae; genus Palaemon; species Palaemon carinicauda. The sequence continues at coordinate 48,700,050 of NC_090735.1, forward strand.
ATTGGTATTTACTACACAAAAAGGTTGCTGTCTTATGAACTAAACAGAATTTCACGACTATGGTATAATGGTAACACCTTAATCACAAAATGTCAGATAAATTGCTAATAAGTTTAACAGGTATGTAAAACTTGTTTTAATAAATGTACTTCAGAATATCTTTGTTGGATATATAAATCAGATTCCCCCAATAGTAATAGTGGAAAAAATATAAAATGAGATGCAAGTTAGCCAAAGAGATATTTGTTTTAGAGGCAATTTGGAAATCACATCTTCATCTCCAGATATATATATATATATATATATATATATATATATATATATATATATATATATA
>NC_090735.1:48702886-48715386 GCF_036898095.1 Palaemon carinicauda
TAGACAAGAGCAAATTATTGTAACTATTTTAAATTAATTTCCCCATCCATGAATTTTCAAGCGCTGTTCGTGAGCGATTTCCCAGTAAGCTTTGCATCTGAGTTAAATACTGTTTTTGACAAGCATTATTCAGTTTACAAGCATTTTCTTTGAAGATTAACATTAAAGGCAATTTTTATCAAAGAGATTTATCAAAAAAGTAAAAGAAAAAAAGATAACGGAGGTCCCTTATGGATACGCAGAGAGAGAGAGAGAGAGAGAGAGAGAGAGAGAGAGAGAGAGAGAGAGAGAGAGAGAGAGAGAGAGAGGGCAAAGGCACTGTTTTACTGTATTAAGGGACAAAAAGAAGGAAAATGTTATATTGAGAGAGAGAGAGAGAGAGAGAGAGAGAGAGAGAGAGAGAGAGAGAGAGAGAGAGAGGGGGGGGGGGCCGGTTATTTTTTCGCATTCCTACTAAACGTTGACATTAATTAATCTTATAATTAACTTCATTTACCCTTCAGATTGTGTTATGGTTGTTACCGATAAGAAATATGTTTCTCTTGCATGCAACAGTTTTTACATATCGTTCATTGCATTAAAAAATATATTTTCGAGGTCAATGTCATGGCTTGAGCCGAAAAAATAAATAAACGATGGAAAAAAATAATAAATTATTCTAAAAACAGTAACAACATCAAAATAGATATGTCATATATAAACTATAAAAAGGCTTATGTAAACCTGTTCAACATAAAAACATTTGCTGCAAAGTTTGAACTTCTGAAGTTCCACTGATTCAACTACCCGATTAGGAAGACCATTCCACAACTTGCCGGTGTTTACGGTTATGATGTTCCGGTCTTACCCGCGATTTCGTTGCTCGACTGGCATTGCATCCAAGGACATTCCCAGTACCTCAAGAAAACACCTTCATGTCATTTCTCTCCTTTGTATCACCTCCGTCGTCACTCGAATTAGTGTGATATTTCATGTACGCAGCAAGGACCGTGGAGGTGATGGAATGTTTTCCACGAACAGTGCATGAAATGTGGGACAATTTGCAAGCGAGAGAGACGGTAAAAAGGGAAACTTTAAAACAGATTTTTGGGGGGTTCGGTGGATTCATTTTTCATACAGCGTAATTGAATTTGTTACAATGTGAAGCCAAAAATCCAATAGCATATGGAAATGTGGGATTCATGAGTGTTGATATGATGAAACTATGTAACTTACAAATGTCACCATATATCATTAAAAGTTATTTCTATGAATAGATATTAAATAAATACAATTGAAAGAATGAGTGTAGAGACTCGGTGTGCTTACCGCTTGTCATAATACAAACAAAACGTAATAATTTGTCATAAATTTCCAACCATGACCGAGGACACATATCAAATTTTGGAATTCAGCCAAATCACATTCCGACTAGACCTATAAAGTGTCCGGTGGTATCTAAAAATAATAACTTCATTAAAACATCGGGCATATATAATTTGACGATAATTGAAATTTTCTTAATTAGACACATTTTCCTCTCCAAAGGGTTACTTAAGAGATTCAGGTAGCTTTTCTTATGCCCTACCACCTAGCTTACAAACTCCATTAGCTGTTTAACTATTTGGTATTCAATCCATTACCTGTGTCACCAGAGGGGCACATATCACGAGAGAGAAACCTTTATAATATGCTACCACAACCCGTAGAATTTCATGTATGCAAGAGAAGTAAAGGCATAACAGCTATAAGCCTAGGGGCCCGAACAGGGGAAATAGCCCAGTAAGGAAAGGAAACAAGGAAAAATAAAATATTTCAGGAACAGTATCTACATTAAAATGAATATATCCTATATAAGCTATAGAAACTTGAACAAAACAAGAGGAAGATAAATTAGATAGAATAGTGTGCCATAGTGTACCCTCAAGCAAGAGAACTCTATCCTAAGGCAGTGGAAGACCAAGGTACAGAGGCTATGACACTACCCAAGACTAGAGACCAATGTTTTGATTTTGGAGTGTCCTAGAAGACCTGCTTACCATAGCTAAAGAGACTCTTCTACCCTTATCAAGAAAAAAGTAGCCACTAAACAATTACAGTTCAGTAGTTAACCCCATGTGTAAAGAAAAATGGTTTGGTAATCTTAGTGTTGTCAGGTGTATGAGGACAGAGGCGAATCTGTAAAGAATAGGCCAGACTATTCGGTATGTGTAAGCAAAGGGGAAATTAACGGTGACCCGAGAAGGCTCCAGAGTAATGCTGACTGGCCAGTCAAAGGACCCCATAACTCTCTAGAGGTAGTACCTCAATGGGCGCCTGGTGCTCTGGCCAACCTACTACTTATATATATATATATATATATATATATATATATATATATATATATATATATATATATATATATATACAGAGAGAGAGAGAGAGAGAGAGAGAGAGAGAGAGAGAGAGAGAGAGAGAGAGAGAGTCTTTACGTCAGGAAACACCAGTGTTTCTAGACGGAATCAATCTTGCAAAATGACGAAAATACTAAACTTCCTTTCTGTCTGTGGCAGCAAATTCTTCAGAAATATTTCTCTCCATTTTTTCTTCTCGGATATTCCAGACCAATCCCCCTACACTGATGTCAGATCTGGTAATTTGTTTTCTTTGTATTCTATGTATCCGATTTCTAGAATGTTTTCGAAATGGTGAGAGGAGATTGAGGTTCCGGAGTATATTTCGTCTATGAAATACATGAATTGGAAACCCCCCTCTCTCTCTCTCTCTCTCTCTCTCTCTCTCTCTCTCTCTCTCTCTCTTATCAGGGACTATATTATGCATGTCCACCTTTCTGTCCCTTACAATTGTTATTCTCTCTCTCTCTCTCTCTCTCTCTCTCTCTCTCTCTCTCTCTCTCTCTCTCTCTCTCTCTCTCTCTCGTGATTCCATATATTTGTCCACCTTTCTATCCCTTACAGTTGATTTTTTGCTCGACACAATCTCTCTCTCTCTCTCTCTCTCTCTCTCTCTCTCTCTCTCTCTCTCTCTCTCATACATGACTCCATTTGTATGTCCACCTTCCTCTCACCTAAAGTTGTTGTCCTCCTCACAAATATTACACAAAAAGCTCCTCACAGCCTCATACTCTATATATATTCTCATATGCCAGTCTCATTCCCATTTGCGTAGTACTACATTTTCTTATTTATAAAATATTTCAACTGCAAATATTAAGAAAAATTTTTGATGGCAATTCGCTTTTCTATGGAAGCACATCGACCTCAAACAAAAAAGACAAACTGACAAATCCTTTGCAAAAAAAGAAAAATTTTTTTTTTTTTTTTTTTTTTTTTTAACATTTGAAGTTTAGAAGTTTGTCAAATAAAATAAGAAGTAAAGAGTATTACGCATGTTTATAATTTTTCTGAGGCCATTCTATAGGAATCACAAGGTCGGTAAACAAATTTAAGAATAAAAATGTCCATACCTTTAAAAGGCTATATCTTATTGTTAGTTTTTACATGAATTATGTGTATGTAAGTTGAGATCATAGCAAATAAACTTAGAAACTATTACAATGAAAAGAGCGAGATTAAAATGAGAAAGGAAACTCATTGTTTATTTGCATCTGTCGTATGAATATTAAAAACCGAACAACCTATATTTTATCGCAAAGAATAAGGGACACACTACTCAAAAAATAAAAAGAAAAAAAAGGAGAGAGAGAGAGAGAGAGAGAGAGAGAGAGAGAGAGAGAGAGAGAGAGAGAGAGAGAGAGAGAGAGAGAGAGAGAGTAAATAACCAGGTACCTCGCATTTTAAATTCGAGAGTTTCAGCAGTAACCTCAAATAAAAGTTTAAAGAGACTCTTTAGCTATGGTATTCAGCTCTTCTAGGAGAAGGACACTCCAAAATCAAACCATTGTTCTCTAGTCTTGGGTAATGCCATAGCCTCTGTACCATGGTCTTCTACTGCCTTGGGTTAGAGTTCTCTTGCTTGAAGGTACATTCGGGCAAACAATTTTATCTAATTTCTCTTCCTGTTGTTTTGTTGAAATTTTTGTAAATTATATAAGAAATATATCTTTTTTAATATTGTTAGTTCTAAAAATATTTTATTTTTTCTTATTTCCTTTCCTCACTGGGCTATTTTCCCTGTTGGAGCCCCTGGGCTTATAGCATCCTGCTTTTCCAACTTAGGTTGTAGCTTAGCAAGTAATAATAATAATAATAATAATAATAAGTCATTTTGTTGCGCAAAACTTTTTTCAATGCCACTATCTTCTGATGGTGATTTTAGGGAAGCTTTCAGCTCAAGGAATGCCAATTTGATTCAGTGGTAAGAAAAGGAAATTGTCCCGAATGATGTATAATTCTCCGAAATTACCTTTTGTAAAGGGAAACGGCTTCATGGTTGAAAAGATCGCGAAAAGGCAAACACGAATCTATTTAACTCACTCGATTCCACCGAGAAAATCCATCGTTTCAGCGCGAATTTCCTACCAAAGGATCGTCTTCAGATTCTGACCAAACTTTGGCGCCGGGAGAATTACTGGATCCGGTCCTACCCTCTGGCCACCACTCCAATCTTCGTTAAGGGGTCCTATGGATAGTTAAACCCTCTACTTTATTGTTGGGGAAAGAAACAAACCAGTATTAACACACACCATACCCTTTTCTCAAAGTAATGGAAGCGTTTCCATTCGCCTGCTCCGATCATGTCTGGTGCCATAATCCGGCGATTTCACAACTCTGAGAAGAATTGGTCATTTGCTGTTTCTCGCGATGGTGTTTCAGGTAGCGGTATTTATTTAGCGATAAAAGGGAAATTTCCTCTCGAGTGGTGTTCGGGGGAAGATATCCCAAAGGTTTACTATTACTCCCTGAGATTGAACTAGGGAAGGGTCTTCTCGTAGGGCGTTTATCTATGAGGGTTTCCTCTTGACTGAAGGAAAGGGTTCTTACTGGTGAGATTTGGGAGCAGGAAAAACTTATAATTCCTTACATAAGATGTATATTTCATATTTTATATACTAACGAGTCTCTCTCTCTCTCTCGTGCATTTCATCCCTCCATCCTGCTAAAGCCCTTCCTTTATTCCCTCCTCCCGGATGCAACCCTGACCTGGATACACGGTTTAATGAACCAAGCGAAGACTCCTTGAACCATACATCTCACGCATTGGCATTCACCTCCTCCTTCCATCCGTCGCAGGAAGTAGGGTCAGTTCTCCTCTTTCAGAATTTAATATTTCCAAAAATCTCGGTGATGGAATAATACGATTATTGAAAGTATTTCGAGATTGGAACGCTGCTTCGAAATCTTCTGTATGGAACCATTTCCTGGTTCGTAGGAAAGGAAATAGAATTAAGGAGGGTTTTATAAACAAGAATTACGGCTCCTGTTATACCATAATGTGAGAGGGGATGAAATTTTGAGAATTATGAAACCCATCAGTTTAATTAGAAAAAAAAATATGAACATTTTGGATAAGAGAATATATTTAGTAATCATATATTAAGGCGGGGAAGGAATTAAAGCGAACACTCCAAAATCAAACTATTGTTCTCTAGTCCTGGGTAGTGCCATAGCCTCTGTGCCATGGTCTTCTACAGTCTTGGGTTAGAGTTCTCTTGCTTGAGGGTACACTCGGACACACTTTTCTATCTTATTTCTCTTCCTCTTGTTGTGTTAAATATTTTAGATTTTATATAGGAAATGTTTACATTAATGTTGTTGCTGTCCTTAAAATTTTATTTTTCCTTGTTTTCTTTCCTCACTGGGCTATTTTCTCAGTTGGGGCCCCTGGGCTTATAGAATCCTGCTTTACCAACTAGGGCTGTAGCTTACCAAGTAATAATAATAATAATAATAATAATAATAATAATGGGGCACTGTAAGGTAAAGGTAAAGGTATCTGGTTTCAGTTCCAGTTTCGTTCGAATAGATGCAAACCAGAACGTCAGCCGGACAAGCAATCCCACCCCCCCCACCCCCCGCCCACCCTGTGGTGCCCAACCACAACAGTATTCCCTGATTACCATTACGAAACCTTCAACAAACAAACATTACAAACTCTGAATACCATTTCAACATTTTATTTTGGAAATCGTTAGATGTAGCACTTGGGTATACCGAATGAACGATAAAGAACGGGACATTCCCACACCGTAATATTATAATTAATATTATCATATACCTAATAACTAATCTGTTCAGCTTATATGTTAAACTTATTAGTCCAAATTACATACAATTAAAGACCCAATGTTAATGAAACAGATAATCTTTCTTGTAAAGAGTCTTTCACATATCCATCTTCGGCTGAATCACTCAGCCAACGTCCATGACGTTTGAACAGTCTGTCTTTTACACCTCTATTAGCAGCACATGAAGCTCCACCAGATCTTAAGGAATGTAAACAATATTCCTTAATATCACTGACATGTGGAGCTAGTGCTCTTAAAAACTCGTCACGTAAGTTTGTGTAGGACATCTGCTTGTTACACTGTCTCACTGTATAACCATTTTGGGTTTTACACAAATTACAGAATAGAAAATCACTGGGCTTTAATTTAGCCCATTCTATCAGTTTTTTTTTTTTTTTTTTTTTTTTTTTTTTGAATTGTCCACAGGACATAAACATGTTCCAGTTCTTGCTAATGTAATCCATGCTCCATCTCTATATTTATCAGTCTTACTTGTTTCTACAAATATACTCATATAAGTTTCAAAAAACATAATATCAGATACCTTGATATTAAGGAGTTCAGAATTGCGCATGAAACCTGCAAATGCTAACAAACACGCCCAGATGATACGTTGACTTTTCAGATTATAATCTTCATAAATCCTGTTGTACACTAAGCAAAATACCTACTGTTACAGGCTCCTTTTTAACAACTGGTTTGGATAAAATTCTTTTTCCTGCTTCCAAAACATTACACACTAATTTGGAATCTGTTGGCGACTTAAAATCATACATTTCATCAAACCATTTGATAGCATAAAAAGCCAAAATAACTGAAGCAGGACTTGAAGCACATTGAATTAAAGAACACAAGTAAATAGCTACAGTAAATGCCTTAGCAGGCAAAATATCCTCTCTCCCTAACCCACTGTTCAAAGCCCATTTATTCCAACAAATGAAACTGTTTTCGTATTTCCGACTTGTACTGACGGCTCTGCACTTTTGTAGTAGATCCGGGAGAAGGTCCACCTTGCCCGCCAAGACTTCTGGTAATGCTTCAATGTCTACTTTGTGAGCCTGAAAAAAACAGATGTATAAACCAAGAATCAATTAAAATGATCTGATATTACGACATGAACATACATCAATGAAACAATTACACTCTACACGATAACCAAATATAATGCATCGTAATACATGTAAAACTGACTATATCCCTTACACAATTCATATACAAAAACGATACCGCCTATCTATAGCCTTATCGCTCAAAGGTTATATAATTTTATACAACAAACAACAATATATAACATCCAGTCCTGGCAAAACCACCATACTATATAGTGAAGTCGCTTTGAGTATCGACATGTATACTCATGCATAACACTCTAATATCAACTCATCAAATAACAATGAGTATCGACAGGTATACTCATGTATAGCAATGAAATATCAACTCATCAAATAGCCCTGAGTATCGACAGGTATACTCATGTATAACAATGAAATATTAACTCATCAAATAACTCTGAGTATCGACAGGTATACTCATGTATAACAATGAAATATCAACTCATCAAATAGCTCTGAGTATCGACAGGTATACTCATGTACAACAATGAAATATCAACTCATCAAATAGCCCTGAGTATCGACAGGTATACTCATGTATAACAATGAAATATTAACTCATCAAATAGCCTTGAGTATCGACAGGTATACTCATGTATAACAATGAAATATCAACTCATCAAATAGCCTTGAGTATAGACAGGTATACACATGTACAACAATGAAATATCAACTCATCAAATAGCCCTGAGTATCGACAGGTATACTCATGTATAACAATGAAATATTAACTCATCAAATAACTCTTGAGTATCGACAGGTATACTCATGTATAACAATGAAATATCAACTCATCAAATAGCCTTGAGTATCGACAGGTATACTCATGTACAACAATGAAATATCAACTCATCAAATAGCCCTGAGTATCGACAGGTATACTCATGTACAATAATGAAATATCAACTCATCAAATAGCCCTGAGTATCGACAGATATACTCATGTACAACAATGAAATATCAACTCATCAAATAGCCCTGAGTATCGACAGGTATACTCATGTACAATAATGAAATATCAACTCATCAAATAGCCCTGAGTATCGACAGATATACTCATGTACAACAATGAAATATCAACTCATCAAATAGCCCTGAGTATCGACAGGTATACTCATGTACAACAATATCAACTCTTGGCGATGCCGCCTTCTTTAGCGATGCCGCTTTCGTATACAACAACAGGCAAAACTGCAAAAAATAAACATAATGAGATTAAAAGTATTATGAAAAAAAAATAATAAACGTTGAAAAAAAACATTTAATGAAAAATAAATACAAAAAATCTTAGAGTAAACATAAAAATAGTAGTTTACGAACATGTATTAAATAATAAATACAAATTATGAATAATAAGTATGTATAACGTCCAAGAGTAAGATAATAAACAAAAACAGTTGAGAAGAAACAATAACAGAAATACCCCAGTCGTCGTTATCAACAATCTTTGACAAATAGTCAGCCTTATCATTTACTGACCTGGGAACCCACTCTAATTCCAGCATAATAGAATTTCTTGTGCAAACTCTAAATATTTCAATTGCAATGTCCTGCCTCCGAAACAGGAACATGAGCATCCCAATGTGTAGCACTCAGAATATCAAAACTAATATATCTAGTCATGATTTGAGATAAATGACCTAGTACCAATGACATAAAAATAATCTGTCCCACTATGCTAGCCAACTTGCGTACTGGAACTCGTCTGTGTATTTTAATAGCGTGGAATATGCCAGAAATCGTGTCTAAAGCTTTACATATCCTGCGATCAGGTATTAACATCGTACCTTCTAGGGAATTCAGTAAAACACCTAGATATTCTAAAACTTGCACAGGTATCCACTCAGACTTTTTCGCATTAGGAATAAACCCAGACATCAACAAATCAGGTTTAATCTGAGTTGCTAACTGTCCACACTCGGATACATTATGTGCACAACCGAAACCATCATCAAGAAACATTATGACAAATTTCCCATCGCCTCTCCATTTTGCTAGAAGAGGCCTCGTGACTTTGGTGAAAACTGAACAAGCACTAGACAGGCCAAATGGTAACACCAGAAACTTGTAATAAAAAGTATTGCCTAACTTATCAGTCCAAGAGAAACCTAAATATTTAGTATGAGGTTTATAAATTTCAATAAAGTGATATGCACTTGTCAAATCAAATTTAATCATAAAAAAAAAAACCTTTTTTAAATAAGCTAGAACAACCTTTAAATCTTCATATTTTAGAGATTGCTTCCAAATGTGCTTATTGACTACACGTAAACCCAAAATGAGCCTTTTCTTTCCTGAATTCTGCACAGAAACAGACAGAGGATTAACTACATAAGGCTTTTCTAAGCACTTTTCAATTAAGTTTCTGTCTAACAAATCTTGTATAGCTTCACTAACAAATTCCTGTTCTAACAAGGCCGACCTACTATTCTTATTATAAGAAGTTGGAGGGTTGGTCAATAATGGAAGCTTATAACCATTCTGAATAATGTCTAATACAAAACTGTTTGCCCCTAAATCTTTCCAAAATTGCAAATTTTTTCTAAGTCTACCTCGGACTATATTATGTTTCTGTCCCTATTTATACTCATAAAAATCATGCGTAAATCTATTAAGATCAAAGAAATACTCATCTTTTAATAACTGGTTGTTATCGCCCAACTTGGTGCATGGATTACTTTCCGCTCTGCATTTGGTTTCCTGGTACGGGGGAAGATGCGGCCCGAACAACGTAGGGGCAGTTTCTCCGGAGGTGTGAGCTTTCTCCACAGGCAAAACAGGGTCCAAGGGCGGGGCCACTGAACTGCGTGAACGGTGCTCCTGGGGGGAAGACAGCGTTGCCGTAGCTGTAGTGGCCACGAAAAAGTTTACCCCTTCCTGCCGCTGGTCTGAACCCCAGGGTTGACTAGTAAGAGGAACACCGCTAAAACCATATGTGCTGATCGAACCTCGACCACGGGAGCTGCTGCGCTTCCGCTTGATCGCCCGGTTCTCTGCCTTGATGATACAAGATTTATCTTCCGAATCACTAGCTACCGGATTCATTTCATATTGGCGTACAGTCTCCCAACCGCCGGTTGAGGAGTCCGCAATACGAATTAACTTGTTCCTCGTTTTTTTTTTTCATGCTATCTAAAGCCTCGTTGCACAAAACTCTTGTATAGTCCGGTTTTTTATTGTCCACAGACCACAATATCTGAGTTAGAAGGTCACTCACACAGAATTAAATTCGTGCTGAAGTTTATTTCCTTGATATTTCCATTTTATTTCCTGTGCTGACTTAAGCCTTTTAACCTCACTAGCTACACTATCCGAAGCACCCTTAAATTCATCCCGTAATGCTTGCACCTCGGCTCTTTGCTGCCTTATTTCAGAAAATAAATCACCCAATGTCAAACCCTGCTCCACGTGTGTAGGCGAATTTTCCGCCATTAGTCAATGAAGCGCTTAAAAATTATCAATGTCTACTGTTCGGTTACCCAAAGCTGAATGACAACTTCACTGCTTAACAACACGAAAACAACTTGAAACGCCACCTGGCGGTTACTTCATTACAAACAAGGGAAAATAATTTTCTTTTAATTCGTTCCTCAAACACAGAAAATTATATTTCTCCTCAGTGGACAGCTTAATTTCCAAGTTCCGTCTGGGATCGACCTGCTGCCATGCGAATTCTATGCGAATCCGCTACCACTGTACAAGCAAAGAGTGAGTGGAAGGGACAAAAGCACGTATTCAAAATGAAGTACAGCTGAAGGACGATAAATTAATCCAACCCATTTTCTTTTTATTTACCGAAAGGCTTTTGTGTTCTTGGTTACTTATCATAACTAACCGAGGATGACATAATTTCAAACTATTTGGAAATATTTCAAAACAGATGTTGCATCTGAAGTTTTGCAAAATTGTTGAACATTTGGATGAAACTGGCATGGAATATCATTCGTTTGTGTCGCCAATTAAATTTTTCTTCTAATCAAATAAATTTGCAGAAGAATATCTTCTGAAATTCAAATGAGTTTATCCAACAAGATATGGCGGATCACAAGATACATTTTTAATTTTACTCCATCACTCGATATCTACGAAACGTGAATCGAAGTGTAGTCCGTCTATCGACCGTTCAATCCGGCTCTAGCTTAGGTGGAACGGGGGTATGTGCAAAGGCCATGTTCGGTTTGTAATTGCCATTTCTTTATATGAATTTTAGTGCATGTACTCCAGTTAAATATTTTATTTTCTTCATTTTAAGTATCATGCACATGGATCATGACCTTAACGAATAACCTCTGTAGCCTATTTCTACGCCTCTAGTTTATTATCTCTTTTTCTCTACTTTCTTGAAGAATTTTAGCTATCGATTTTGCCAAAGCTTGTCATTCCTGATTCAATTTCCTATTTTTTACGTCTAATGACAACAAGGTGGCCATCAACAAAACGATAAAGTGTAAATAAAATTAATTACGGCACCTAAACAGGATCTACAAATAAAATCCACAAAACGCAATGCAGGTATAATCACATTAAACGGACGCTACCCAACCACGATAACAACAACAACAACAACAACAACAACAAGAACAGCAATAATAATAATAATAATAATAATAATAATAATAATAATAATAATAATAATAATAAAAGGTGTACCATTTCCTCCAATCGCATACACATCACGTAATACACACTATCAAGCAGATATACAACGCAAAGTCTTTATACTTTATTTAGAAAAAAAAATATATATAAGAATATTTTTTTGGAGTTTTAACACTATACACAAAAATTTCATTTGGAGCTTTTATGCTCCCTATCTATCTATCTATCTATCTATCTATATATATATATATATATATATATATAGAGAGAGAGAGAGAGAGAGAGAGAGAGAGAGAGAGAGAGAGAGAGAGAGAGAGAGAGAGAGAGAGAGAGAGAGAGAGAGAGAGAGAGGCGGATTTGTTATTACTGCATACGTAAAACAAAGCTCCACACGTTCCTAAACACTCAAACAACTAAGTTGTTCTTCTCTGGTTGTCGGCATATCATCCATCATACATAAGAGGTAGAGTTGGTGAGTCAGGGTGGGGGAAGAGCCTTTCCATTTCTTCTTGTTGCCGCTATCTGTCTTTCTGATCGGAGACAGCCTGTCCGTTTCCAAAGCCAGCTCGTAAAGGCTTCTGTGATAGTCCGCTCTTAGGAGGCCCTTCGTCTCCTCCCGTCAC
>NC_090735.1:48725386-48730386 GCF_036898095.1 Palaemon carinicauda
AGGTTATAGTGACCCACAATCAGATTACTCACTGCTAGGTAATGTAATAGAAAGTGTGGACCAGGAGGAAGATCCCGGTATTATTATCAGCAAGTATTTGAAGTTCACCAAACAGAGCATAAAAGCTGAAAAGAAAGCACAAAAACTAATAAGTTACATAAGGAGACAATTCAAATGCAGAAATAAAGACACTGTACTACAGCTGTGCACATCACTAGTAAGACCCCATCTAGAATACAGACCAACTTTGGGCTCCAAGCATTCAGAAGGATATAGATAGATTGGCAGCAGTACAAGCTAGGGCCACCAAACTAGTTCCAACACTAAGGCACTTTCGATATAGACGAAGGATGGAACGTTTTAACTTATTTGATCTAAAAACTTGATGACTATAGGGACAGTTAATAGAGGAATTCAAAATTCTTAAAGGAATAAAAAATGTAGATTACAACAATCTATTCACCCTTAGCACAAATCACTTCAGAGGTAACGGATACAAACTGAAATTGAAAAGATACAACACAACTCAATGTGACAATTTCTTTACATAAAAACTAGCAAATACTTAGAATAGACTTCCAACAGATGTGAATAGTAACAAGGTAACCGAGTCCAAGAATAAGTTAGACAGGCAAGGTTGGATGTGTAAGGGAAAGATGGGGGAAGGTTGGATGTGTAAGCCGGAAGAAGAGAGAAGGTTGGATATGTAAGAGAATGAGGGGGGATGGGTGGATGTGTAAGGAGGAAGAGAAGGGAAGGTTGGATGTGCAAGGGGAAGGGAAGGTTGGATGTGTAAGGGGACGAGGGGGGAAGGTTGAATGTGTAATGGGGAAGGTGAAGTGTGTGAATGTGTGTGTGTGTGTGGGGGGGGGTGCAACACCAAGAGGAGGAGGATTCGAAAAGCCTTCAGGATCTGGTTTGAGAGACAACTGGTTCTCCTGATGGAACAAGATGACGGCAGAGAGGAAAACCACGAGATGAAAGAAGCAGAAAGAAGATACAGCGAAAATAGGAGTAGAAGAAGAGGACGAAAATATCATTATGAGGACGACCACACGAACAAGAAGAAGCGGATAATGAGAGGAGAACGTCCATGAGAAGAATACCTGCAATAAAAGAATAATAAAAGTTAAGCAAGCAGCAATAAAAGAATAATAAGAGGTAAGCAGCAATAAAAGAATAAGAAGATATAAGCAGCAATGAAAGACTAAGATGTAAGCTGTAATTAAAGAATAAAAAGAGATAAGCAGCAGGAAGTATATGGCATAAAGAAGAAATAAAAAAAATAATATATTAGGAAGAAGATAGCAATTGAAGAAGACGGAAATAATAAGAAAACAAAGAGAAGCCGAATATAGCAGTAAAGGAAGATATTAAAATAAAACAATAAGATAAAGATAGCAGGAAAAGGAAAAGCAAAAGGATGATAAGAAGCAAAAAAACATTAATACGATGACATTGAAACACAAACTTTCGTCTTATTCCTTTCCCTTTTATCGAGAGCAATTTTCTAAGACAAACACAGGGGAACATTTTTTTCTTTAGTTCAAAAGAAAATATCTAGATCGCTGTTATCATATTCTGTCTTTTCTTCAATATTTGCTGTCATAAAGCTCTCTCTCTCTCTCTCTCTCTCTCTCTCTCTCTCTCTCTCTCTCTCTCTCTCTCTCTCTCTCAAAAAAAAAAAAAAGAAAAAAAAAGTAAAAAGTACATAGTAAAATGGATAACTGCGATTTTTTTCCGCATTTCCACACACAAAAAACAAAATACAGGGAGTATTTTAAGGGTACGAAATATGACTAAAAAGTGTATAGTATAGTTTAGCATAGTATAGCATAGTATAGCCCCTTTCTGAGTGAGAATACCTTAACGTGGTGATGAAAGCGAGTGTATATCGCTAGGATCAGCAAAGCTGTAATAGTCAGCTAGTCAGGCGCACCCATACTAGGTTGATATGTTGTCAGCGATTAGACAAAAATCTCCCACCATCACCAATCAGCACTCGAAAGCGTGGTGATGAAAACTGGCCAAACCCAAGACATGAATTGACATGTTTGAGGCCTTTGTAATGCAGTGAAGCAGAAATAGTTGCATTTGTTATTGTATAGTATAGAATACATAAAACCGGAATACTTTAATGATTACAAAATAATGACTGTCCTTTCCTTAAGTTAGTTATAGTTATTTGAACTCTGATAACAACTAAAACATTCAGAACCTTAATGATACAGTATTGTCAGATTAAACTTTATACTTTTTCATGAAGAGATTCTCCGTAGTTCATCAGCCTTCAGGTACAATATTCTTTGCTTGAGTCAACGGAAGGTCAGTTTTGGGGGGCCCTCTGTAGTTCGTTGGGACAGGCCAGGTTTGAAATTTCAAAAGTTATGATTGAAAACCCACATTTTAAAAGGGGAAACCAACACAAACACAAACACTAGGGTTGTGGGAGCCTGGTGTTAACGTTCCTTTGGTCGCTGCAACCTCACCACCACCCTTCTGAGCTATGCATGTTGGGTTTGGGGGAGGCCACAGGTCTGCCTGCTGAGTCATCAGTAGCCAGTGTCTGGCCCTCCTTGGCCCTAACTTGGGTGACGAGGGGGCTTGGACGCTGATGATAAGTATATATAGCCAGTCTCTGCTTGATAGGGCAATGTCATTGTTTCTTGCAGAGCTCTGCTATTCATGTCGGCCTTTAAATCTTTGAAACCTAACCTAAGGTTCCCCACCTAACTTATCGTGAGAAACGGATCCTTGCGTACTTACTCAAGGGGGCCAGGGGGGGGGGGGGGGGGGAATGCGTTCCCATGTGATCCCCTTTAAACCGCCATATGCATAATATCTGGTAAATCGTAAAACTAGCTTCATATAATCGTATTTCAGATCTAAATAAACAATATTCTCCCCATAAAGAAATCATTTGGACAGGTAATAAGAAAGTTTATTGTCCCAACGAATTATTCATTCACCATTTTTTTTTTAATTAAAGGAAACCACCCTAAGTGGAGTACCTATCAATGGCTGGGTCAATTGCTCAAACTAGATGCATTAAAAAAAAAAAAAAAAAAAAAAAAAAAAGTGTCCATAACAGGATTAACACAAAGCGAAGTTGATTGAAATGAATATGATTATCAAAATATAACTGAATTCGTAATAAGAACGCTCGAACACTTGTTTTAAACTTTAGCTCTTATATAATTCAAACGAAATGGCTGATTTTTGCAACAATTTAATTACTTTCATTCGAACATTCGTGATATGCAAAAAAAGGATATTATTGGGGCTTTTAAATGGCGAGCTCTATGAAGACCAATGGACGACAAGACACAAGTTTTATTGGTTGTTCAAATAATTTGACGGAGTCTTGATCAATGAGAGAGTTTAAAATTACTGACTTTGATAAAACATTCACAGTTGTTCGTTCCTGATCATGTGTTCGTAAAAGCTACGCGTCACACAAATGAAATAATTTTTCATAGGTAAAAAAGAATTACAAATATAAACACACGTCTATGCATATACAAACAAGCATATATATATATATATATATATATATATATATATATATATATATATATATATATATATATATATATGTATTAAAAAAATGGAAATGGACAGGACATATTATAAGAATGACAGCAAATAGATGGACTTTAAGAATAACTGTATTGAATAAAAGGAGATGATGATGATGAATGGGTCCCTAGAGATTGTAAAAGAAGCAGGGGAATGAAAAAAAAGACGATGGAAGGGCGAACTAAGAAAGTGTGGACTGGCACAGAAAGACCATAAACAGACACAAGTAGAAGGGAGTGTCTGAGGCCTTTTTTCTGCAGTGAGCTAGTAACAGCTGATGATATATATATATATATATATATATATATATATATATATATATATATATATATATATATATATATATATATATATATATATATATATATATATATATTAAAAAAATAAATCATTTTGAATAAACCACATTTAAGACCATATCTGAAATTTACAGTGGAGTTTAATGTAGTACCCTGATATTGCTATGGAAATAATTACAAAAATAACAATAATAATACTTTAATATCACTGTTTTTCGCGATACCCAACAAATGAAACCATAAAAAATGGCAAACCCATAAGAAAACTTGATGACTGAAATTGAATATCGAGACATTTTCCAATTTTTTGTGTCACAATACCTATCCAAGAAACAATTTCACTGATTAATTGCATAAACTCTATAGATGTAGATCACCATAAATTAGAATTGTATAACATTATACCTGAAAACTTATATTTTGCTTAATTATCAAAAAAAAACCTTGAAGGTTTGTTTCTCTTCATTGGGAGGACATTTGGTAAATCTAAACTTATATTTTGATTTACTTAATAAAAACCACTTAAATAATTATATTTTTTTTTATCAGGAGGACATTCGAAAATCTAAACTTACATTATGCTTCACCTATAAAAAACTCTAAAGATTTTTATTTCTTTCTATCAGGACATTTGTTTATCTAGATAAAGTCAGTAATTACCCCTTCCAATTACTACAAAATGGATAAATGCTGTTTTGTTAATTTATACTCAAATCTAGAAATCACGAAAGAAAATCTCTGAAAATTAGAAGACTTTTCATTAGATACTAAAAGCTAATTCCAAAGCCTACAAGACCTTTCCTTTTCGATTATTTCTTCAGGAATTATAAAGAAAACAAAATATAAAAAAAAATACGTTTCCTTGCAAAGATGTTTTAATTTTTTTTTTATCTGGAGTTGAATGTTTTCCTTTTATTCAATTTATGTTTATTTATTTATGGGATAATAACTTTTAGACATAACTGCTGGTGGAAGCTTTGAAAGTGTGATAAAGTTTCATTTTTATCACTTTGCCTGACACTCTCTCTCTCTCTCTCTCTCTCTCTCTCTCTCTCTCTCTCTCTCTCTCTTTCTCTTTCTCTCTCTCTCTCTCTCTCGTTATTTATTTCTTTTAATATATAA
>NC_090735.1:48737886-48780386 GCF_036898095.1 Palaemon carinicauda
GTATAAAATATATCGATCATCGTAACAAATTTCCTTGTTTTCTAAAATTAAAGAAGAAAATCAAATACAGCCCAAGAATTCTGACGATGTTGAAAATCGTTAAATTCCACCGTATTTTGGAAAAATCTATTTTTTCTTTATCAAAGATGAGAAATAAAGATTAATTGAATTTTTCCTGGAAACCTTTGAAGTATTTCGACCACCCGAGATGTAATTTTCCCTTCGGGCAGTAAGCCAAACTCCGCAATGGTGTAATGAAATTGCTTTCGTTTCCAAGTCCGAGATTTATAAATTAGATAACTTGCATTTTTCTCTTGGACTTATCTAATTTCGGTTTCGCTTTATTTTGATTGGTAATGGTATTTGCTGATGCTTGCTTATGTTATGAAACGTGAATGTTTATATAATCATGTTTAACGTATTGTATTCACAAATTTTTCATTATACTACAATTCAACGCAAGTATTCGCCGAGTACAAGTAATCATTATAATATATATATATATATATATATATATATATATATATATATATATATATATATATATATATATATATATATATATATATATATATATATATATATATATATAAAATGTGTGTGCGTGTATACATTCTCCCATGTCCTCATACACCTGACAGCACTGAGATTACCAAACTTTTCTTCGCTGAAGGGGTTAACTATTGCATGTTAATTGTTCAGAGGCTACTTTCCTCTTGATAAGGGTAGAAGAGACTCTAGCTATGGTAAGCAGAGCTTCTAGGAGAAGGACACTCCAACATCAAACCATTATTTTCTAGTGCCATTACCTCTGTACCATGCCCTTCAACTATCTTGGGTTAGAGTTTTACTCACATTAATTTTCAGTCCTACATTTCTGCTTTCTCTATCCAAATCTCCTATCATCTTTAGCAATACCTCACTGATTCATTAAATACAACTATGTCATCTGCAAATCTTAAGTTATTAATATTAATTCCTACATTTTCCAAACCTAAATTTTTAAAGACTACTAGACATGCTGCGAATAATTTAAGAGAAATGGGGTGTCCTTGTCTGACTCTTCTCTCAATCGGAATTTTCTCAATACCCTTATGTAGTTTTAGAATTTCTGTACTTTCTATATAGATATCTTCAAGTGTTTTAACATAGGATTTTGTAGTGCTTTCATTACTGCTGAAGTTTTGACAGAATAAAAAGCTTTCCCATAGTCAATAAATGCCAAACATAGTGATTTGTCATACTCTGTTGATTTCACCATTAGTTAGTTAATTACATGGATATGGTCAGTTGTTAAATACCCACTTCTAAAGCTTGCCAGCTCTCTTGGTTGATTAAAGTCTATCTGTCTTTATATTCGGCTTAATATGATCTTTGTAAATATTTTATATATTACGGAGGGTAAACTTATTGGATGGTAATTTTTCAGGTTTTTTGTGTCTCCTTTTTGTGAATTAGTATAATGATAGTAAGTTTATCTAAGCTGTGGGTATAGAGCATTCTTGCATACATTTGGTGTAAACTTCAGCCAATTTTACTACTTACTACTATGAAGTCTTCTCCATCTATTATCAAATCAATTGTTTGGTCATCTTCTCCAGCTGCTTTGCCTCTTTTCATGACTTTTGATGCCTCCTTTCCTTTTCCTACTGTTATTTTTGGTACTGGCTCAGAAGTTTCATGTCCTTCCACACCCATCCATTCATAATCTTTCTATGCTAGTTTATACCAGCAAAATTTTCTTACCTCATCAATCCATCGTTTACTCCTCCTTCCCCTGCTTCGAGGGACCTATTCGGCTATTCTCTTCTTTTTATGTCTGTTATCTGTCATATATATATATATATATATATATATATATATATATATATATATATATATATATATATATATATATATGTATATATATACTGTATATATATATATATATATATATATATATATATATATATATATACTGTATATATATATATATATATATTTATATATATATATATATATATATATATATATATATATATATATACACACACAAACTGGCTGTTGGATTATACGATAGGTAAAAGCCAAAAGTGTCATAAGAAATGGAGAGGACAATCAGGTTTATTGTGATTCCCGCGTCCTTCTTTACGAGGATCTTCCCGACGCAGATAATGAAGCGAAAGCAAAGGAACTCTCACTGAATTACACGCTAATGGGAACGAATCGGAACGGCTTTCTGGGAACCCATT
The DNA here is from genome assembly GCF_036898095.1 of Palaemon carinicauda. NCBI lineage: Eukaryota > Metazoa > Arthropoda > Malacostraca > Decapoda > Palaemonidae > Palaemon > Palaemon carinicauda. The sequence continues at coordinate 48,740,118 of NC_090735.1, forward strand.
TAATCCTTCCCAAATGCAGTTGGGACGCTGGCGTTATTCACAGGGGGATATTAGCATTGAAGACTTTAAACCCGGCTTAATTATATGAGGTATATCGGAATGGTGAATGACCAGTCCATTGAAGATAATCAGTGGGTTGGCTGTTGGGGGAAGCGCGAATTTTCACGCAAAATGTAGATCTGCAGGTGTGATTTGTTTTATGATGATTACATTATACATAAACTATACCTAATTCATATGGAATTTTCAGAAAGTCATGAGTTCCCTTGATAACTTAAAACAAAACTTGAACATGAAAGCTATTTATTATTATTATTATTATTATTATTATTATTATTATTATCTATACTATTATTATCATTATCACCAGGTGAGCTATAACCATAATTGGAAGAGCAAGATTCTATAAGCCCAAGGGCACCAACAGTTTAAAATAGCCCAGTGAGGAAAGGAAACAAAGAAATACATGAACTACAAGAGAAGTAATAAGCAATCAAAACAAGATATTCTAAGAATATTAACAACATTAAATTAGATCTTTCATAAATAAACTCTAAAAACTTTAAAAAAAGAAAAAAAAGAGGAAGAGAAATTTTGGATTTTGGAGTGTTCTTCTCCTAGGAGTCTCTTCTACCTTATTAAGAGGAAAGTAGCCACTGAACACTTACAGTGCAGTAGTTAACCCCTTGAGCGAAGAAGAATTGTTTGGTAATCTAAGTGTTGTCAGTTGTCAGGTGTATGAGGACAGAGGAGAATGTGGAAATAATAGGCCAGACTATTCGGTTTGTGAAGGTAAAAGGAATATAAGCCGTAACCAGTGAGAAGGATCCAATGTACTACTGTCTGGCCAGTCAAAGGACGCTATAACTCTAGCGGTAGTATCTCAACGGGTGGCTGCTGCCCTGGACAACCTACTACATATATAAATGCCTAAACTATACATTACCAATACATAACTGATAGGGAGTTTCAAGAATGTCAGAGGATGCACGCGATAGCTTATCATAAAACTTTAACATGAAAGAAATTGATCAATACAATAATATTCATAGTAAGATTACACGTTACTATGATTGCATATATTCAGCGGATGCTTGCACACAATGGACTTAGGAATTTTTTTTTGGGGGGGAGGGGGAAATTTGATCTCTCTTGTATTTAGATGATATATTAGAATTATCTTTATTTGTACCAAGTGGGTTTTTGTACCCAACACATAAGCTAATAATCTAACCTTACATTCTAAACAGCCCTCGGCGAAAAGGAAAACGGACTTAATCTAGAAGAGGAAATGCATAAGATATATCGTAAAATTGTCAGAAGAATTACTGTACGTAAATCTATTCACAAGAACTTCAATTGAGTTTAAGGGTTTGGTAAATCTCTACTTGTAGATAATAATAAATATGGAAAGGCAGACTTTTTAAGCATTTCATAAATTTTCTTAAGAGAAAATATGATCAGTTACAGTATACTATGTCTGTGAACCATTAGCTTTTTTCTGGATTTGTAAGTCATCTTTATGATCCTCGCGATATTGCCTGGTTCTAATGCTAGTAGCCGAAGTGAACGTAAATTTTTTGAAGTCTCAAAACTATTAAAGACATCAATATATAAATAAAATATTGAAATGAACATTTCAAAATTAGTTTTTCACAGATACATATACCAACTTACTGCATGAAAAATATTCGCAGCACCTTACTCAATTTTGAAGCCAGTCAGCAACTACAATGGCTCAAAAAATATAACATTAATATGTCAAAAATAAATAGCAATGTGAATTTTCTCTATGTACAGTTGAACACAAGAATTCGTGGAACACCTTGCTCTGAAGAAGTGCACCCTGTCACACCGTTACTGAGCGAAGAGTTTGTGAGTGTAGAAGCACTCACCACCCAAGTGAGATGTGCCAGAAGTCCCGTTTTCAACTGTACATGGTCACAGTAACCCTGCAAAAATCACGTCTTTTTGTTTTACATTAGCATCATAAATCAATATTTTGTTTAAGCGAAACTAGAGAAACAAAACATATTTATTCATAAATATTAATTTTTGTTTTTAAGACAGAACTAAAAATTCTATAAGTAATGTTTTTTAAGACAATGACGTTAATCAGTAATTATGTGTAATTGATAGGGCATCGTATATATTACAATTTGAACTATGATACTACAACAGATTAATTGAATTAGTGACAAAACTTCTAATTTCTATGGTAAAATACACAAGACTTGAATTGCAATTCAAGTATCTCCTTATGATATTATATATGTTAAATATAAAACATCTAACGAATGGTTGGTGTTAAAGAAATATATTTTCCTATCATTAGTAATTTCAACATACTATTACGGCTGGTGAATTACATAAATTCCTGAGCTCCAAAACTCACCTTATTATATTACATAAGTTAGTTAAACTGGAAAAATAATACCTAAGTGAGATTATTACATAACTCCCAGACGGCAATATATACGAACACTGAATATCCATAGGCCTCTTACGCTACTCTCAAAACAAAACTGGGTGACTATTCAACAAGAACTATTCAATAACAACCTCTTACTTCGGGTCTTAGTCAGGGATTAAGAACAAATCACTTAGGAAATATTGGTGAGCGAAATAATGCACACTTTACGAAAATAAATATATTCTATAAAGTTACAATAATAATACAAAAGAATTAACACCAAAAATAAATCACTCGAAATATTAAATTTGAACCAAACCTTAAACTAAGACAAGAAAATGTTTCTCTATGAAAATTATACAATCTCTTGTTTCACTGGAACTGAAATTTTACACAAATATTTAATTTTCCAAATTATTGAAAATAGTTAACACATTAACACTCTAATGATTAAACACTAAATGAAATTTAGATAAATGTAACTATTACGCTTACGTTTTTTGGATTACAAGAGGTTATCGAACAGATAAGCAAAATAAATACACTTCACTGTTTAACCTAAATCTCACAAGGTCAGTTACAAAAATGTATTTGACAGGAAGTACTTACATTAACACACTATACTTGAATTAACCTTCAATTAATTCACCAACATTTGAATAACACTATACGTGTTATACATTGGGTAAAAAACTTATTCACGTTTGAGAGGACACACACTTGAGCACTTGAGAGGAGAGAGGGTTGGCTGACGTTAGCTCCTTCAAAGGGACAGGCTGGGTCTCTTCTGCCGCTTATGCATCCCTAGGGCCTATATATATTTACTTAATTCGTCTAGAATTTTCTACATAGATCATTCAAGTGGCGAGGTTGCCAACGTAGTAAATTGAAAAAGGGATACAAACCTTGCTTACAAGCCAACTCTCTCTCAGCTAACTCCACCTACCTACCTCTCGGGACAATAAAAAAAAGAGTAAATCTACTTCGAGAACTCTCATGCACTTTCTGACCACGTGGAAACCTAAAAATTACGTAATTCCTCGTGTTCATACCTCGTGTGTGCAATGTAGCATACCTAAACGAGTTTACATAAGACTTCGTAACAGAATATGTGAAATAAAAAGTTAATTCTTAAAAAATAACGTAAATCTACACATAATCAATTGAATGATAAATACAATTAAATGAATGACGAAAGCCTTATGTAATTTACATACATTATTTAAACCTACATGAGTGGAACTCACCTTACGAGCTGGCTAAACATCTCTCAAATACACAAATGAAATGTAAGAATAAAATATTTACTCTAATACAACACCAGCTTTGTAAGAATATCTTATTTGATATTATTTCATCTCACAGCACCAACGATAACTCGACATAACTTCTTTTATTCGCTAAAATTCCTAAACCATGGAATAATTCCCACGTAGGAATAAAATCATTCTGATTTTTTCAAAAATGGCTACACCTCAACACCGACTTCCCTATTACTGAATTGGAATTCACAGAATGGGGAAATTGTCTTTTTACGACTATCAAAAAGAGGGAGATGATAAGGGAGGAGATTGGAGAGATAGTGGAGATTGATGGCCCGTGTGGTAAAGGGATACCTATTCCTATTTCTATTCCTATTTCCATCTATGAACATGTCTTTCAAACCTTAATTTGTGAGGAAGGAGAAATTCCTGCCACGTTTCTCTGAACATTTTGGATGCTGGATTGATACAAGCCTTTACATATATAGTTTTTTTTTTCCTCGGAATAATTTTATTTTGTCTCCCTGCCGATATTCTAACGATATACACTATTGTTGGAATTTTTTCATTTTTGGGCTCTAAACTTAGAAAAATCCGCCATATATTGACTATTCTCACATATTCTCTAATGTAACCTCTTCAATATTTGATATATAATTTCTCCCCCATTTTTTAATTTCTCTATAGAATTTCTTTGGTTTTCCTTCTCGGATTTCCCTCTCCTTAGGCACACCTAAAACATAGACTTACATATACTTTATGAAGCGTTTTCTTTATGTATTCATTATTCATATTTTAGAAGAAGGATCTCTGTTAATAGAGAAACTGAAAAATTGATACTATTTATTGTTATATATTTATATGCGTGTATGTGTATATACATATATATATATATATATATATATATATATATATATATATATATATATATATATATATATGTATTGTGATTAATAATTATATTAATCATTTGTACATACCTTATTTAATATAATTTCCCCTCACTTATCTAGCTCACATCACCTACAATGTCTCGACATAATTTCTTTTATTTGCTAAAATTCCAACACCATGGAATAATTCCAACGTTCGCCTAAAATAATTTTCATTTTAGAAAATGGCTATACCTAAACCCAAGCTTCCCTATTACAGAATTGGAATTCACAGAATCGGGAAATCGTCTTTTTACGACTATCAAAAAGAAGGAGATGACAAGGGAGGAGATTGGGGAGATAGTGGAGATTGATGGCCCGTCTGGTAAAGGGATACCTATTCCTATTTCTATTCCTATTTCCATCTATGAACATTTCTTTCAAACCTTAATTTGTGAGGAAGGAGAAATTCCTGCCACGTTTCTCTGAACATTTTGGATGCTGAATTGATACAAGCCTTTTATATAAATATATATATATATATATATATATATATATACATACATATATATATATATATATATATATATATATATATATATATATATATATATATATTCTAATGATATACACTATCGTCGGAATTTTTCCATTTTTGGCCCTAAACTTATAGAAATCCGCAATATTTTGAATATTCTCCAAAGTTCTCTCTTAAATATTTGATACATAATTTCTCTCAAATTTTTTATTTTCTCTATACATTTTCCTTGGTTTACCTCCTCAGATTTCCCTCTCCTTAGACACATCCAAACCATCAGACTTACAGATACTATATGAAACGTTTTCTTTATGTATTTAATATTCATATTTTAGACAAAATATATCTTAATGTATGTATGTATAAATATATATATATATATATATATATATATATATATATATATATATATATATATATATATATATATATATATATATATATATATATACTGTATACTGTATATGCAACAACAAAATAAATGAAGCCGTTTTTTGTCCACTGCAGAGACAAGGGCATCAGCCATGTCAATTCATTTTCCGGGATGTGGCCAGTTATCTACATCACGCTGGCCACTGCGGATTGATGATGGTGGGATATTTTCGCCTGATTGCTCAAGATAAGCAAACTACTATGGATGGCCCTGACTAGTAAAGCTTTGCTGATCAGGGCAATAATCAAACCCTTTCACAACCTTAATGAATCCCAACTCATAAGGAGTCAATATACAGATTATATATACACATATATATATATATATATATATATATATATATATATATATATATATATATACATATATATATATACACACACACACACACACACACACACACATATATATATATATATATATATATATATATATATATATATATATATATATATATATATATATCTAAGATCTTCATGCATGAAACGACAGAAGATTTTCATTTAAACTTCACCAAAGTACCTTGGAAATAAAGGAAAACGAAAGGGAAGTTTGAATTTTGCAAACCTCAGTGTTTTAGTGTTAAAATTATAAAAAAAAATACAACATAAGGTATAAAATACGATAAGGTTCATCAGCGGCAGACAAACTTCAAAATTTGGTAAAGAAACGGAGAAAGATCGATGAAATGAGGAAATAGTAATCTTACAGTATATAAATCCATAAAAAAATTAAAATAGTTTCTCTCTCTCTCTCTCTCTCTCTCTCTCTCTCTCTCTCTCTCTCTCTCTCTCTCTCTCTCTCTCTCTCTCTCTCTCTCTCTCTAAGGTATCTTAAAAGTTTTCGGCTTCAGCAAGGAAGCTGACAATTGTTTAGTAATGTTTTCTCAAAAGGGATGATTACAACTCTCTGTCAAACATACAATATATACACACAAACTGACAAATATAATATTTACATATATATATATATATACATATATATATGTATATATATATATATATATATATATATATATATATATATATATATATATATACATATATATACATATACATATATATGTATATCATCAGCCATTAATAGTCCACTGCAAAACAAATGCCTAAGACATGTCCTACTTTTTTTCTGTTTATGGTCTTTCAATGCCAGTCCACAACAGCAAACATTCTCAGTTCGTTAGTCTATTGTCTTCTCTTCCTTCCCCTGCTTCCTTTTCAATCTCTAGGATCCCAGAATATTATTCTTAATGCCAATCTATTATCTGCCATTATCATTACATGTCCTGCCCATGTCCATTTCTTTTTCTTACATGTTGTAAGAATATCCTCTACTTTAAGTTGCATTCGTATCCAATTTGCTCTTTTCTGTCTCTTAGTGTTATTCCCATCGATATTCTCTCATTAGCTCTGAATTGAAATTAGCTTATGTTCTAATGTTTTAATAAAGCTCAAAGTTTCTGGTACATAAGTAAAAACTGGTAGGACAATCTCATTCAATACTTAGAGATAGTGGTATTTTAATATTCATAATCCCCCTTTGTATAACTAATGCTCTGCATCCCATGATTATCCTTCTTTAGATTTCGGTCTCGTGTCCTCGGGAAACGATTACTGTCTGTCCGAAGTACGTATATTCATTAAAAAATTTTAAAGGTTCGTCTATAACTCTTATTTGTTGTCTCTGCATTTTCATTGAACATTATCTTAGTTTTACTCATATTCATTTAGCCATACAGACACCCACACCCACACCCACACACACACATACACACACACACACACACACACATATATATATATATATATATATATATATATATATATATATATATATATACATATATACTGTATGTACAGTATATATATACAGTGTATATATATATATATATATATATATATATTTATATATATGCAGACCATGTTACAATAAACAAGCAAAAACCAAATCGAAAAAAAATGGCGCATACCAAGAGGAAAGCGACAAACTTGCATTTTAAACGATTGCGTTTTTTTTAAGCCAGAGAAAAACTACACAATATTTATTTAAAAAACTATAAAAAAGAGTTTCACAATACTAAGACAGAGATTCGACCTTACGCAATCTTTTCTATATGAATGTTATTACTAGTGACATCTTTACTCTCTAAATAACAAGAGCTGCATCTCTAATGGAAATTTTCAAAACTCGTTTCACTACAGTAAATAGGGTTGTGGTAGCCTACTAGAAACGTCCCTGCCTGGCGATCTTCCTGACTGGTGTTCGAGCCACGCTCAAATTCGATAGTTTCTTGTACTACCTGCAACCACATCCTCCTTGAGGACAAATGATGGGGGTTTGGGGGAGCCTAAAGATCTAGCTACTGAGTCATCAGCAGCCATTGCCTGGCCCTCCCTGGTCCTAGCTTGAGTGGAGATGGGGCTTGGGGCTGATCATTCATTCATATATATATATATATATATATATATATATATATATATATATATATATATATATATATATATATATATATATATATGTATATATATGCATATCCATATATATATATATATATATATATATATATATATAATATACATATATATATATATATATATATATATATATATATATATATATATATATATATGATCATTCTCTAAGGCACTGTCACTGTCCCTTGCTTCAACCATTTAAACGACTTGAATCTTAAAGTATTTAATTTACCCGTGAGCATTCAGCTTGAAACGAAGCTGAACTCGTTTTTGTATAAGAAAATTAAATTTAACCAAAAGAATAAGGCTCTACAATTTACTCATCAAGAGAATTGGCCTTGAATTGAATTCGTTGGTTTAGTTTCGTGCTTTAGTCACTTTCGTTTATTTTAAATTGAAAAGAGAAGATAATTCAGATTACTGAACATTCATTTGGTGCTGGATGGAAAGAGCGCATTTGGAAATAACAAAGTAATGTAGAGAGAGAGAGAGAGAGAGAGAGAGAGAGAGAGAGAGAGAGAGAGAGAGAGGGGGGGGGTTAATAAAGTAAGGCGATAAAAAAGTGATACAGGGAAAAAAGCCATTCAAAAGTACCAAAAAATAAAATAAAATATGAAAAAATATTTAATAAAAAGGTAGGGAAGAAAACATTTTATACAGAAATTAAGTCACAAAATTAATCATTGATATATTTTAGGGAACCATTACATGGAATCTCTCTCTCTCTCTCTCTCTCTCTCTCTCTCTCTCTCTCTCTCTCTCTCTCTCTCTATATATATATATATATATATATATATACATGTGTGTATATATATATATACATATATATATATATATATATATATATATATATATATACACATATATGTGAGTGTGTGTGTGTGTTTCTGGGTGTGTGTGTATAATGATAAGTTTTAATATTTAATCATGTTTGTCACGTATTTATATAAGCTATTAATACCTCTTGATATCGAATTCGTTCCGCTTCGTGATCAGATAACCAAGGGGGAATTAACTCTATGATAATAGCTTCTGGTCGACCAAGGATTCGAACCCAAACCAAGTCGAAACTGAGATTCCAGTTACTTGTCATTGGATTCCAAAGAGAGATTCGATATCAAGAAGTATATATATATATATATATATATATATATATATATATATATACATATATATAATATATATATATATATATATATATATATATATATATAATATATATATATATATATATATATATATATATATATATATATATATATATATATATACCGGCGTTAAAATATAAATTGGAAACTTAGAAAAAAGTAGCGAAGGAAAGTAGCAAGCTGGTGTTTTAAACGATAATCCTTTTACAGTTAAAATAAAATCCGTGAAAAGAGATTTTAGATTCATAACATATAAAAAGAAAAAAAAATATTACAATCCGAAGAAATCCGAATGATACAATCATTGACTCTCTATTTTCGATATAAACCAAGTTGCATCTCAATTGGAAATTCTCAAAACCTTGAGCTCTCTTCCACCCGATTTATTTCATTAACATTTACGAAAAGCTTTTTTTTCAGAACTGCTGTGATTTTCGTTATCCCATCCAGCCGCCAGTGTTTAGTTTACCGAAGGGAAGCCGAGCTCGTTTGCATAAGAATATTAAAAGAAGAAAGAAAAAAATTACTATTTTATACCAATTGGAGATTCGGGCTTGGATATAATTCCATTTGTTAGTTTGGTTTTGTGGTTTATATGTTTTTTTTTTTAATTAAAAAAAGGAATGAAAAGAAGGTAATTCATTTGAAGACAAGAATGTAACAAAATGCATAGGAGTGAGGAAAAGAAGATAATGAACAATACTAAACAAAGTGATTTAATATAAAAAATAAAACTTTCAATACGAAAAGGTAAGGAAGGAAAAACCATTTATATAAAATTATAAATCTTGCAGAGATAGAAGAACGAGAGAGATCTTTTAATGAACTATCACTTATTTATTGCAAAGTGATTACTGCGATGTAATGTCTACTGCAGTGTCTACATATCTGAATAACCAATAACAAATATTGGAATAAAGCCATAGGCCTTAATCAAATAATACAATATCTTACTCACGGCGTTGACTATGCTCGAAAATATATAATGATTTCTTGAACTGCACTAGAATGAAAAAAAAAATGAAAAAATATCTTACTTGAACGACATTCAACAACAAAACTAACAACTCCACTCTAAGACAAAGATCTTACACATGTCCTTATTTATGTCTGGGGTTTGGCCAGTAATCATCACCAAAGTGGCCAACTGCAGATTGGTGGTGGTGGGAGACTTGTCTGATCGCTCACAGCAAACTAACCTAGTACGAGGGGTCCTGACTAATACAGCTTTGCTGATCATGGCAAGACGCAAACTTCTTAATTTCCACTCTTGCATTATGTAATGATATCTATACTAGTAATTCAAGGAATAGTCCAAAGTAATCACCTCCACCAACGAAGTTGGGAGGAGGTTATGTTTTCACCCCTATTTGTACGTTTTTACCTGTTTGTTTGTGAACAACTTCCTGGCCCCAATTTTACTCACAGAGTATAAAACATTCAGGGACCAATTGTTATGTTGACCCGTAGAAGTGATTCAATTTTGAAAGTACTGGGTCAAAGGTCTAGGTCAAGGTCGAACGAAAGGTCGAAAAATAAGCTGCGTGACGGATGTATGCACTCTCAGAGTGCCTGAAGTCATTAAGTTGAACCCCAAAGGCAATGACTTTGTGATGAGGGCAATGCTCCCGACGATGTCCGGTCACCTTTCAAAATAATCATCTGACCCAACATTTATGGAATTAGCAAAAGAACTATTTCCAATGTTCAATTTTCCGGTGATTATTTGTAAAAAGAAATTGTTCTGGGGATTGAAAAGAACAGCGTCTATTACTAAGCACAATTATATAACCTGTGGACTATCTTTGTAACCTGTTATGCAAGTTTTACACTATTCATTTTGTCAGGTTTGCAAGTTGTAAACTATTACCGCTTACATTCACGTAATATATAGATTATTTCACTGAGATTATGCAAGACACAGACTATTTTATAAAACACACGGCTATTTGATTTTATGATTTGCAAGACATTAGACTATTTCACTTCAAGGTAATGCAAGAAAAACTATTTCATTTGATAATTACATAATAAATGAACTACTTAACTATATATTTACTTAAGATATAGACTGATTCATCTATCTAAGGTTATAACAGACATTAACTATTTCAATTAATAGTTACGTGACATATGTATTATCCAATTTACCAGCAATGCTAGATATACACTATTACCTATAAAATTTACGAAAATAGACTATCTAATCATTAAGGATATGCAATATACACTATTTTAATCAGCATCTTTACTAGATACAGGGTATTGTATTTAAAGTTATTTGCCAAGTTTGTTTCGAATATTCCGTTTAATAATAACCTAACGATGTATTGAATCCGATCACTTTATGTACACTTTTAAAATAACGCAATTTTTACCTGAAATTCTCCGTAAAAATATACGGGTCTCAGCCGTACTTTGAGAATACAGTCGGCCGAAATTTTTACCCTACTTTCTTATTATCTTTTAAGGTTGATGACCATAATATCAATATCGCTCCTTAACGTCAAAATATTAGTTCTTAATACGGTAAATGCCTGACAACATTTATTCCAAGATTTTTACCGTTTTCTGTGGCAAATTTTTAACAGTGTACAATTTCTATTTTCTCTTATAAACCCCATAACATCCTCTTTGTAAATAGATTAGTGTCTTAAAATGCAACATCACCATTAATGAAACTAAGAGCCAAACTAACAATTAAGACATAATGATATTTCATGAAAGGACAACTTGATATTTCACGAGAGCTTAATTTGTTATTTACAAACTGACAATTACGACTGTTCACATTTCATGCAAGCTTATTCTATCCTTAGCAAGATTTCCGTAACTCATCTTATGTTTCTTGGGAATGATATTTCATGCAATCTTATCTCGTAAGACGATCGAAACCCTGCAAGTTTCTCAACAACATCTGGTGTCATTTTCAACAGATTCCCGCTTAATGTGATAGTTTTCCTTTAAAAATATAATAATGTATCTGTTTGTCTGTCTGCCATATTGATTATAATTTCCCCAGAGTTGTATTCACCGTCTGACCTTTTATCCTAATGAATTTATGACGGCACTGATAAAAAGTCTTCTCATTATCTCTATATAACATAAATACTTGGGTATACTCTATAATTCAAAGTGTGCATGGCAAGAAGTATCTATAAATTCAATAATCAATATACAGTGATAAGTATATTATGCATACTTACACATATATTCATACACAAATGCATGTTTGAGTGCATATATATATATATATATATATATATATATATATATATATATATATATATATTATATATACAGTATATCTATTTGTCTATATATATACATACACACACACACACACACACACACACATATATATATATATATATATATATATATATATATATATATATATATATATATATATATATATATATATATATATATGAAACCTTGCCCAATCACAATAAGACTGGTGGCTAATAGAAAAAGACAATTTCCAATAGATCTGAATAGATTTCTTTTATTGCTCCATAATATACAAATAAAAAGAAATAAACAACAAACAGTTATCCAACCAATCAATTATCTATCGCGTCATCGAAAAATCATTCTAGTACCATTATTCCCGAAGATGACCTTCAATTTTGAAAATATTCTTTAATCTATCTGTATATTATACATCTATATATTATATATATATTATATATTATATATCTATATATTATATTGTTCGTTATTTTAGGGTTGAGGTGGCCGATGTGGTAACATTCCTGACTGGTGAACGCCAGACTAGGTTCGAGTCCCGCTCAAACTCATTAATTCCTTTGGTGGCTGCAACCTCACCATCCTTGTGAGCTAAAGATTTGGGGGTTTTGGGGTAACCTATAATTCTACTTGCTGAGTCATCGGTAGCCATTGCCTGCCCTCCCTAGTCCTAACTTGGGTGGAGAGGGGTCTTGGGTGCTAATCATAGATAATTTGATCAGTCTCTAGTGCACTGTCCTACTCGATAGGGCAATTTCACTGTCCCTTGCCTCTGCCATTCATGAGCGGCCTTTAAACCATTAATTGGTGATTATCGAAACAAACAAGATGTGCATCTGAAAGTTACTCCTTTTATAAACAAAAGTGTCGCGAATTTAAAATCAATCATATTCATATTTTTGTAGAGAGACTGTCAGACCACAATACCAACTGACTCAAATGCTATTAATGATTTTCAATGCAATTCGATTACTAAATTAACTTTCCATTTTACAATTTGATTTCCTTCCCCTCTCTTCCATGACTGACACTGTAAACATTTCAGAGATAAGAGTAAATGGAAATAATATCTATTTCGAGTGTAGTAAAATATTTCTATAGCCAATACAGTTTCTCCTGGTTGTTATATTGAATATTTAACAATGTTAAAAAGAGCAATTTTAAAATCCATATGATTGAATCACTGGTTTCCTAACACCAAAACGCCAGAGATAAAGTGAATGTTATTGTTTTATCATGAACATGAAGTATGATGCTATTCTAGGCTATTGATTTTATTTTTTTAGGAAACGGCAATCTTTTGTTTATAGATTTTCTTGCCAAACCTTTTGGATATTGCTATAATAGTCTTACAAGCAATGGGTACGCTTGACCGTTTTTCAAAAATGTTATAACTAAGTGAACCTCTCTCTCTCTCTCTCTCTCTCTCTCTCTCTCTCTCTCTCTCTCTCTCTCTCTCTCTCTCTCTCTCTCTCTCTCGTAAAAGGAGACTTTCTCGTTGTCATAATAACACAAAATAATATACATAGATCTGCAGTTTTCGTCAATTTTTTATGGAAATTATAAGAAAAATACCCTAAAAGGGTCACTGACGCACGAAGCTCTTAAGATCAACTACCATTTTGTCGTTAGATGTTAATCAAGTCCAATAATTCGGGGTTCTTTACAAAAACCAAAAAAAAAAAAACCTTAAAAATTTTTTTTTGACGAATCTGTTTGATTTTCATAAAAATGAGTTTTAGAATTTTATTACAAATCTATATTAATAAACACCAGCACATTTCTGAGTTTCAAGTATGTTGTGTCGATCAAATTCGAGTCGTGGATAACAATGAATGAATGATTTTGGGGTTTCTAGCATCGTGACAGCGAAGGTCATTTACACCGATATCATTTGTTATTAATAAACTATATAAAGTAATTTAGTTAAAAACAAAAACAAATTAATAATCTTCCCTATATAATAAAGAGCAAGTATCTGGATATATATATATATATATATATATATATATATATATATATATATATATATATATATATATATATATATATATATATAAATATATTATATATATATATACGTATGTATATATATGTATATATATAAATATATATGTATATATATGTGTGTGTAGATATATGTGTATATATACATATATATGTATATATATATATAAACATATATAATATACATATATATATATATATATATATATATGTATATATATGTATATATATGTATATATAAATATATATATGTATATATACGTATATATAAATATATATATATATATATATATACACACATATATATATATATATATATATATATATATATATATATATATATATATATATATATATATATATATATATACATATTTCCGATCATGTTTAGCTCTGTCCGTTCCCCGGGTAGAGACGAGGGAGAGTAGTCATGGCCTGGTGAGAGGAGGTGTGTGTCTGAATATCCATCTAAAAATTTAGATCTTATCTTTAACAGGTCGCGTACACCAGTGAAATATGCTATCCCAATAACCAATACACTTTTAGTTTTTCATCAATCTATCTATTATCCCAATTATCTTCCGGGTGTACAGTTGGACACAGGAATTCCTGGTATACCTCGCTCAGAGGAAGTTCACCCAGTCACCCTCCTTACTGCGCGGCGAGTTCCTGTGATTAGCCCTGCCCACCAACTTTCCGTTTCCCAGGGACTCCTGTGTTCAACTGTACATAAATCCACGCCAGCAAAAAAAAAAAAAAAAAATAAAATTCTAATGTATTCTTAAAAACACGTGCGTATTAATACCACATATCACATTATTTTCTCTTTCTCTCTAGTGTACACACTTCATCATATACACATTCTCTTATGAACGCGTACACATACGTTACACATACATCACATTATTCTGACGCGGTTTCACATTTCCCCTTCAAGATGAAACCCTATATCGGAGAGGGAGGAATCAAGTGGTTCATTATCATTAGATAATTAATTCGATAAAAAGCTTCAACATATTGTTGGTGTCACCAAAGAAGTATCGAGACAATAGATTTTTTTCAAATTAAATTTAACGAGAGATAATCATATGTAATAGAAATTACTACGAAAAAGGTCATAAAAGTAATCTCACTTTGAAAAATTAATAATAGATGAAAATAGTACCCGTATTTGGAAGAATATGTAGAATTTTGTTAAAATCAAATTATCATTAGTATAACAATATCATTTCTTAAAGTGAGGATAACATAAATGACTAAATATCTTAATAATAATAATAATAATAATAATAATAATAATAATAATAATAATAATGATAGTAATAATAATAATAATAATAATAATAATAATAATAATAATGATAGTAATAATAATAATATTAATAATAATCCCCCCTATATAATAGAGGGCAAGTGTCTGGCAATATATATATATATATATATATATATATATATATATATATATATATATATGTGTGCATATACTGTATATATATATATATATATATATATATATATATATATATATATATATATATATATATATATATAGTATATATTTTTCCGGTGTCATACCTGGTGAGAGGGAAGGGTGCCCGTACATGTGTGCATATCTATATAAATATTTAGCAGTAATTTTTGACAGTAGTAAAAATAATAATAATGGAAACCAATATATGACGGCATGTTCAGTCAGAATAAATGAACTCTTCCTTCTGATAAGTGTTCTATTAGTAGCGTCCTTGCATTCAATCTGGTTTCTTTTTAATTTGATCCCAATGGTTGGTACAAATTTATAAATGATAGTAGTGAACTATTTTATTCATGTCTTCTTGAATGATCAGAGATTGTTCTCTTCACTCTGGTTGGCGAAAATAATATTGTTTTTTTTTTTTATTTTCAAACTTATGAAGCTATTGTGAATAGATATACATATACATCCATACACAAGTTCATACACATTTAAATACATAATATATATATTTATATATATAATATATATATACATATATACATATATATATATATGTATATATATATATATATATATATATATATATATATATATATATAACTTGATATCTTAACGACGATCAAATTTTAATTGAATAGCCCTACTCCAAAATATATGATGGTAACAACTATGTTGCTTGTAATATACAGATTTCCTTATGATACTCCTCTTACCGGGTTTAATTGCACACATACATACATACATAAATATATACATACATACATACACGCACAAACATACACACACACACACACACACACACACATATATATATATATATATATATATATATATATATATATATATATATATATATATATTACACATATATACATACACACATATATACCATTATAAATATATGTTGATGCATGTGTAAATATATATATTTAGATAAATAGACATAAAAATAAACATATATCTAAAGAGATTGATAGATAGACAGATATATAGACATTATCAAAAACAAAGTTCTCTATGATGAAAGTACAACAGTAACTGAGTAATTTTGTTGCATTATTGCGAGGATAATTATCAGCTGATAAATAATGATATTAAGAAATTATTCATTTAATTGGAATTAATAACGGACAGGGGTTATAGAGTGCATTAATTATCTGTTGTTTCATTGATCAGTTTTATTTAAATCTTATCTATTCTTGTTTTATTTAATAATTCTTTTATTACTCTTGTGCGATAAAACTATATTTCAATATGAATAGTGTTATTTTTCTAATAAAAATATGTTTAAATCATCCATGCAAAAAAAAAATTCTCAAGCTGTAATTGATATGCAAGGTAAGTATTTTTTAAAGTATTACAAAACAACTAAAGGATAATATTAATAATAGTAATAATAATAATAATAATAATAATAATAATAATAAAAATAGTAATAATAACAATAACAACAACAATAATAATAATAATGATAATAATAATAATAATAATAATCCTTTATATATTGTTTAAAGATATTGAAATCTGTCTCTTTCATGACCTCCCCCTCTCTCTATATAACAAAATGCTAATGAACTAAAAGGACTATATTACAAGCGTATGTGCATAATTATGTTAATGCTTTTATCTCTACACTAAAAAATAGAGAAGATTAATATTTAAAACCCGGAAGTTCTCAGATGGTCGTCAACCGAATTACTATTTTTCAAAATTTGAATGGTCACAAAATTAATTTCACTCGTTAAGTGATGTTCTATTTTCTATTTCGTTTGAAGATAAAAATGGTTTTCCGTCCATCTCATTACATATTTAATTCGAGGAGGTTATTTTTTAAAGTGAATACACTGACACTGGTAATATATGAAAATCAGGGGATCAAGCAAATCAACCTGAAATTAAAATTAATCAGAACATATTACCCCACCTCAGAATCGGTTGTTTCATACTGACCTCAAAATTACACATTATTCTAAATAGGGTGATCTTGGTAATGTCCTTTGAAGAAGACAAATGTGTACCCTATAAAATTATGTATTTTGTATGCATTCGAAGACCCCTTTATTACTCCTCTTAACTAGACCCACTGTAAGTTGGGATACCTTAACGAGGTGAAATGATTTGTATATCACCTTGAGCAGTAAAGCTGTACTAGTCAGGGTTACCCATACGAGCTTGATTTGTTGTGAGCGTTCAGACTAAAGTCGCCCATCATCACCAATCCAAATTGGCCAACGTGGTGATGAAAGCTGTCCAAAACCCCAGATATAAATAAGGACATATCTTAGGCCTTTGTCCTCCAGTGAACTAGAAATGGCTACATTTGTTGTTGTTGTTGTTATCTTCTATGCAACAAGAGATCATTTATTGCGATAGAAACTAGTCGTTAAGATTATATTTCAGGAATTATTCATTAAAATGAATATTGATGTGAATTTAAATAACTTACAGAGTTTTACACTGATGTTCCTTGGGTCCTTAGGGAACAATTTAAATAAGACAATTACAAATAAAAGAAAAAAAAATCAATAATAAAAATATTTCAATACTTCCTACATGAGATTCATTACCACTAAATATTATAACTACATTAATTAAAACATCTTGGTAGGAGACCCTCCTTCAGGCAGGTGGAATTGAAAATAATGGCTGCTTCGGCAGAATTTAATTTTAGGTCCAATTTTTCTATTCTTCGGACTATTTGTTTCTCAGGGTTGCTACATATAGCTAGTAAGTGGGCGAAGTTCATCAGGTAGAAGGATAAACAACAGGTTAAGTTTGGAGTAATTATTGCAGTAACAAATGATACTCGAAAATTACAGTAAGTCAAGTTAGGAGTTGCGACACGTTTCGAAACGGCTGGTTCCTTCTTCAGGCGAGAAGTGAGGCTCTGGCGTGTGTGTGTGTGTGTGTAGATTGCCATGCATATAGCATGACACGGGCTCTTGCCTTTGGGCAGCCCGTAATAGGATTGGGTTTGTAAAAGGTATACTCCAAGGAGTAAAATTTGTATTAGTAAATGGAACGTTAGGTAATAATAGGAAAAGGAATGTCAGGTTAGGGATAGTTAAAGGAAATGATATGTAAGGATGATAAATGAATGATGGAATGGAATGGAATGGTACAAGACGTGACAAGGGGTAGATAGTAACCCGAAAAGGGGGTCTCCCTTTTAGGTCCACGAAAGAAAGTTTTTAGTAAGAGGATAAAGTATTGATAGTAGTAAGTCCCAGTAAGTAAAAGAGACTGGGAGAGGAGTGAAGGAAATTTTAGTAGGAGAGTAAAGGAGTAGGTTTAAACAAAGAAGTTTATTCCTGCTCTTTGTGGTGGAAAAGGGGGAGGAGGCCAAAACTGTGCTGCGCTCGGTCAGCTGGCACGAGAAAGGCCCCCTAAGGATAGGGTAAGAGGAGGGTTAACAGGGAAAGAGGGTGGGAGACAGGAAAAACAAGAGCTGTTTCCTTATGAGGAAGACAGCCTTGTAATAACTATTCTCCATTTAGGAATAGGGAATTGGGAAGGGAAGGATTGCAAGTAGGGAAGGATTATCTCTGCTCAGTGGCTGAGAACTGGAACTGTTGCAGGAGTTGCTGGAAGGTGGAGGTTGATGAGAGGGAGAGGACTTTGGTAAGGATCTGGAAGGCGATAGGTATGAGGTCTTGCAAGGTGAGAGACTCAATTGCTTGAGTCAAGGTTTGGGAAGGGGAAGAGGATGAAGGTCGTTGCTGGT
The DNA here is from genome assembly GCF_036898095.1 of Palaemon carinicauda. Classification (NCBI taxonomy): domain Eukaryota; kingdom Metazoa; phylum Arthropoda; class Malacostraca; order Decapoda; family Palaemonidae; genus Palaemon; species Palaemon carinicauda. The sequence continues at coordinate 48,759,715 of NC_090735.1, forward strand.
CCCTTTGGGGAGCAGTTGTAGGTCGGTGCTGATCCTTCTTAGGAACAGTTGTAGGTCGTTGTTGGTCCCTTTGGGGAGCAGTTGCAGGTCGGTGCTGATCTTTCCTAGGAACAGTTGCAGGTCGTTGCTGATCCTTTTTAGGAGCAGTTGTAGGTGTAGATGCAGGAGCTATTGTAGATGTAGAAGTAGGAGCAGGAGTTGGCTGAGTTGGTCTTCTCTGGCGAGGAGTTCTCTGTTCTTTAGGTGGCTGGGATGAAGCTGGTTTGTTTTGGTTTGAAGAGGATGTATTCTTCATAGCTGCTATCCTCTTGAGACGCTCTGGGCAGCGCTTATTCCAAGCATGGTGTGGCTTGGAACAATTGGGGCACTTGGATGTGGTTTGTCGCCCTTCTTTATGGGCCTTTATGCACACTTCTGTGCTATGTCGCTGGCTGCAGATACCACAGATAATGGGGCCTCTGCATTCTTCTTTATGATGTCCAAAGCGTTGGCATCTGTAGCATCGAAGGGGCTCAGGTGTATATTCCTCGATGGGGAAAGTACCCCAGACTCCTAAGTCCAGTTTGGAAGGAACTGGACCTATAAAGGTGGCAATTAGGCGTCTAACAGGAACGTCATCCTTGCTTGTGCAGCGAATAGCACAGTCAATATTGCTACACGAGGTTACAATGGAGATAGGCATCGTCACAGGATACCTAGTAATGACTGCCTTCTTCCTGATAAAAGCAGGATCCAGCAGTGTTAAGGTGGAGTCTTCCTGAAGGAATCTGGCTGTCTCAATGTCCTTGGGATAGATGATAAGGTCACCTTTCCTGTTGGGTCTTGCAGTGAGTTGCATGCCAGGCTTGGCAGCCATGGCAGCAACAGAGGCATAAGAGAGCTCGTGGTTTGCCTGTGAAAGTCGAAACTTTGGCAGAGGCTTCTTTGGCTGTGTAGTTGGGATGTTCTCTTGTATAACAGTGGCTTCTTGAAGGAGTGTCTGGAGGCAATCTGTGCAGTTGCAGTCCATAGAGTGGGCCCCCTGTTCGGTCTCCATGGCGTTGGAGGACTCAGGCTCGTTGGTAGGAGGGATAACTGCTGTTGCACCTAATTGCTGAGGAGTTGTAGGGACAGACAAGGACGAGTCTGTGCTCTCAGTCCTTGGAGTCACAAGTGGCAATGCTGGGGCTGATACTGGCACTGGTGAAGAGTCTGTAGTAGTCTTCTTTCTCTTGTTCTGTCGCTTAAGGATTGCTTCCTTATTAAACTTGAGAAGCTGGTCAGAGAGATCTTTACATCCCTCACATTTACACATGATTTTGTGGTAAATCACTGCTGGGTTTACTGTGTAGTTATGTTGTTTTAATCTCCTGAATATGAAGTCACGTCGCCCCTTATAAGCCTCACAGTCTTCACATCCACAGGGTTTTTTAGTGAAAGTATCATTACAGAGTCTGGTTTCCTTTGGATAAAATTGCCATCCCTCATCTCCCAGATGAAAAATTGACATCGTGGTTGAACTCTACGGGAATCACAGTGAAATTTTCGGTAGGTTACGATGCACATAATCCAAGAGTAGTTGTCGACACCGAGTCTAAGCGAACACTGTGAGGCTCTGGCTGAATCTGGGTCCTTATATATGCCGAGTCTGGTTCGTAGAGAAGGCCTCGAATTTTCTGATTGGTCGAGCGGAGGTCCCGAATTTTCTGATTGGTCGAGCGGAGGTTGTAGGTGCTGGTGGCAGGTGCACGAGGAGCTCTGGTATGATTCCTGGTGTGAGAGGTAGGAAGGGATCCTGGATCCTGATTGGTCAAGGCGGGATATTCATGTGAATTTAAATAACATACAGAGTCTCAGACTGATGTTCCTTAGGTCCTTAGGGAACAATTTACATAAGACAATTACGAATAAAAAAAAACAATGATAAAAACACTTTCAAAACTTCCTACATGAGATACATTACCATGAAAATCATATTTACATTAATTATAATAGTTAGGAAAATTATGTAAAACCTGTTAAAATTAATTATAGCTACTGAATTATTCTATTTGAAATGTAATGTCAGTGCGATACTTTTTGGATTGTGTAACACACACTGATATCCGTCGGTTAATGCAATTCCCGTTTAACTTTTCCAAAATGTTAAAAAAAGGGCAATAATTTCGTGGCAATTAAACAACTATATCTTTTAGGGAAGAGGTACTCTAGTTAGAACAACAACAACATTAATACTATTAATAATAATAATAATAATCATAATAATAATAATATTAATAATGATAATAATAATAACAATAATAATTTCCATGTATATAATGAGCGTTCACGTAAATTTTTTCTAGTGTGCAATAACGAGCAGCTATGAGTAATTCCATGCTTATCATGTCGTCATCCTCTCTCACAATTGGTCCTTGTCAAAAAAAGCTGGACAGCTGGACACAGGAATTCCTGGCACATCTCGCTCTTGAGAAGTGGATCCTGCCACGCCCATACTACACGGGGGGGGGGGGGGGTTAACCCAGAAGATAGCGTACGGAGTTATGGCAGCGGTGGTGGGTGAGGCTAAAGGCAACAACTCGCTGTTCAGTAAGGGTGTAGCAGAGTGTACCTTTTCGGAGCGAGGTGTACCAAGGACTCCTACGTCCAACTGTACCTTAGAACAACCTTCGGCAAGGAACGTAACGTCCTCTATTACGTTACGATCACTTTTTTACACTTAGCGTAAAACATTCTCTGAATAATACAGCAAACTGTCTTCTTATACTACTCAACTGCATGCAACACTTACAGACTACGGGCATTATACTTATGACTTCCCGTCTCCTAGCTAGGAACGACTTAAAGCTTTGAAGGTTTAAAGACCACTCATGAATGGCACAGGGAAGAGGCAGTGACATTGCCCTATTGAGCAGGACAATGCCCTAGAAACTGAACATATTACATATGATCAGGGCCCTGTCAACACCCAAGACAGGACCTAGGAGGACCACGGCCATTTTGAGCCTCCTTTACATCACTGTCATTTTGATATAAAGAATACATCAGTAATAATAGGAATAAATAAGTATTCTCATTACTAACCTGGGACTCCCCTAATGATTATAAGAAAAGTTATGACACTACTAGGCACTTATCCAAAATTTCTCCTATTAATCGGGTGTTTTCAAACATAAATATTATTCATAAATAGGATTTAACTCTGTACTTGGTTGAGAAATAAGACGTTTAATAAATGCTCACAAAAATACCGTTATCAAACAAACGTTCACGGTTCTAATTATCTTATAAATTTCTAAATTGGTTATAAAATTTGTAATTCATCCCACAAATTAACTGTTTTCGTAGTACTTAATGTGATAGGATAACAAATAGATAAAGAGATATAAAGTAAGGAATTTGGTTGTTGAAAGAATAGCAGTGATAATTACATTGGAAAGGTACAAAGAAAAATCACCCCAAATAACATTATTATGATCATAAAATAATTATATCCTAGGAAAACATTGTGGTTATTTAAAAAGAGCCTAACAATTGTTCAAAGCAATATTTCTAAAGAACACCTTTTTAATATGTATCAAAAGAGAATAATGGCTAAAAACAACATTGGTAACAAGACAGATCATAAAACCACTAATGAATACTTCTAAATAAAAGGTAAAAACCGTAAAAACCTTAATGAGACCATTGCAGACATAAAAAACAAAACAAATTAGTGTTTTCAGCGAAGTTATTCTCTACAACACCAGCAGAGAAAGAAGAGCAAAGAGCCATTTCATTAGACAATTTCACAATTTTTATAGCAACACAAGTGTTAATTACATCTCGCATCATTTGAAGGACTCTCTCTCTCTCTCTCTCTCTCTCTCTCTCTCTCTCTCTCTCTCTCTCTCTCTCTCTCTCTCTCTCTTTGGAAGGCATTATTTGTTAAAGCTATAGTTATTGAAACCCGGGAACACTAGTTTCTATCTAGAATTTTACTATACAGTAGTTACTAAAATCTAAGAACACTAGTTTCTATCTAGAATTCTACCAAAGTTATTCAAATCCAGTAACTCTAGTGCCTATCTAGAATTTCCTTTTTGATATGCATGTATATGAAAATATCAATAAAACTTAGGTTTTGATTTTTGTAAATAGGTAATTATTAAATTTTGGAATGATATAAAACAAACGCGCACGCACTATATACAGTGCATATTATATATATATATATATATATATATATATATATATATATATAATATATATATATAATATATGTATATATATATATATGTGTGTGTGTATTTTTATATGTGTATTAAATTAATACTAATTATATATATCTATATATATAATATATATATATATATATATACATACATACATATGAATATACACATGATTATACATACATACATACATAAATACACACACACACACACACACACACACACACATATATATATATATATATATATATATATATATATTCAATTTTATGTTTAGCTATGATACTGAGTATAAATTACGAAAGTTATGAATAGCACGATACACATTGCAACGCATTAACTCAAATTAAGAATTTAATCCTATTTGCTTTGAATCAGTCATCCAGATATAGCTTCCCAAGGATTGCATGAAATATTTTTATTATGTTGGATATTTAGTCCTATCAACTTCTAACTTACACTCACAGATTATAGTTTAAAAGTAGGATCCTGTGGTTGCTGGTATGTTTGTGATAAAGCATAGTTTTCTGGAAATATATCCTGGATTGGATTTCATATTGTCTTATGTATAGATATGGGATATATAACCAGACGCTGGGCCCAGTAGGGCCATTCAGATCCCAAAGGTAACTGGGGTACTATGAAGTAAATGTTAAAGGTGATGGACAGCAAGGCAAAAGAAAGGAAGAGGTAACGGAGGTAAAGTAGAGATTTGTAAAGTAAAGCTTACAGTTTGTAAATATGATATAATATTGATACACTAAGACCATCTCTCGAAGTGAAGATACTTTAACTTGTTGAAAGGCTTTGTGTATCGCCATGATCAGCAAAGTTGTACGAGGTCGGGTTGCTCTGAGCGATCAGACTAAAATCTCCCACCGTCACCAATCCGTGGTGGTGAAATGGCCAAACCCCAGACATGAATACAAGACATGTCTGAGGCCTTTGACCTACAGTTGAATAGAAATGGTGCATTTGTTGTTGTTGTTGTTGTCTTTCGTATCATATAATAACGTCATTAATTAAGGGATAATGTTTCAGCAAACGACGTTTTGAGATCCATTTAAAAAAAAATAAAACTTGATGATGGCGATTTATTTAGATGAAGTATTTCATTGGATTCATTTTTACGTGATTTTTTTGTGCAACGTGTCCTTACAAAATCTGTGCTCACCCTTCGTATATATGGCCACCTATAACATGAAGCAGTATTTCGAAAGGAAGCAAATGATCCCAATTCGAAGCTTCATTGTCTTCGACATGGCAAGAGGTCAAAAGCCAATTTATTTTGTAGTTACCAAGGAAAAAAAAAATATTCAAACTAAAAATATTATTCTCTATCGAGCTAGCACGAATACCTTATTTTATGCGTTAAGTTTCATGACATATTTACGTTTTAATAATCTCTATAATAACGTTGTTGATCCAACATTTTAATCCGATATGGAACTATTAGTTTAATCTGCTGGCGCTTATCCAGTAAGGATATAAGATAACAATTAACCAGGACCCTAGCGGTTTCGGGTTTAGCGTATTTTGAAATAAGCGGCCTTCGCCCGTAGACTCCAGTTCCCGGCTCGCTCCCGTCTAGTCATCGCTTGAGCGTTCTTGATGCCTACCTTTCATTATCAAGGCCAAAAGAATAGAACAAATTAACCCACCACAATGTCATTTTAATAGTTTATGTAGGAAATATTCATCCTAATATTGTTACTGTTCTTAAAATGTTTTATTTTAATTGTTAATCACTTCTCTTCTAGTTTATCTATTTCATTATTTCCTTTCCTCACACGGGTATATTTCCTGTTAGAGCCCTTGGGCTTATAGCATTTTGCCCTTCCAAATAGTGTTGTAGCTTAGCTAATAATAATAATAATAATAATTATGATAATTAATTAGAAGATAACTTTGTGGATCTAACTGCTAGCAGGTGTTGGGTACCATTTATAAGACCTCCGTTCTATTCCTAATGAGTAAGAAACAATGAGAATAAATGCCCTACTACTGTACACGTGGCCCTGAGAGAGAGAGAGAGAGAGAGAGAGAGAGAGAGAGAGAGAGAGAGAGAGAGAGAGAGGTACTCCTACTAATGACGTCACTACTACTGAGACGGTATTACTGTGGTTTAATCAGAAGCCCTACCCACCTATGAAAGCAAAGAGTCGTGGGTTGCCCTGTTATATTCTTTTGCCATTGCTCACTGTCACCTTACCCGTCTTCTGTGTTCCAAATCTCGTTCATTCATGATTATCAAAAAAGAGCAACACAACAAATGCAGTCATTTATAGTCAAAAAAAGGACAAAGGCCTCAGACTTGTCCTTATTTATGTCTAGCATTTTTGGCCAGTTTTCATCGCCAAGCTGGCCAATGCGGATTGGTGATGGTGGGAGACTTATCTGATGGTTCACAACAAACTAACTTATTATGAGTGGTCCGGACTAGAATAGCTTTGATGATCATGGCGATAAATTGCCCTTATTCACGTCTAGCATTTTTGGCCGGTTTCCATCGCCACGCTGGCGACTGCGGAACTGGTGATGGTGGGAGAATTATCTGATTGTTTACATCAAACTAACTTCGTATGAGTGGCCCTGACTAGTATAGCTTTGCTGATCATGGCGATACATATACCCTTTCACCACGTTAAAGTATCCCCACTCAGAGGGGGTTATCATTTCTTAGCTTCGATGAGGCTGCCAACAAAAGAGCCCGTACAAGTGTGAAGCAATCTTGAACGACCGGCCAACCTGTTAATCAGGGTCACTGGCTGCTTTATGTCATTCTAAATTTTTATTCCGCGTTGTACTAAATTACTCCAGCAGCGTATAAAAGCTCTTAACTTTCCCTCTGCATATTTTGAATACGTTTCAATAATCTATTAATTTCACCAAACAGCTTACCCAACATGAATAATATTTGTGTCAAGGTAAATTTAGTATAATATTATAAAGTTTGTCTAGCAAAAATATTATTATTATTATTATTATTATTATTATTATTATTACAAAAGAGTAGGTATAACAAAGCTAATATTATGGAAAACTGCTGCACAAGGAAATTCATCCTAGATTCAGCAAAAAAAGTATGAATGCGATGGTGAAAGTTACACAACAATCTTGCTCTTTTTCGAAGCAAAATTTGTTTGAGGGAATGGCTTAACATTACACACGAATATATACCCAATGTACATATACTTAGAGTCCGTAGTTAGGTGGTTTCATTTGTTCTGCTTGCATAATTATTTGATATCGACAACTTTCAGTTATCACTTATTGTTATTATTTTTACTAAATTCTTTCACTAATATGTATTTATACATATAGTTGTGTAGGCGACCCGTAAAAATTACGATTAAATATTTATATAGATTTACACACACAGATTCAACCTTCCCCCCCCCCCCCCCACACTTTCCTAACTACAACACGGCAGCTTCGGAAATTTGTGAGTGATTGTGCCTCCGAGTATACCTCTCGAGGTAACCAACCCCCCCCCCCCCCCATCACCATTGTACGATTAGTTCCTCTTCCCCCGTTCAGAGGGATAAGGAAACTCCAAGTAGTTTATTCGTCTGGCAATGCCGCTGAGCGTAACCGTAAATATATTATATTATATATATATATATATATATATATATATATATATATATATTTATATATATATATATATATATATATATATATGTGTGTGTGTGTGTGTGTGTGTGTGTGTGTATACAGACACTTGCTCTTTATTACATAGGGGAGGTACTGTCAGAATGTTAATAAATAGCTTTGATTCAAAAGCTTCATTCAATATCTACCCTATTTCACAGAAGGTGGATGGATATTCAATATACCAAACGGGAAGCATTTAATAATTAGCAAGTACTTTCAATAACTATTCAATAAAACGTAAATAACAAAAGATATATAGTATAAAATATAAGACCAAGTAACAGTAAAATTTTATGATATTGAAATTTGGTTATATATGAATAAAAGATATCCCCTCAATCGATGTTTATATTCTAATTATGATTAAGATAATTTTTTTTTATCAGTAATGGTAAATAGATATCCCAATGTTGCCTGGCCATTTCTTCAATATATAACAAACTGGGATGATTAAATGACAATAATATATTTCTTCAATCTATGTTAAAAAGAAATGATTTGTTTCTGCCTTTGGCTGAAAAACTATCAAAGGAAACTCTCCAGAACTTTCGGGGTCCATAAATCATGAACTTTGTGGATGAAAAGTTGCTAACAACTACTTTTGTTACTGTTGTTTTTCTGTTTCCCGTCATTCGCTGTTTATAAGACAGATTGTGTTGGCAGATGGAAAATTTGTTGATTAAAAGCGTTTCCAAATAAATTCACAGTCCGTCGAGTACGGAGAAAGTTTAAAGGTTTAAAGGCCTATAATGAATGGCAGAAGCAAGGAACAGTGTCAATGCTCTAACAACCAGCACTATGCCCTAGAAACTGACCATACATACATATGATCAGCACCCATGCCCCCTCTCCACCCAAGCTAGGACCAGGGAAGGTAAGGCAATAGCTGTTGATGACTCAGCAGGTAGACCTATAAGCTACCCCAAACACCCCATTCTTAGCACACAAAGATGGTAAGGTTGCACACACTTCAAATTATCGAGCTTGAGCGGAACTCGAAGTCCAGTCCCGCGATCGCCAGGCAAAGGGTGTTTCCAATTAAGTATATACCGAATAATTTACAGTACAAAGATCAGAAGGAAAGAAGTTAATAACAGTTAGCAAACAAGACAAATGCTGGAACGCTGGAACATTTTAAAAGCATTTGGAACGCCCCCTCAATTTCCAGAGCCAAATGTAAGAGCATTTGTAAGACCAGCCACTCCCCTTTCAAGACATTTATCCTCATCCCTTTCTACAAAACACGAGTAACCATCTGTGTTTGCCCACTCCTAAGCAACTTTCATTAATTCATCCACGAATATGTTGAAAGAAAAGAAATATCCCTCAGGAAGGATTCAAGTTATTTTGTATAGTTTAGGACTAGATATTTTGAATGACTCCACTCAAACCTTGAGAGATATTTATTGTGTAGGGAACATGTATTGCTTGTTATACAAATTGCTATTGTTTGTACAGGAAGTTTTTCTTTATTGCTGTGAGGAATCTTAACATCACTAAAGCAAATAGTTAACGATTTTTACTTTTTGAAAACATTGTAGAGGGGGTTGAAAGTTTAAGAAAACTTTTTTATAATTATTGCTCAAATCAGTTGATTACCTTTGAGAAATAAGAATGGGTAAATATATATATATATATATATATATATATATATATATATATATATATATATATATATATATATACAAATATATATATATATATATATATATATATATATATATATATATATATATATATATATATATATACATATATATGTATATATACAAATATATATATATATATATATATATATATATATATATATATATATATATATATATATATATATATAGAGAGAGAGAGAGAGAGAGAGAGAGAGAGAGAGAGAGAGAGAGAGCCTTATTTTATGTTTGGGTTCCCCTAGGTCCCTCAGTGTTAGACACCCTTTATATCCACCAGAGTTGCTGCTGCATCTTCTGGTGTATTTTGCATCTTCCAGTCTTGGATGGTCTGGGATGCATCTTAGGTGTTTATCGAGCTTATTCTTAAACACAACTAAGCTCACTCCTGATATGTTTCTTAGATGAGCAGGCAGCGCATTAAATAGTCGCTGCATTATCGATGCTGGTGCGTAGTGGATTAATGTCTTGTGCGCCTGCCTTAGTTTTCCCAGTATAGTTTTGGGCACTATTAATCTACCTCAGCTTGCTCTTTCTGATATTTTTAGCTCCATGATGTTTTCAGTAATTCCTTCGATTTGCTTCTATGCTTGTATTACCATATAACGTTCTCTTCTCCTTTCTAGACTGTTCAATTTTAAAAATTGCAGTCTTTCCCAGTAGTCAAGGTCCTTAACTTTTTCTATTCTAGCAGTAAAGGACCTTTGTACACTCTCTATTTGTGCAATATCCTTTTGGTAGTGTGGATACCATATCACATTGCAGTACTCGAGTGTACTACATACATAAGTTTTGTACAGCATAATCATGTGTTCATGAGAGAGAGAGAGAGAGAGAGAGAGAGAGAGAGAGAGAGAGAGAGAGAGAGAGAGAGAGACCAAATTGTTGACCTACATCACCAGACAACTACATAGAAAACAAAGGGTGACGTAGACACAAAAAGAAAGGACATTCGATCTCTATCTCATCCAGAGCGCTGATCCTGATCCAGAATCTGTATCTGGATCATCACCAAAATTTATTGGTGTCGCCCCTGGCCTAGGATCTATGTGGGGTGAAAATCTTGTCAAAATCCGTCATTTTGTTTTGACGTTCCTTAAAATGGCGAAAAATACAAAGTCGGATTTAGAATCTGGATCCGGATCATCTCCAAAATCTTATACAGTCATCCATGACCTGAGATCTATCTGTGGTGATAATTCGTTACAATTTGTCAATGTCTTTAAAATGGAGAAAAATGCAAATCAGGAGCTGTGTCCGGGTCATCTCCAAAATTTAATGGGGTCATCCATGACCGTAGATCTATCTGTGGAGAAAATTTCGTCATAATTCGTAAAGTAGTTTTGACGTAATCCTGTCCACAGACAGGAAGACAGACAGGCACACAAAAAAATCTGGATCTAGAATCCGGATCTGGAACCAGATTAATGGAGTCGCCCATGGCCTAAGATTTGTCTGTGGTGGAAATTTCGTCAAAACCCGTCAATTTGTTTTGACGTAATCTTTAAAATTGTGAAAAATGCAAATCTGGATCTAGAATCCAGATCCAGATCCGGATCCGGATCATCTCCAAAAATTTAATGGGGTCGTCATGACTTAAGATCTATCTGTGGTGAAAATGACTGTGAAAACCCATCGAGTAGTTTTGACGTAATCATGTCTACAGACACATACAATTAAATATATAAATAAACCGACTCGAAAATATAACCTTCCTGACGTAGATAATAATCCTCAAAATCGTTGAAAAAAATAAACTAACATAAGAAGTAAAGAAACCACCACGCTGTAATCGTATAACTAAGCTAAAAACAAAATTAACCGACCGAATCTCGTTGCGTTTGAAGTTTCCCAAATAACCGCGGATGCAATTACGTCTCTTCGGCAGTCATAAAATGTCAGAAATGGACTAATAAAATAGCTGCGGTTTTCTCTAATCGAGACAAATTGGAAAACGTTCATTTCACGATGCAGATTTGTTGTCAATTTCCACTTCTCTTCCCTTGGATCTTGGTGTTTATTATAGTTTTTTATTTGATATTTTATTCAATAAGTAAAAGGTTGAAACATCTTTGCTAATAAAGAAATCAGATTTTTGTACTGAAACGTCTTGCTTGTGGGTAAACTCATGCTCACTATTCTTACTTCCTTTTCTGGTGTACATGAGAATGATATGGATAAAAAAATACCGTAAAATGCGTGAATAAAAAGCTAGCAGAATTGAAGAGATGGAGCAAATATTTCCTGGTGGTTTGGACATATTTAGAGAATGGGAAGGATAGGTTGGTCAAAATAAAATATAGTTCTTAAATAGACCCTGATGTACAGAAAGGGGAAAAGAAAACGTATAAAGTAGTGCTTTAATGGGATGTTATTTTCAGATTTGTTGTAAATTTCAAAAATTCTTCCCTTTAATCTTGGTGCGTTATCTACTGAAGTGTTTTATATGCTTATTGTAGTTTTTTTCACTTTGCTCTTTTGTTATATAAATAAACATATTTTCGATTTTATCAAGGAAATCTGACATTTTCATTTTTACTAAAACGCCTTGCTTGAGGGTACACTTAGGCTCACTATTCTATATGTTTCCTTATTTCCTTCCTTCACTAGAGTTTTCATTAAATAAACAAAAGCCTGAAACGTTTTTGCTATTTTATTAAACAAATTCAATTTCTTCACTGAAATTTCTTGCTTCAGAATACACTCAGGCTCACTATTCTGTTTCCTTATTTCCTTTCCTCACTAGGCTACTTTCCCTTTTGGAGCCATTGGGGTTAAAGCATCCTGCTTTACCAACTAGGGTTGTAGCTTAGTTAGATAAAATAATAACAATTACTGATAAGTAATGAAGGATTCATACAAATCAGATAATAGGAGATGAGATATTACATCAGTCAGGCAATGACTGAGGTACCGTGTTGTGATCTACGTACATAAATTAATACATTAAAACAGCCCAGGATAAATACTAATCTAAATAATTTTATCATCCCCTATTTTGTTATATTTCAAAGTTTGCAAAACTACTGTTTATATTGGTTTGGCCTATACAAACATGAATCTTTAAAAAAAAAAAAAATCATTAGTGAAGATTTAAATTCTATCAATCTCCAATTATTTCCTTTAGTATATCAAAATTTTCTTTGACGGTAAAACTTTCATTTTTAATTGGTATTTCAAAAAATTGCTTTAGTTAAAAACTTAAGATAATTTTCCTTGGAATTCCTATAAAATTTCAATCAGCTAACCTCCTGTATTTCCTTTTAGTATCTCAAAATAGTTTTATTTTCTAAAGCTTCTTATAGTGATCTCCGCTGTCTCTAAAATCACTGAAACCGAAAATGGTCGCAATCTCCCCCTGTCTGATTCATGGCCGAGAAACGTGTTATTGGAGAACTTTGTCTCGTCGTCCACAGAGAATAATGGACATCCTTATCAATTGCCCAACCACGTCTTGCCGAAACGTGTTTTGAAGTTCAACTTGTGATGGCTTTTACGTTGGTCTTTCACTAAGTACTTCAGGAATTTATTTCTCTTTAGTATTGTGGATAACAGAAAAAGATAAAGACTTATATAGAAACTTTCTTTCAGCCATAGATGATTATTATGCGACCACAATATCAAGCTCTGTATTGATCAGCTTACCTGGAATTGAACATTATGTGTATCAGGTCATCCTTAACTCACACAAACAAGCATATACATACACATATGTATTCATAAAATATACATGCATATAAACACACAAATGTCAACTTGTGGATATATATATAAATATATTCATATATAGAAAAAAATTTCCACATGCATATATATATACACACATACACACACAAACACATACGCACACACACGCACAAACACACACACACACACACACACACACACACACATATATATATATATATATATATATATATATATATATATATATATATGTATATGTATATGTATATATATATCATATATACATATATACATATATATATATATATATATATATATATATATATATATATATATATATATATATATATATATGCTGACAACTAATTTCTATAAATTCGAGTAAAATACAAAATAATGACAGTAGGTCATGATATAATTTGTAAGTCTAAATAGAAAGGAATTTAAGTCCAATTGCTCCAACAGTGAAAAACTGCCCAGTGAGGAAAGGAAAATAAGGAAATAGATAAACTTCAAAAGAAGTAAGGAACAATTAGAATAATATATTCTAAGAACAGTAACATATACGTACTATAATAACTTCCAAACACTGAGTGGAAGAGAAATAAGTTAAAGTCGTGTGCCTGCATGTATCCTGAAGCAAGAGAACCCTACACATGGTCTTTAATAATCCTTTCGATAGTTTGGGGATCCTTCTCTGGCCCTTTGTCACATATAACTAACTAACATATATCCTGCTTTTAGAGAGTTCTTAACATTTACTTACTTGCAAAGAATTTGGCATTTAATTGGCTGGTTGAAAGACCACTGTAGTTTTATACATTTTTAATTTTGTGTCAGTTATGTTCTCAACGGTCTGTACATAAGCTCGTTGTCTTGTTGAATACACTTCACTTGCGTTCATCTTGCCTATCTTTTAGTACCTAACAGCCACCTCGCATACTACTAACCCTCGAGCATATTTGTATATCTGAAAATTTGCATCAATTAATTAATCTCTTTATTTCTTTCATGTTATCACCTGCTAAAGACATTACAATGCCGACGAATTTTCTTTTCTATCATTTATTTGTTCCACGAATAATATAATTAGCTACGCATAAAGAATATTACCATTATAAGCAATAAAATCATATATGTGTTCTCGTAACAATATTTTCCTATTAATATTGCCAGTTACAAAATGCTAATATAGATATATTTCTATTTCATTTTCTCACTCATCATGAAAATTAAAAATATTTTATTAGGATAGACATTTTAATATCCCGAAGCGTCTTAGTATTCGTGCAGCACTTTCTGTTATATGCAAATGATTTTGAATAAAATCACCTACTATAGTCCATTTCTTTTAGCGAGGCAGATTTGCACCGACTCGCAGCGGTGCCCTCTCAGCTCGGAAAAGCTTCCTGATCGCTGATTGGTTGGACAAGATAATTCTAACCAATCAGCGATCAGGAAACTTTTCCGAGCTAAAAGGGCACCGCTGCGAGTCGATGCAAATCAGCCTCGCTAAAAGAAATGGACTATAGTTAGTGTTTTTCTAATGTAAAAATAATCACTCTCCCCACCCCTTCCACATACACACAGAGATATTATATATACCTATATACATATACATACACACAAATATATATATATATATATATATATATATATATATATATATATATATAAATATATATTTATATATATATATACAGTATGTATATCTATCTATGTATATATACATATATATATATATATATATATATATATATATATGTATATATATACATATATATATATATATATCGATATATATATATATATATATATATATATATATATATCGATATATATATATATATATATATATATATATATATATATATATATATATATATATATATATGAACATATATCACGAGCACAAGTGATTTCAATCAATGTAAATATATATATATATATATATATATATATATATATATATATATATATATATATATATATATATATGCATATATATACATATATATATATATATATATACATATATATATATATATATATATATATATATATATCTATATATATATATAAGGCTAATTCCTGTGAACATGTCAGGCAATAACTACATTCAAACTACCTTGGGGTTTGTCGATCTAAAAAGATTAAGAGAACTGTAAGAAATCAGACCATACTCAACCATTTGTAGAATACAATACTGTATATACTTTTTTCTTTATAAAAATAAAAAAAAATAAAAAGATGAAACTAGGCCATCGTATTACATATACGTTGAAAAGTATCAGGCCTTAACAAGGCTCTTCAGAAAAAGGAAAAACAATCAACGAATGGAAATTACAGGAGGACAAGAGCAGTGGAGTTTAGGAAATATTGAACCTAATCTCTCCACCCCTTACACACACATACACACAGACATATACATACACACACACACACACACACACATATATATATATATATATATATATATATATATATATATATATATATATATATATATGTGTGTGTGTGTGTGTGTGTGTGTTTGTGTGTGCACGCGTGTGTGTGTGTGTATGTGTGTGTATATTTGGCATATATACATTAAATATGTCTAGGTATGCTCTATAACCAAGGTGGCGATCCCTAACTTCACTTCACTTATGATTATTGTTTGGAAAACTTTGTTGAATTACCAAACATGATTTAATAACATAAATTGTCATTTACTTCATAGTTTTGCAGCAGAAAAATTAAAGGAATTCGCACATATCAATGGAGTAAGCTTTATAAGTGGAAGTACTTACTAAAAAGAAGCTATTTAAGAGACATTCTTTCTTACACATTTAAAAATATATTTCATTGCAATTTTGTACTTACAGGGATGTTATCTGCAATTCGCCTTGATTCCCCCACTTCACTTCTACACATTAAGAAACTCACTTCTGATCTGAAAAATAATGAAGGAAAATATTTATTAATTAGTATAAATATAAAACTTAAATACATTGTTCTGTTTTCCAAAGTAAATATCTAATAATAAACTTGATTAATAACTGATAATTTAAACCCTAGCATCCTTTTAGTAATTTTTCAAAATTATAATTATGCAGAATTTGCAGGATATTGAATATCCCACAAAAATACAAAAATATAAACAAAAATATTCCTGCAGTTTGAAAGTAGCAATTTTGCGAAATTTGAAAAATGCAGAAAGTGCTGTCTCTTTTTTTTTTATTTGAAATATGTGGAAAATCACCAATATTTCGAAGTTTACAATATGAGCTAGTATTACTTTGAACTGAAGAAGAAGTTAACTTGGAAAAACCATTAAGATAACCTATTTAAGAAAAACAGGATGAAAAAAATGGCAAAATCCAAGGAGAGACCCAGTTGGTAGCCCCAGGAAGACACCAAATAGATAAACCCAGAAAGAAAACTACTAGGTAAAATTTTGACAAACCCCATTTGCAAAACCCAGGTGCAACCCAATTCGGTGAAATCAGGAATAAACCCACTGAAAACCTCAAGAAACCTCGCAGGTGAATCCAGAAAAATCAATATGGAAAAAGAAAAACCAAAGGACAAATCCAGTGGGTAAATCAAGAAAATACCCAGTGGACAGGTGAAAAAATTCCAAGTTTGTTGATAAATTGAAACTCTGGTAAAAGCAGGAAGAAACCCAGTAGTTGAACCCAGAGATATTCGAGAATGAACCCAAGAAGGAAACCAATCAGTAAACAACCCCTCACACAAAAAAAAAAAAAAAAAAAAAGTGAAAATCCAAAAGATCATGATAAAAATTCCTTTGGGGATGACATTCAATGGATAATCAATTATTGGCAGACTATCGATTAGGTGGTAATGGGTAGTAGTGATGCCTGAGAGCTAATGAAGCAACAGAGTGACAGAGGAAAGCCAAGTGGTAATGTAATAAAGGGTCTAAACGGCTAGTTTCTATCTGAAAGAAGTTACTAACCTATCTAAGCTCACACCAAAGTACTCGATTTCTGGTTAAACAAGCTAGTCTCTGATTAACCGATGGTTAATTCAAACATAAAGTTTATTTTCCGTAGGCTACATTTTTCCAAACAGGTGAAGAAATCTATTATATAATGATTTTTTTTTTTTGGGGGGGGGGGGGGGGGCAAACCATTTAATTTTTCGCCAAAAAGTATTGCTTACCGTTGTATTATATAAACCCAAAGTTAAAAAAACAGCAAGATTATTTTCATACATCGACTCTCTGAGATTTCTGCTGGGCTGTTTCTCTCCAGCGGTTAATGCTGATTCTATTACCATTTCATTAATGAATGAAAAAAAAGTTCACTGGACTCTGCAGGTTTGAAAACAATTTGCCTCAATGAGGCTTCTATTACTTGATGCATCCATAAAACAGGAGGTAAGAAATAGGAATCATTAAAACACCAAAATAAAGTCAAATGTTCAGATGGGCCAAGGAGCTATTTCATTTAGCTAATGGGACCTTACTAAGGTTAAGAGAGAAACATTTATCTTATGATATTGATTCAATTAAATTGCATTTAGTGGTCGAAACTTCATAGTAATCGACTAAGACATAACTCATTGGTGAAGATATTTCTTTTCTAAAATAGGGACAAGGTTTGATGTTTGGTTTTTGAAAAAGTAAGATGTTATATCAAATCTTATAGCCATAATCAGTCTCATAAATCCTGTTCAGCAAGTACACGATATTCTCTTACAACCTTTAAATAGAAGTAAATAACAACGGTTGTGCGTCTTCTTAGTTTAAAAACCTCAAATATAGTAAGATGATGATGATGCAACAATTCTGAAGTTTTTTCTTATACAATTACACCTAATTATTCATAATACTGTTTTTCCTAAATTGGCCATCACTTCTAAAATAATCTCCTTATTTGAATTGATATGTATTTTTTTTTCAAGACTTTACATCGCATCAAAGGCATTTGCATTATTAATCATAATCGAGTATCACAGAAAATTTAGATTTACCGAAAGAAATTAAGAAATCATTATCTTTCCTCCTTCCTCCTACCAAAGATTAAAAGGGAAACCGCACAAGGGTTTTCATTTCCTCAATCCAGGAATAACTTTAAACTACATTATTATCTAGAAGAGGATATCGAATATTTTCGAATCCTCAAAATTTAATAGGCGTATAATGAACTCAGATTTATTAGGCCTTATGTGAGCTGCGCTGTTGCTTCTGATAGTAGCCAGCTAAGTCTCCTGACTGATGTCCTTTTAAAGTCGCATTATTTAACCTTCGGTTGAATTCACTCTGGAATTTTAAGCTAGATAAATTCTTATAATTTCAGGATAATATAGTAACTATTCTACAGTTTTCACTTGTTATAAGTGACTCAGATGGAGGAAATTTGATTAGTATAGTCTGGAAAAAAAGAGATAAATTGATGAAAAATATACTCGTAGTTTCACACAACTATATATATATATATATATATATATATATATATATATATATATATATATATATATATATATATATGTATATATATATATATATATATATATATATATATATATAAATGTTAACTGCGCGTAGAAGCGTCATTGACAATTGCAATTTGTCATAAAATGATATGCAAATTATAATCGCGATACGAATATACCAAACTTAGTTCCAATTAGTTGCAAAAATATACTTCAGTTATTATATTAAAGTGAAATTCAAATCTCGTGATTCAGTTATGAAGCAAAATCTTAAATATTTGTTATATTACAAAGAATCAATAAATAACGAATTTTTCATTAAAATTATTGGATAAATTGGTATTGTGGATGTCGCTCTTGCTAATAATTTTGTCTCCTATAATCGAATATTATTATACTTATAAATGTATAGAATTTTTTAATACATAAACAAGGAATTAAAAAAATACAAACATATGTTGTACAATTTAGGAACTAATAACTCAATGAATTCAAACAACAGCATACAAAACAAACTATCGTATGATCCATACTGTATATGAATGATTTTTGACAGCCCTCCTCCCCACACACCCCCCCCCAAAAAAAAAAAAAAAAAAAAAACATATGTACTTGGGTTTTTCGTAAGTATAAAATATCCAGTCTAAGAAAATGCCACAGAAATTTATGGGATGTGTTAATATCTCAGATATGGTATTCATGCAAATTTTTTTCTACAATGTATACTTGTACATTATAATAATACATGTATTATGGCACACTCTGCAAATAGTTAAGAGTATATTTGTTTCATATACGAATTAGGGTACAAATACTCATACTCTCTCCAATTGAGTTTTAGGATGATTTCAAGATGAATTTTTAAATTTGGTTGGAAGCAAAAGACGATGAAATATCTAAAGTCACATTTCAAACCAAGACATTATCCTGAAATCGAATGAAGAAAAGAACAATATTCCGGAAACCAGACAAGACATATATAAAAAGATCTTAGCAATGACGTGAATACAACCTGAGTCTCTCTCTCTCTCTCTCTCTCTCTCTCTCTCTCTCTCTCTCTCTCTCTCTCTCTCTCTCTCTCCTACACTATGGTCCATAAACCTTAACAAACAAAAATCACCCTAACAACAATTCTTATGTTAGCGATTATACTTGTCATCATTGTTGTTATTATTCGACATTATTCTTTTCCTTTTCATTCTTATTATTTCTAAAATTAATATCCTCACTATCGTAATTCTGGTGGGTAAAGAGAGGCATTGAAATTGAAGTCTTGGTTGAGCCGTTCCGGACCGTTGAAGCAAATTAATATCAGACGTAAACACAAGCTAATCTCCATCGTTTGCTGTTGACAGACCGATACATCATGGGTATCTGCAATATCTACGGTGATTGTAATAATACGAGTGTACCCGTATTAGTCCTTGTATGTATAACAAAAACAAATGCAGTCGTTTCTAATCCACTGCAGGACAAAGGCCTCAGACATGTCCTTAATCATGTCTAGCGTTTGGCCACTTTTCATCACCATACCGGCATGTGCAGATTGGCTAGTGATCAATCACAATAAATCTAGTATGGGTGGCCCTGACTAAGTACAGCTTTAATGATCATGGCAATATGCAAATCCTTTCACCACGTACAGGTATCCCCACTCAGTAAATAAACAAGAAACTATATGAAACGATTAGTATATTAAAAAAGAGTAACATAATTATACAAATAATCGAACTTAAAATATTCTTCATCCTACATTAGGAAATATAAAGAGACTGGGGATTTAATTGAAGCCTTAAATCTAAAAATCAATATAAAGGCGTAATTATGAATCATCCAAAAACTGTTTTGACAGCAGGTTCTGATGAAATATTTGACATATCACTTGCACGTCCCCAATAACCTAAGCTCAGCCAAGAAATTGGAAACTGATGGACCACTTGAAACATCTAAATAACCCAACACCTTCGGAATGTCAAAGAATGTACTTAATCGAATAAATCATCATAGGAATCTGACTCCGAAACAA
>NC_090735.1:48792886-48795386 GCF_036898095.1 Palaemon carinicauda
TTCAATAGGCCACAACAACCCTATTGTGGAGGTCTAATGGAAACGTCTCTGCCTGGCGATCTGCCGGACTAGGATTTGAGTCCCACTCATAGTTTCATGTAGTGTCTGCAACCTCATCACCCTTGGGAGGTAAGGATGAGGGGTTTGGAGGACCCTATAAGTCTACCTGCTGAGTCATCAGCAGCCATTGCCTGGCGCTCACTAGTCCTAGCTTGGGTGGAATGGTTGGAGAAGGACTTTGACAATGATCATTAAAAAAAAAAGGGAAAAAAATTATATCATAATGAGAAAACAGATGAATATTCTCTTAAGCAAAAGAGAAAACAGTGACAATTAAGATAAGAATTAAAAGACGAAAAATGTAGATATTGAAATAACAGAAAACAAAAAATTATGCTTTCAAAATGAGGAAATGAGAATGTTCTTTTATGGAGAAGAGAAATCAGTAACAATTGGGATACAAAAATAACATATTAAGTTAAGGTTTCTTACAAAGAATAAAAATGATATAACCTTGAAAAGGTCAGTAATACTCGTACGGAAAACTTTGATAATTCCTTTCCTCACTGGGCTATTTTTTTTTCTGTTGGAGCCCTTAGGTTCATAGCATTCTGTTTTTCCAGTTAGGGTTGTAGCTTAGCTATTAATAATAATAATAATAATAATAATAATAATAATAATAAATGTTAATTTCCAAAATAAATTAATAGGCAGTCCTACTTACTATAACACTCAATAATAGTATTAATGAAAAAATATCAAAATTATTATACCTACAATAATAATAATAATAATCATTGTTTTTATCATCAGCATTAATGTCATGATCATCATTATAATAACTATATTAAAATACCACTATGAAGATTAATGATAAAATTGCTGCTGCTGCTACTAGCCTCCTCCTATTACTACTACTACCACTACTTACTACTACTACTTACTACTACTACTATTACTACTACTACTAATAATAATAATGATAATGATAATAATAATAATATGCAGACGAAGAAATTTCCTTTTACGCATTATAACTTAATTGGTTTGCATAAATAGTGGCGTTATTATTTGCCATATTAAAAAATAAAATTTCCCCCCCCCCAAAATATGAAAAGAATAATAAAAAGAGATAATGGCATATTTCAGGTCTGCAGTATTCACTAATCAAAATAATGTTAATAAATCTAAATGAACGATTTACTTACATTGCCCTTCATCTCTACAGTAAATGAATTGATATGATATAAAAACAACATATACGATTTTGTTTCCTATTACACTTTAACGGATCTCATCTCTGTTTTTAGCAAAATACATTACTTTCATTGCCCATCTACATTGTTAAAAAAAAAAAAACATAATTTTAATCAGAAATTCACAGAAAAAATATATTGTTCTCAGCCGTATTTCAATAAAATGCAGGCGACCGTAACTTTAACTTACTTTGTTATTAAATCTTACGGGTTGGTGACCGTAATATCACTCCTTCACTTCATTATATCCGTTTTGAAAACGATAAAAATCCTAGAATAAATGTTGCCAGACATTAACAGTTAATAACATTTTGTCCCCTATAAAACACAAACAGATTTTAATTAGAGCGATTTTCTCTGCTGAAACGCTCCCTTAATTCGATACCTTCTAATAATCCCCTTAAAAACTCGTCCTATCATCTCTATAAAAAGGAAGGAAGGGATAAAAGAGTGGGAAGTACACTAACGAAGTGGAAAATGATCACTGGTTTGGAGATTCTCTCTTCGTTTAGGACATCGTTTCTTGGTCAAAAGGTGAAAATCTTTTCTAAAAGTTGTCATTTTATTTTTTTCCCTTTTTTTGGAATATATTGCTTCAATTCTTGCACGATTTTAATTTACAAATGATTATAAATCTATATTATCATTATTATTATCATTATTATTATCATTATTGATGTTGTTGTTGTTGTTGACACTAAAATGTTAATTCAATGTCATTCAAAGCATAAAAGAGGCAGACAATGGCTAAACACCTTTCCTGAGAACGGGGCTGCATATATGCTGACCAACAAAGATAAGGATATCATAAAGACAGAAAATAAATTAATAATTAATAGTCCCATTTCCCTAACAATTGCAAAATCTGTCTGACAAGTTAAATAACAGAGAATGTTTTTGAAACTACTGAATTAATGAAAGCTTACGTAATGACATATTGAAAAAAGGAAATCAGACAATGGCTACGTTAGATAAAATTTGGAAATAAAATCGCCTAAAATTACATATAAAAATCCGGCTGTATATCAGTTTAAAGAGATCGTTGTTACTCTATAGACATGAGTCGTAGTATGACAATGAAACAAAATACAACACATTTTCTAGATTTGAGAACAAAGCCCTCAGAAGAATATTGGGAGTTAAATGGCGAGGCAGGATTAGAAATGAAACTATAAGAGAGATTACCCGATCATGTGGATGAGGTCATGGTGATGGTTAAGGCATGATCTTCGCAATCCCCAAGA
>NC_090735.1:48800386-48812886 GCF_036898095.1 Palaemon carinicauda
TGCGTGCAACGGACCATTATCAGCCATCTTTTTCTTCTGCTCTACAAGTCATTTGTGTTAAGTCTCATCGCCCTTGCTGCCCTAACAATGGCTGATGATGGCGCCCAGACCCCTTCTGTAGGGGGCATTAAAAGGAAAAGTGTCGAAGCTATCTCCCCAAATGGTGGGGACTCTTCTAGAACGAGAAGAGACTCCCACACCAGCCAGGGAGAACCTGAAGACGGAGCTTCGGACATTGAACACCTCCACCTCGACCTTTCGCAATCCGAAACAGGCTCCCCTGACCCGGTACCCAAAATGGACAAAAGTGATAACGGACCAGAGACAGAAAAAAAAGATACTTCAGCAGCCCCTCAACAGAAAATGGCTATTCCTCCCTCTGTCAGGCCCAAGACAGCAACACGGCCTACTGCCAAGCCCGACATAGGCAGT
This sequence comes from Palaemon carinicauda, assembly GCF_036898095.1. Classification (NCBI taxonomy): domain Eukaryota; kingdom Metazoa; phylum Arthropoda; class Malacostraca; order Decapoda; family Palaemonidae; genus Palaemon; species Palaemon carinicauda. The sequence goes on from NC_090735.1 coordinate 48,800,819, forward strand.
CAAGAGAGTGCACGGCACGCAAAAACAAGGACCCAAGGTAATAGGAGGACCACGGAGAACACGACGTTGAATGTCGCAGGTAAACTACAACCAACAGTTCCTTCCCTAGCAGATCTTCCAAGATTCAAAGCCTCTAGGGATACTAACTCAAACCACTCCCCTAGTAAATTGATAGATCTAGCAGTAAAATCAGGTAAAGAAGCAGGTCGTGCCATAGCTTACACTTACAAAATAACTAACGATGGGAACTTCATCCTCTTTCCCAAGAATGTCGAAACAGTCGAAACCTTTAGGAACTATCACCACTTTACAGAACTCGACCCCTCCCAAAGAAGGCGAAAAATTTATGTGTATGGATACCCCCTCTATCTTGACTTAGATTTCATCAACGAACACCCGGCCATTTCAGAAGCTGTTCACAAACAGTACAAGAAGAACAAGCAGAATTTTGATACCACCACAGTTGTATGCACCTTCACAGGCCCCTCCACTCCCCAATTTCTCGATCTAAATCATTGGGGCAAATACAGAGTTGCAGACTATATCCCGCCGCCCACAAGATGTTTTAATTGCCAGCGTTTTGGGCACCACAAGAGTCAGTGCCAACACGAGACTAGATGTGGGGTATGCTCGGAGAAACACGAAACTGAAGTCTGCATCACTAAACACGAAAACAATCAGCCAACCATAGCTAAGTGCCCCAACTGCTCCGCCGGCCATCATGCCTGGAACAAACGCTGCCCATCTTTCATCCATGAGCTAAATCGAAGGGGCACCCCAGCACCTTCACGAACTCAAATCAATCCTTCCCGCCCCTCCTTCCGCCTTCACCCATCCCAATCCTACCATCCTCCACAGTTATGTCACCAATCCTACGCTGAAGCTGCAAAACCAGCTATCCGCCCCTCTGGCACCGAACCTCCTTGCACGCCTCCCCATCATAGCCCTGCTCCCCTCTCCCCAGCATGCTCGGACCACACCCCCTCCTCATCCTCACAGCAGGTCCCTCCACCTGAACCAGATATCGACCCCTCCACCTCTTCCCGTCCAAGCATCTCCGCCGGCTCTTCAGGCTCGACCGAGCCTGTCCCTGCGGTACAGCACTCTGCTGGCTCTTCAGGCTCGACCGAGCCTGTCCCTGTGGTACAGCACTCTGCTGGCTTTTTAGGCTCAACCGAGCCTGTTTCTGCGTTACAGCACTCTGCTACCACCTCACCCATACCCAACCACTCAGCAAACAGATTACCCAATAGTAGGCTATCTAAGGAACCCAGCCCAACCTCTCCTTCCCACCCTGATCTCTTACCCTGCTGCTCTTGCATTAAGAAATTGCAAGAAATCACTATAAACCTTCATTCAGCCCTTCATGGGGCCCCTGGGCTCTCCCCAGACTACACGCGCATCATAGCAAACCTGATTAAGGACCTGACCCAATACCATGGATCCTTACAGCAATGATAGCTCGGACTCTGAAGTTTACCTACACACATATGAAACCGGCAAGGGACTTAAAATTATGCAGTGGAACATCGCAGGAGTTAGCAGCAAGTGTGCACTCCTCCAATCACAGACTGCCACCCTCAAGCCAGACGTCGTCCTCTTACAGGAGACATTGCTCAGGGAGAACTCACTCTTTTCCTACAAAGGATACACTATACACAAAACTCCTCGCACGGACACAACACGGGGACTACTCACACTAGTAAAAGACACAATACAGTCCACAAAGCTACCGACAATACAGTGCGGAGAAGCTGAACTGCTCAGTGTAGAAATCAGACTGGCCCACACAACACTCATCCTACACAACATATATAAAAGCCCAAGAAAGTCTCTGGAAGCTGAAAACCTTTTTGCTTCCATCTCCGCTTCCCATGCCATCCTAGCAGGTGATCTAAATGCTCACCACCCCTTTTTACACTCTCCAAGTACAAACCCCACTGGGAGGCACCTATACTCCCTCCTTCAGGATTTCCCCAACGTTGCCCTTCTGAACAGGCTACCTGCCAGCACCCACATTGCTGGTGGCACCCTAGATTTAATGTTCATCCCAAGAGCCCTCCACGACACCGCCTCCTGGATGTTACACCCGTCCCTTGCCAGTGACCACTTCGCCATCCTCGCCACGGTACCAACCCCCAAACTCCCACCAATCCCGCCACCCCCGGCAAGATGGAATCCTGACTTTGCCCAATGGGACATCTTCGAAAGGCACATGACAACATGGGCTCTCAAGCTCGCAGAAAACCCATCTGAGGACCCCACCTTCCTCCTTACGGAGTTTGTAAAACAAATCACCCTGGCTGCGGATGCCTCCATGCCCAGGAAAGGCAGGAACCCGCAACACAATCATAAGGACGTGTGGTACTACTGCCCGCGCATAAAAGAAATGAACAAACGGATAAACAGGACAAGGAAGCTCTTCAGACGGCACAGGACTGATGGGCTACTCCTTCTACTGAGGGAGCTCATAGCCGAAGCAGTTCAAGTTGCCAACGAAGTAAAAAGGGAAAAATGGCTCCAATGGTGCAGCAAAATTTCACAACAAACATCTCTCAAAGCCATCTGGGCCTGGTTTAACAAGGTCTCAGGATCCAAAAGACACCAGACCAAGCCCACTCATCCTCAACCCCATCAAGAGGCAATGAACATAGCTCAAACCTTTGCAAATCGATCGAAATCAACTAACCTATGCCCAGCTACCCAGGCCAGGCAGGAACAACTTTGGCCTAGAAGAAATGACCTAGTTAGAGCAGCCTGCAATGAACCGTCATGCACTGATGCGCTCTACACTTCGGCCGAACTTGAGGCTGCCCTAGCTAAATGTAGAGACACGGCCCCTGGTGCCGATGGCATCACTTATTCGATGCTAAAGCATCTTGGTGAACCTGCCAAAAATAGCTACCTACACATAATTAACCTAACGCATGCTCAGAATATCAGGCCCGAACCATGGAACAAACAGGACACCAACCCAATACCAAAGCCTAAGGAAATGAATGCCTATCGTCCCATTGCCCTACTCAGCTGCACCGGTAAGGTAGCTGAACGGATGGTCCTCCGGCGGCTTCAGTGGGCGGTGGGCCCTTTGCACGACAGGCTCTATGCCTACACGAGAGGCATTGGAACACAAGAATGTCTAGCTGATGTCATGGCCACAGTCAACGGAAAAAGTGCACTAGTTGTTTTCCTTGATCTTGAGAAGGCCTATGAGCTAGCCAGCTCTGACACCATTCTGACATCACTAGTCCTCAAAGGCGTCAGAGGCCACCTCCTTGCGTGGACGCAGAAATATACCCAAAACAGAGTAGCTAGAGTTACTTTCCAGGGAGCCACGTCACCATACATACCACTCGAAAATGGCACTCCACAAGGAGGGATATTAAGCCCCTTCTTATTCAATATACTCATTGAAAATATATTGAAAGAAGACTACCCGGAGGGCATTCAAATCTTCATCTACGCAGACGATATCTGCGTTGTCTGCCCACACATAGTCAACAACAAACACCGTAAAATGCAAATCGCCCTAGACACCATTGCAGCAAGCTGCCAGGTCTTAGGACTGAAAATAAACCCGAACAAGACCAAAGCCATGGCTATCAAGCACTCTCAACCACCCCCTCCACTAAACCTACTAGGAACGCCTATTGAATGGGTCAATAACTTTACCTACTTAGGTGTTAACCTCAACTTCAGGCTATCACCCACCCCCGAAATAACGCTCCTCAAGCACAAGGCCAACAGCCGACTGAACGCACTCCGACGCATCACGTCACTAAATCAGGGTGCAACACATCACATTCTAAGACTCTTCTACATTCAGGCTGTATGCTCTTTGGTAGAATATGCAGCCCCTGTTCTCACCACCCTCAGCCCTACACAGGAAAAGTCCATTGAAGTAATTCAAAATAATGCCATGAGGACCATCCTCGGTGCCCCGATTTGGACAAGGCTCTCACTGCTTCGAGCCGAAACCCATCTCCTGCCACTCACAGATAGGATAAACTCACGGAACAGCTCTATAATCTTCAAAACTTTCAAGACCAACCGGAACTGCCCACTCCATAACAAACTTCAAGGCCTAATCTCTCTTTCGGAAGATTTGGCCCCTCCTCACACCTATGCTGGCCATCTTATCACAGCCCTAAGATCCAACGGCTCTCAGACAATGCTATCTACATTCAAAAAAGACACCTTCCACCCGGACTTTTTGGAAAAACCCCCCTGGATTCCCAGCCTAATCAAGTACCACTACACCACCCTCCCGTTCTCCAAGGCGCTATGCCCACCAGCACAGGCCTTTAGAGCAGCCCTTGATTCGATCACCCTCACGCTCGCTGACAATGTGTATTATACTGACGGCTCTGTAGACAGGGAGGTTCCTGCGGCAGCTGCAGCAGTCTACTCCCCACATTTCTCGGACTGCTGGAGGATCTCCAACAATGCCTCCACACTCCAAACTGAATTAGTTGCCATACTCAAAGCCCTCACACATTCACTCACCAGTCAAGGGAACACCACGATACATACTGACTCCAGAGGAGCTTTGGCAGCAATCAGGAGCCAAGATATCCGAGAAAACACACTCATCATCTCCTCTATCAGACAGATAGCCCACACACATGCTCTCCAGAACCGACAGATCACACTAAATTGGATCCCCAGTCATATAGGTATACTCGGTAATGAAGAAGCCGATCGATTAGCAAAGCAGGCCCTCCAAGTCACCACTATCAGCATGACCCTTAACCCATCGCATGAACAGTTCAAATCAGCAATGAATGCTTACTGTCAAACACAACTACATAGCTCCATCAGACAAGCCTTATTTGCCTCGTCAAAATCAGCAAAATGGTATATCAACACTACCAGCCTGGCACCACATGATCTACCAAAGAACACGCCCCGCAAACTAGCAGTAATCTACCACAGACTAAGGTTAGGGTACCCCTGCTCATGGGAAATCATCAACCCTGAGGGTAGGCAATGCAAGTACTGCGAAGCTGTTCCGGCACTCCCACTAGATCATTACCTCTGCCACTGTCCAGAAACCACAAATCTGAGACAAAACCTTGGCCAAGGAGTGCCACATACTGCAGAACATGTGACTGCCCACATTCTCAAAAACATAGAGACGCTTGCAGGTTTTCTGCGATCTTACCCCCCACCTAGGTAAGAAGAGTCTCTCCCAGCCTATGCAGATATCAACTCTCAACCACCCTTAGCCTTCTCTCCTTGGTTAAGGCTTTCCTCCGCCCTTTTTTGCCCTCTAACGCAAATCACTCCGCTCCTCTCCCAGCCCCTCTAACTCACTGGGACCAAGTTCTATAACCTTTCACCCTTAAAACTTCATCTCAACTCTTTAGCCCTCAACAGGACCTAAACACTGGGTCTCTCGACCCTGCCTGCTTAAAGCAGGTATTCATATAAGAAAAATCCTTTCGACTCTGCCCCTGGCATGCCAGAGCCATACCCAGTGACACCAGGCAAGCAGTATAAAGCACTTATGCCTAAAACTGCTTCTTTCCCCTCCCACCGAGAACCCTTCCCTCCTCTCCCAGTCTCTCTAACTCACTGGGACTAAACTCTTTAATCTTTCACCTTTGAGCTTAATCTCATCACTTTGGCCCTAAACAGGCCTAAACACTTGGTTTCTTGACCTTGCCTGCCTAAAGCAGGCATTTCTTTAAGTAAAATCCCTTGACGCCGCCCATGGCCAGCCAGGGGCTTAATCAGTGCTGGCCCTTGGGCTGAGCAAGCTCGCAACATGTTGCGAAATCTAATTGACCTTTGCAAGCAGCAATAAGTACTTACACTTAAAACTGCTTCTTTCTTCTCCCACTGAAAACCCTCCTTTCCTCTCCCAGACTCTCCTACTCACTGGGACTCTTTACTATACAGCCTTTCCCTTACCACTATAAAACCTCTTTTCGCCCCTAACTAGGGAAAAGAAAAAATATACTTCCAGGCCCCGCTGATCGTCAACCACCACACCTACCCGCCGGGGAAACCACCTAGGGGCTAGACGCACCGTCAAAAAGCCCCTGTCCGGAGAGAAGCTCCGGGCAATCTAAAGAAGAAGAAGAAGCAGTGGAGAGAGGAATACGTTATGAGTGTCGCAACAGAGGCAGAGGCGGGCTATTCCCCGTCGGAGTGGAAACACACCTGAGAAGGAGAAACTTGTTTCGAGTCGAAATGAAGCTGATTGGGAAAGGGAGCTATGAAGCGGATGGCTCCGGCGACAGATGAGGAAAGAAACTGTGAGGATTCGTCCGGGGAAATTAAATAAGGCATTTTCGAGGCCACTGGGAAAGAGTGAAGGAGTCGTTTTTTATTCTTCCTCTCTATCATGAATATCCCATTAAAAGCAATCAATAATTTCGTTTCCAATTGCAGACAAAGGATCATTAATAGAAACGGATCTCTCTCTCTCTCTCTCTCTCTCTCTCTCTCTCTCTCTCTCTCTCTCTCTCTCTCTCTCTCTCTCTCAAACATAATTACCCCAATAGACCCCCTCTACAATTCTGATTTCCTATCGCATGCAAGGGATCATTAATAGATACAGTGGTCATGCATTTATCAGTTGAAGTTAGAGCAGATCCATTATATTTAGCTTATATTAGTCTCTCACGGGCATAAAAATAATTATACAAAATAGTAAAGCAAACCTAAAGAAAATATCTAAGATTGAAGATAATAACCCCCCCCCCTCAAAAAAAAAAAACTTGGATGATAGTACATAATACAAAATTATTTTTTCCATATATGATGAATAGGTTTCCCTTAACCATAAAAATGCACGATGGAAGATAAGCAAATCAATATCATTTTAAACATAAATATTGAATAGAAATAAGAAAATGACTCCGAGTACTAATACTTTGGCAAGAATCTGAATTTTTTTTTTTTTGATTAATCGAGTATAAAATATCACGAACATTCAAAAACCACATTTTTGAAACTGGCAATTGGCAAACCCTAACTGGTTTTTTGCTCATTAAATGACAAATATTAAATGGTTTGCATTTCTGTTATCCTCCAATTTATTGCAGAGGCATTTCTAAATTTCCCACATTCCCGTATGTTATTTATTTATAAGGGGGGAAGGATTTTTCATTTATAAGAGAGGGGAAAACATCGATGCCATATACTATATTAATTTTAATTACCAATATTTCCTATGTGTGATTGAGAATCTGAAAAACATACTGATAACAAACACAAGAAAGCATACGTAAATACATATATCACGCATATCTCATATAAATAAACACGCATATATAAATACATAGATACAAGTTTACGCCTCCCGTGTAAAATGACAGGGGAATATGTAAATAGATATGCAAACACACTAACACGCACAGATTCAAAGCCTTCAAACCCTTCCCCTTTCCGAACTACTGTAGAGCAATTTAGGCAATTTGTGGGATATTGTTATTTCCGAGTGGTAGCCGCTAAGCGTGATAGGAAATATATATATATATATATATATATATATATATATATATATATATATGTATATGTAGATATATATATATATACATATATATATATATATATATATATATATATATATATATATATATATATATATATATATATATACATATATATATATATATATATATATATATATATACATATATATATATATATATATATATATATATATATATATATATATATATATATATATATATATATATGTGTGTGTGTGTGTGTGTATAGCCAGACACTTGCGCTTCATTATATAGGGATATATATATATATATATATATATATATATATATATATATATATATATATATATATATATATAATGTATAAATCAACTGCATCCTGGTTTGATAGAGTGAGTATTATTATTATTATTATTATTATTTTTATTTTCATTATTATTATTATTATCATTACTTGCTCAACTACAACCCTAGATGGAAAGGCAGAATGCTATAAGCCCAGGGGCCCCAAAAGGGAAGCTAGCCCAGTGAGGAAATGAAACATGGAAAAAACATTTTAAGAACAGTAACAACATTAAAAAAATATTTCCTATATATACTATAAAAACTTTAACATAACAAAACGAAGAGAAATTAGATAGAATAGTGTGCCCGATTGTACCCTCAATCAAGAGAACTCTAACCCAAAAACATCCATATTATATAAGCTTTAGCGAATGGCCGATTTTATTTTCATTTTTTTTTTTTTTTGTAAAACTGCGAATTGTAGATCTTTTTAAATAAAAAAAAAAATAATGTCAATAGAACATGATTGATCACTGCCCTCGTCATCATCTAGTTCATTATCATCATGATCATTACTTATATTGAAAGCATCACACTTTGCTTCGTTTCCTTCTTCATCTGCTAATACACTCGTGAGATCTGTGGAAATGATGTCTCCCTCAAACTATAACTGTTCAAATTTATTTCTGTCATAATTCATGTGAAAACCAAACTCAGGGGAAATGGTAATTTAGGATATCGTTCATTCACTCTACTCCAGATGCACACTTGGTAATTAACTCTCTTCACATGCTGCACAAAAACCCTTTTGCATGGGGGAAACTTTGCAAAGGTCAAAAGATAATTCTAGTCGTGTACTCGTAGTTTATGGTTGATCCACCGAGTTTCTTGGCCTTTATTTCTCGGGCTTCATTAACTTACTTTATTCCGTAACCAAAACCATACAAAAAGACATGTGAATTCTTTAATTCATCTCATAACATTCACGTCATCAAGAATCCATTGCTTCCCTACTTCAGCAAAAATATCAAGGGACTTTGAATTTTGGCTCAAGAGTTTGATTGATCTTTCCCCTGCCTTTGAATGCTGAAGTACATTCTGCACCAGTGAATGCATGAAGAGAGACAAGGGCTGTATTGTATTCTTGTGAATAATATTTTGCTAACTAATTAAAGTTAGAGTTGATCTCCTATATTTAGGATGATGGTGACTGTGAAAGATTTAGCATAATAGAGAAAAAAAAATATTGTCCTTTGACCTAACTCTCACCGTCTTGATGTGTGGTAGTTTGGTCTGGATGTAATATGATAAGCCTGACATCAGTTTCTTCACGGCTAGAATATGCTTCAGGCAAAGGCTGTTTGAAAGCCTTCCCCTCAGCTACTGTCAGTTTATAGGCTTGACCTCCTTCAGTGAAGATCGTAGGTTTATCAATGATACTTTTTCTCAGATCACCAGAGCCCCAGTGGCGATGTGGTACACTGATGAAAGATTTCTTGTCGTCATCATTTGTGAGAAATGTTTTCCAGTCTATGGGACGGTGAATATTCAGTCCATCAATTATGAACGTTCTCCAAAGCCTCTTTGGTCTCGCTCGGCCGATTTGGGAGAGCTGAGTTTGTCAGCTTATGTGCCTGTGATAAATATTGTCCTAGAAGCAGTAGGTATATTCTGGAAAATAGGTTCTAATATAGTTTACCTTGTAGGGGTACCTCTTTCATATTAAAGGAAGAATCCCCATCCTAAATTAAGCACATTCATTTGATGGAGGGAGCTTTCGATTTTCAACATTTTGATCACTTAATTAATTCCTTAAGCTTTGTTTGTTTTCATAAAGTATCCATCAACTGTTGCAATGGAATATGCAGCTGGAGACAGGGTATAGGACATAAGGTCACTAACGCAAACATGTCTTTCTTGTTGCTGTGTTTTTGATAAATATTTTGAAAATGAACCCACTTGTTGACTTGTATTGGATTTCTTTCTTTGTTGTTACAATCCTTTGTGAAACAGTCAGGGACGACATTGTTTTGAACTTGTTTCTCTGCATGGGTTCAAATAAAGGTATATTTTTTTTTCACAAGGCAGTCGTTTCAGAAGTTTTCTTTCTGTGATTGGCCTTTACTTAATGCGTTTAGCATATCATGCAGTATTTCTTCAGACATTAATGCTCCCAAGGATAACCATGTCAGACATTGCGAGATTTCAAGTTCAAATGGGTTAATAAAATTTTCAAATGCTTTAATTGTTCATAGCACGTGTTTCACAGGTGTGAAAAGTACCAATGAGTGTGACATGCCTTTTGTATTTTTTTTCTGGATCATTCCATATCAGAGGGAAGTTGTTTCATGCAAACATCTAGAACACATGTTGTAATTGTGTAATCTTGTCCTACTTCGGATGATGCTTCTTGGTTGCACCTCAAACATTCTTGAAATGTTTTGAGGTCCGAAATTGCTACATTAACCATTGTTTGATTCCCAATAGTTGTGGTACAGTTTGGAATATTGCCAGTACTAGACAGAGATCCCCATATAGCAGGAATAAATTTATCCTCAAAGGGCATATGACGAATCTTGTAAATCTATAGATTTTATGTAATTTTCAGCACAGTTTGAGGGCTCCATATGAGTTGGTTCTGACCGTTTTCTCTGGAAGTATGGTGTAAACTCTTAAACTAGGCTTTTGAATCATCTTTGGTTTTTCTTCAGTTGGGTATCAGAGGACCTAGCATTGTTATGAGATATCAAAGAAGATCTAGAACTGTTAAGAGCTATTAGAAGATCTAGCACTGCTTTGATACATTAAGATGAACTATGGCTGCTATGCACTTTAAGATGACCAATTACTGTTTAGACACATTAAGTAGACATAGCAAAGATATCACGCATTAGGAAGACCTAACACTGATTTTGAGTCATCAAAAGAACTTAGCCCTGTTTTGATACAAGACCTAGTATGGCTTTCCCATTTTAAGAGGACCTAGAGCAGTTTTACACATTAAGAGGACCTAACACTGTTTTCACACAACAAGACGAGCTAACACTGTTTTGACACATTGAACAAACTTGGGACGGTTCTGAACCATTAAGAAGACCTTACACTGCTTTGGTACAATAAAAAACCTAACACTATTTTGACTCATTAAGAACCCTTAGTAATGCTTTGACATTGAAAGACATAACACTACTTTAGCACACTACGTGGACAAAGCACACTTTTGACACATTAAAAGGAGCTAGGCTGTTTTGTTTTGTCACATGAGACCCATGCACTTTTAGGCATATTAGGAGGACCCTGCATTGCTTTGACACATTTAAGAGGACATAACATTTATGGCACATTAACAAGATCTAGTCTTATTTGCACAAATTAAGACGAGGTAGCACTTTTTTTATACATAAAAGAAGCCTTTGCACTCATTTGACCCATTCAGAGATACTTCCACTGTTTTGGCATTTCAAGTCTGTAGCATTTTTTAGACACCATGAGCTAAGACTACAGCACTCCCTAAATTTGTTATTCTTGGTTGATAACAAACGTGTATAACAAACGACAGATCAAAGGACCCACTATACAAATAGGTAGAAAAAAATTTCAATATCTCTCTCTCTCTCTCTCTCTCTCTCTCTCTCTCTCTCTCTCTCTCTCTCTCTCTCTCTCTCTCTCTCTCTCTATTGTTAGCCTGGCGAGGGTCCCCACTTCCCGCTAGCCTGGCAGGGCTCTCCCCTTCCCACTGGGCTGGAGGGACCGTACCGCCACTCCTACTGGGCAAGTGGGGCTTTCCCCCGTTCCCGCTGGCACAGCGGGGCTCCCCTGTTCCCGCTGGCATGGCGGGGCTCCCCCGTTCCCGTTGGCATGGCAGGGCTTCCCCATTCCCGCTGGCACGGCGGGGTCCCACCATTCCCGTTGGAACGGCGAAGCTACCCCGTTCCTGCTGGGACGATGGGGATCCCCCGTTCCCGCTGGCACAGCAGGGTTCCCCCATTCTCGCTGACACGGCGGGGCTCCCCCGTTCCCACTGGCATGGCGGGGCTCCCCCGTACCTACTGGCATGGTGGATCTCCCCCATTCCCGCTGGCACAGTGGGGCTTCCCCCATTCCCGCTGGCACGGTGGAGATTCCCCGGTTCCCACTGGATGGCAGGGCTTCCCTGTTCCCACTGGAACGGCGAGGCTCTTAAGTTCCCGCTGGCACAGCCGGGCTCTACCGTTCCAGCTGGAACGGTGGGGCTCCCCCATTCCCGCTGGGATGGAGGGGCTTCCTCGTTCCCGCTGACACGGCGGGGCTCCCCAGTTTCCACTAGCATGATGGGGT
>NC_090735.1:48822886-48860386 GCF_036898095.1 Palaemon carinicauda
AGTGAAAGAGAATTGTTTGATAATCTCAATGTTATCAAGTGTATAAAGACAGAGGATAATGTGGTAAGAATAGGTCAGACCGGTGTATGTATAAGCATAAACAAAATGAGCCGTAACCAGAGAGAGAGAGAGAGAGAGAGAGAGAGAGAGGGGGGGGGGGGCAGCAAGGAGAGGAAGAAAAGACGATGGATTGACGAGCTACGAAAATTTGCAGGTATAGGCTGGCATGTAAAGAACATACAAACAGACGCGAGTATCCTGGCGAACCAATTAAAGCTCTTTGTTCCCAAGATAATCCTGGAAAGGTCTTTTGATAAATTGGCGCAGGACGTGTGTGGCTTTACAAATGATATATTCATCTTTAATTTAAGGTCTTGTTATCTCTCTTTCCTTTCCTTATAACTCAGTAATAAATAATTTCTCACTTGTCTTCACATTTTGATGTTCGTCAGTAAAAAAAAAAAAAAACTAATTTTTCTTGACAACTACTATCAGAGTTAATTTTCCATTTCGCATGAAATAAACGATATGGTTTGAATTCTATTTTCAAATATATTCGCATCAATTTCCCCTTAACTTTCTCTTGCCTGAAAAAGGACTGGTTGCGCATCAAATCCTTCAAAGATTTCCAGCAATTACTCCAATGTAAAAATTCCATGAGATACAAAGATGCAGAGGAGTAGCATTCGTCGGTAGTCGAGAGAGAGAGAGAGAGAGAGAGAGAGAGAGAGAGAGAGAGAGAGAGAGCAGTAAAAAGTTTCTCTTCTCATTTCGGTCAATGCTTTAAAACTAAAATGAGAAATTTCACTCTTCATATTTGCCTTGAAAACTGCAAGTGATAATTCTGGAACTGGAACTGCCTGAGAACACAGGATAATTTATTTTTCACAGAAATAATTACCTTTTCCTTTGGCATCTCTCTCTCTCTCTCTCTCTCTCTCTGTCTCTCTCTCTCTCTCTCTCTGTGAATATATATATATATATATATATATATATATACATATATATATATATATATATATGTATATATATATATATATATATATATTAGTGTTAAACCATTTAATTACGGATTATAATTTCGAAATGGATCCAATTTTGTAAAAAAAATTCCAAAACTCTATTATTAAACAAGACAATTTAATAAAATTAACATCTTTGAAGACATCTAATTTCTACAGAAGTTATATATAAATATTTCACCTTGGGTATTTGTGCCATTTTACAACGTACTCCTCGACTCACTTCAAAGGCTGAAATTGTTATAAAGGGAGATAGAATCTTAAACTCTTCCTGGGCCCATATGAGTTGGAGTCATGTGTATGCCGAGCACAGCTCTCGCTGGCTTTCAGAGGAGAGATTCAATAGTGCGTGGAAGCAAAAAGAGCAAACCCGTGCGTAAGAATTCCAGCTAAAGATAGTTCTGGTTGCATAGGTCGCGGAAGCAAATGTTGTTTTCTCATCCATTTACGTGCATATTCAGGGGTTTCTTCCTATTTTTATACATTCATATACACAGATACTCTCAGGCATATACAGTATACACACATACACACGTATATACGAGTATAATCACACACACACACACACATATATATATATATATATATATACACACACATATATATATATACATAAATGTATATGCATACATATACACATATATGAATATATATATATATATATATATATATGTGTGTGTGTGTGTGTGTATATGTATGTATATATACATATCTATCTATCTATCTATCTATCTATCTATCTATATATATATATATATATATGTGTGTGTGTGTGTGTGTGTCTGTGGTAATATAATCAATGTCATTACAAATGAAAAATCTGCGCTATAAACAACAATTTATAGCTTTGATAATAAATAATTCTTGTTATAAAAACACCAATTGCCTTTACTTTTCCCTGGTTCCAAAAAACAATTATCTTTACACCAAAATCCCCAAAAAAACTTTAAATGCTTCCAGCAGAAATCCTCCAGCAAGCAAAAGCTCTGGAAATGAGAATTTATATAAATGCAAATGGCAATGCACAAGAGCCCGGGCTATCTGCGACTTCTAACAACAGTTACCCTCTGGAGAAATATTTCGATATTCGTTTGTGGTAAATTCAATTCATTCATGGGTACGTGGTCTATAATAGCTAAAATAATCTGGGAAACGTTTAAAGGCCGATTCACACGACCCGTTTTCTTTCCGACAGGCTGGCCGTCGGTTAAACGGCGTCTAGCTTTCTTACGTATATTCAAATGCAACTGTTCACACGACCCGTCAGGCTGACGGCGGCCCTCGGACGTCAGCCGTCCGAGTCAGCTCGGCTTCCTTTCCAAGAAACTTCGGCCGGTTTGACGGCCGTTAGCCATCCATCCCAACCAATGGGTTGATGATGTTTCGTGTGAACGAGGGCCTGTATTGTACCCGTTCGTTTCGTGGACTACAACCCCGACTTTTCCTCATAGTATAGTCATAAAAATTAGAGTTAGTTTGTTGTTGACACCATGTATGAGAGTTTAATTGAACTTGTTCAAGGGTATGAGGAGATGTTTGACATGGCAAACAAGATGTATAGAAATAATTTACATAAAGAAAAGATATGGAAAATGACTGGAGAGGCATTAAATAAAACAGGTGAGTTTATCCTAATTTTAATAATCTTGGCATGATACATCAAGTATAATTAAGTTGCATAACTTATTTTATCAACACATTTATCAACCAACATCTTATAGTGTCAAAATGAGATTAATTTACTCGGTCGTCCCGTGACAGAGTTTCCCGTGACAGAGTTAAGTAAACAATGAAAACCGCGCGTGGGTAAATGGATACGGAACACCTTGTGTGAATGTACAACATTTCGACGGCGGTCAGCCACCACCCAGCCTGTCGGAAAGAAAACGGCTCGTGTGAATCGGCCTTAAAGGTTTTTAAAGGCCGCTTATGACTGGCAGAGAAAAGGGGCATTGCCCTAGCAAGCAGCAGAATGCCCTAGAAGCTAGGGCATCGTGCTGCTCTATCTAGGGTCTAGATAGAGACTGGTCAAATGCCCAAGACCATTCTCCACCCAAGCTAGGAACCGGGAGGGTCAGGCAATGACTGCAGATGACCCAGCAGGCATACCTATGGGCTCGCCCACAATCCTCATCTTTAGCTTATAAAGATAGTGAGGTTGCAGACACTAAAGGAAATAATGATCTTGAGAGGGACTGTATGGATGGATTTTGTAACAAAATACTGCGATTGTAATGATGACTTTACATTATTTTGTTATTGTTTATGAGCATTTATGCTTATATAAAGCGATCACGAATGAGTTTAATTTGTTAATAAAAAAAACTGACGCATTGTGAGGTAAGGGTTCATCGCCTCTAATCACATTTGTAACATTTAGCAATACTGACAAGGGGTAATTACATGACATGAATTTATCACGAACAATGCTTTGATTACATTTGTGTATTGCACTATCAAATAATATAAACAAAAGCAGTGATAAATAATAATAATAATAATAATAATAATAATAACAATAATAATAATAATAATAATAAAAACAACAGCAATATTAACAATATTAATAAAGATTATAATAATAATAATAACAATAATAATAACATCAATAATAATAATTATTATTATTATCATTATTATGAATTAAATAGAAACACCACCACCACCGTTATCAATAATTATAACTAGAATTATTATTAATTAATTAATGAAATAGAAACATAACAACCACCCTTAATAATAATAATAATAATAATAATAATAATAATAATAATAATAATAATAATAATAATAATAATAATAATAATAATAATAATCACAAAATGCCACTTGCTTCATGATCTATGGGACAATAACATGCTATTTTCTTTATGGGTTTCCCTCTCACACTTGATCATTCTGAAACAATATAAGAAAATACCTTTTTAATTTAACATAATATCTACAAAAATCAACAGCTTTGTTTCTCGATAGAAGCAATCATTACTACACACAGAGAGACCAGGTGTGCAAAGTAACTTTTTAATTTCGTCGTGGCAATTTGCAGCACGAACAAGTTTTTGACTCTATAACGACATTTTAGTGCCCAACCTCATTCCAGTTATACATATGCTATTTCTCCCCACTTAGCTGATATATATATATATATATATATGTGTGTATAAATATATATATATATATGTATATATATATATATATATATGTATATATATATATATATATGTATATATATATATATATATATGTATATATATATATATATATATATATAAAATATCTATATATATACACACACTCACTATATATATATATATATATATATGTATATATATATATATATATATACATATATATATATATATATATATAAATATACATATATATTTCTTGGCCATATAACTGTACGTTTTTAATGAATAGACAAAGTCTCAGTGGCTACCAAATATCAAAGATGAGATTTTAGCTGAGATGCTTACCCCATTAGAAATGTCTTATTGATATTGTTTTAAGTAATCGGGTTTTGCGAATCAGTTTTCCACTGTGGATTCAGCACAGATAGATTGGTCTATCACTTCACGGGTTCCCGGACCAATTACGACTCATTTCCACTTGCCCCCAGCCTTAATCAAATCCATGTTTATTTTTTTTTTTTTCCACCAGACCAGACCTTACTTCAAACTCCAGATCTTAAATAATATTAAGGTGATTTCGCATTTTATTCCTTAAACTACGGATAAATGTAAGAATGCGACGGTTTCCTTTCTATAGAGAATGAGGCTTTCACATTATGATTATTCCTATATATAATGCTCTTGCTTCATTGCATTCAGGAAACTAAAGCCAATTGTTTTATTTTTGTTTTTTAAACAAAATCTAAAATTCCCTCCTCCATCTTTGCACAGGATTAATCAAATCAATGAACGTCCTACTACTACTATGAAGGGAACATGATAATAAAATCTGAAATCTAGACTTAAACATCCTTTTGACCTTGTGGCGCAAAAATGACAATTGGCTTTACTCAAAAGTCATTGCCATAATTCCCAGCTTTTACCGTATCGACCTTACGATAAAAGTGCATCCTTCCCTAATCTGGTTGCAATTTCCTTTCTTAAGAATACCAGATTCGTACGAAGAACCTAGTTATCCACATTGGTTTCTCTTAAGAAGAACACACCTCAACCGTAATGTATTTTAAATTCCATCATACAAAATGTCAAATGCACGGTCCCTTTAAAGGCGTATCTTAACGAGTTCTAAGTATATATATTCATTAACAATTCCTAGAGATTAGTGTATAACACTTATTTGTTGTCGGCATTTTCATTGAATATTGCCATAGATTTACTCATATTCATTTTCAGTCCTACTTTTCTATTTTCTCTATTCAAAACTTCTATCATCTTTTGCAATGAATTACATAATAAGAAAATATGAAAATTTCTTGCTATGGGAAGTTTGTTTTCGCATTCTTGGTCTCATCTATTAAGGCATCTTACCTGAAATAAGCTACCGAAATTTCTATTACTTTGGGGGGATCATGATATAATCTAAACATTAAATCTTTTATACTTGAATATCAAAACTCCTAAGGAGTTCTCAAAAGTACCTAAACTTTTGTAAATATTCTTAGAAATTACTCTGTAAAAAGGCCAGTCTTTATTTTTCACATTGAACACAAGGTTTTATTTCAAATTAATAAATGCTGCTTTTCCATCAAATTAAATTCTTTTAAATTAATCTTAAAGTTTATTTTCTAATTACTTGAAAATATTTAGGCCTTCTTTCATTATCATAATTAATTTCGCAAGTTGAAACTAACTGGTAATCTCATACCCTTCGTGAATATTTACATAATCAAAACTAATTATAAGTGTGCTTGTTAATTATGACTGTAATGATTGACTGAAGTTTTATCGATTAATTTAAAAAAAACTATATATACAAGACAAAAAACACTTTAAAAACTCATATAAATGCAAAATACTAATTGATATTCAACTCAGTTGAAGCTATTTTATCAATTTAATAGTTGCATACAGTAAGACTTGTATTTACTTGAATGTTTAAATATTTGGAATACTACTATAAAACACAAAACACACCACAACTAGCAATAAAAAAAATAATAATAATAATAATAATGTTTCAAGTTAATAGTCAGATAAGTATGTGTTTACCTGAATGACAGCAAATTTTTAATAGAGTAATAATAATCAAAATGAAAATAATAATACTAATAATGCTTCAAATACCACTACTCATAATACTGAAATTACGAAATTACCCAAATTTCTCCAGTTTTAAGCCAAAACCCCCAAAACGAGCGAAGAAAACGCCTCGAGAATGTAGGATCGTTTTCCGCCTCGTTAGGATACTTATCTCTCTCACTCCAACTTAATCTTCTTTTCCCTCCTCATTTTCCAACTTTCTTATTTTTTATAGAATGGACGGAGACTCAAGATCACATCATTATATGCGATCATATGAAAGGACTTATCGGCTTTAACACCCCGCCCCCTCTTTCTCTTATATAAGGAGTATAGATCTCTTTGATTGGCCAGTCAGTACTATAATGAATCCCTCTCTCTGGTTACGGCTCATTCTGTCTTTGCCTACACATATACCGAATAGTCTGGCACATTCTTTCCACATTCTCTTCTGCTCTCATACACCTGACAACACTTAGATTACCAAATATTTCATCACTCAAGGGGTTATCTACTGAACTGTGATTTATTCAGAGGTGACTTTCCTCTTGGTAAGGGTAGAAGAGACTCTTTAACCATGATAAGCAAGTCTTCTAGGAGAAAGATACTCCAAAATCAAACCAATATTCACTAGTCTTAGGTAGCGTCATAGCCTCTGTACCGTAGCCTTCCACTGTCTTGGATAAGAGTTCTCTTGCTCTAGGGCACGTTGTTCTAATCTTATTTGTCTTCCTCTTGTTTTTTTAAGCTTTTACAGTTTACATATGAAAGATCTAATTTAATATTGTTACTGTTTTTAAAATATTTGATTTAGATTACATTCTTTCTCTTGTAATGTATTCATTTTCTTGTTTCCTTTCCGTACTGGGCTATTTTTCCCTGCTGAAGCCCTTGAACTTATAGCATCTTGCTTTTCCAACTAAGGTTGTAGCTTAGCTTCTAATAATAATAATAATAATAATAATAATAATAATAATAATAATAATAATAATAATAATAATAATGGAAAGCTAAATCATAGAGATTTTGAGTATGTCAGAAATAATAAGTTTTCAATGCTTTCAAAGCTATCTACTTATCCAATACTTGTTATAATGACAGAAAAGAAGGTTTTGTAATATCAAATAAAACAGATGACTGAAATCATGAGACATGAAAGATTTGAGAGCCACATAAATGCGAAGTTATCATTCAAACATGAATAAGGGTTTTAACTATTTCATAATGTAGCGTCTTTTTAACAGTAAATATATACATACACACACACACACACACACATATATATATATATATATATGTAAATATCACCCACGACTGGCATTTAACACCAAGTTCTCTCTTGAGAATATATATCCACTTGGAATTCATTTTATGGTAACAGCTTCTGGCCGGGTAGAGATTCGAACCTATACCTATTCGGCCGGAAACAATGCCTGCGAGAACTCTACCAACTTAGCCATTAAGAGAGATAATAAGTTTATGACAAGTTCCCGTACATATTCCTGTCGAATTCAGGAATCTGTTCAAAGACTTGAAATAAACCCGTCTCCACCATGATAGCTGAATTGTGAGTTTGCAACACATGGTTATTTTATGATGAATATATATCACTAACACTCATGATTTCAATCAATGTAAATATCACCCACGAATGGCATTTAATACCGAATTATATCTTGGGAATATATATCCACTTGGAATTCATTTTATGGTAACAGCTTCTGGCCGG
Source organism: Palaemon carinicauda (assembly GCF_036898095.1). Taxonomy (NCBI): domain Eukaryota; kingdom Metazoa; phylum Arthropoda; class Malacostraca; order Decapoda; family Palaemonidae; genus Palaemon; species Palaemon carinicauda. The sequence goes on from NC_090735.1 coordinate 48,830,848, forward strand.
GTGGGGATTCGAACATCTATACATATACAACAACAAAATGATCCGGTTCTAGTCCACTGCAAGACAAGGCTTCAGACATGTCTGTGGTTAAGCCATTTTCATCAGCATGCTGGCCACTGCGGATTGGTGAAGGTGGGAAATGTTAGACTAATCGCTCACAGCAAACCAACCTGGTATGGGTGGCCCTAGTTAGTACAGCATTGCTGATCATGGTGATATATAAACCCTCTCACCACGTTAAGGTATCCTTAAACATAAAGGATATATATATATATTTATATATATATATATATATATATATAATATATATATATATATATACATATACATATATATGGTGCATTTTCCACCGAACAGCTATACTACCTATTACTCGCAAGATTGCTATTTATAACTTTGAGGAACAAATATATTGAGACTGTCTTCCCATTATCTTTCCATCTTCTCGTAAGCTGGGGAATCAAGAAAAAATGCGATATAAAACTCGGGAAAAAAGTAAAGTTTATCCTAGTAAATTTAGAGCTTGCCCCAGTGGGAATTCAAAAGGATGGGCGAGCTATAATAATAATAATAATAATAATAATAATAATAATAATAATTTTTATTATCATTATTAATATTATAATTATTATTCGGCTCAACAGAAGAACTCGACTGATTTGTTTAAAGGTTTAAAGGTCACTCGTGAACGGCAGAGGCAAGGGACGGTGACAATGTCCTTGAGACTAACCACATGTTATTATTATTGTTATTATTATTATTATTATTATTGTTGTTGTTGTTGTTGTTGTTGTTATCATTATTACTAGCTAATCTAAAACGCTAGTTGGAAAAGCAGGATACTATAAGCCCAAGCGCTCCAACAAGGAAAAATACGCTAGTGGGGAAATGAAATAAGGAAATAAACTATATGAAAAGAAATAAAAAATAAGAATAAAATATTTTACTAACAGTAACAACATTAAAACAATAAAAAAAATTTAAGAATAGTACAACATTAAAACAGATCTTTCATATATAAAACATAAACACATTTGGTGCAAGTGTAAACTTTTGAAGCTCTACATGTACCATATGATCAGCGACCAAGCCTACTCTCCATCCAAGCTAGGACTGGGGGGGGGGGGGGGGGAATGGCTGCTGATGCCTCAGCAGGTAGACCCACAGACTCCCCCAAAGACCCCATCCTTAGCTCACAAGGTGTTGAGGTTATAATGAAAGAAACTGGAAAGAGAATGGGCTACGCCTTTAGTACTTGATATACAGTTTGGGAGGACCATGTTATGTTGGAATCACTCTCGTCATTTCTTGCTTGAGGTTTCGCCAACCTCCAGCCTATGCTAGAGAGCGAAAGTGTTGTAGAGTCACACTACGATCTCGCGGTTTGAGGAGCAAATAGGAAAAGGTGTAAAAGATACCGATCAGCTGACATCATCATGGCACCTAGAAATTTTCTGACTGTTGCAGTGAGAGATGTCTTCGGAATAAAACTACAACAGGATGATCAAAACAGACTTTTTTATCTTTCGAGGCTTGTAGGACCAAAGATTGCCAAGCAAGAGCACGGCCTATTTGCAGCAGCCATCTTATTTGTTTATATTCAAAGTCATACTCGCGTTTTGTGCTGACTGCTTCCCGTCCAGTCGGGAAGCCAATATCTCGTGCAAAATGCTCCTGGTTTCCCATTTTCAGCAGCCACGGCTCACTGCAGCCGAAAAAAGCCTTGTGTGATTCCAGCATTAGGGGAAGGAGATCGAGAGGGAGACAGATTTAAGGTCAAGGATGATATGGAGAAAAAATGTTTGGTGGAAAAATATGCCTTTGTTTTAAATGCAATATATCAATGACTAACAAATATCGTTATTATGAACATCATTTAATGAATGACGTCTAGTAAAAGATTTTTTGTGATTTAAATGTCAAATCCTTGTTGCTGTAAATTTACAGTATCCTTAATATCAAACAGATTTTGATGAAAGCAAATATTATTATTATTATTATTATCATTATTATTATTATTATTATTATTATTATTATTATTATTATTACCTAAGCTACAATACGAGTTGGAAAAAGCAGAATGCTATTAGTAAAAGGGCTCCGACCGGGGAAAGTAGCCCAGTGAGAAAAGAAATAAAGATATAACTTAACTATATGAAAAGTAATGAATAAAAAATACAAGATATATTAAAATCAGTAACAACCTAGAATCACAAGGCATCCATAATCCTTCAATTAACTTTACCTATGTAAACAGTGTGTAAACATTATCTTTAAAATAAAGTTCAACTTTAAATTAACATGATGGTATTTCTTATTCAATTCTAATGAACGTGACCCGTCAAAAATGACAAAAAAATATTTGGATAGATATGCACACATAAATTCAACACTTCTCACCCCACCCCCCTTTCCTAACAACAACACGTTGGCTTGGGCAATTTGTGGGAGATTGTTGTGTTCTGTGGGGTTGCGTGACACATACACACACACACACATATATATATATATATATATATATGTATATATATATATATATATATATATATATATATATATTAGAGAGAGAGAGAGAGAGAGAGAGAGAGAGGGAGAGAGAGAGAGAGAGAGACTTGCTCTTTATTATATAGGGAAGATAATCTTTACAAAAAGTCTAAATCTTAAATTGCGACTAACGACTGACAGGAGACTAAGATAACTAAAACCCTCTCCTCTTATCCGGCGGTCTATTCATGAGGTCCTGCTACCTTTCAACAAGTTTTACAGCTGCTATCAAGTCCGAGAGTTCTGCACTCACTGTACTATAGAGGGACAACGTATTTCCCTGCAATATAAAGTTTTGTTTATGCGAACATCAAGCTTCTCCATTGAGTACTGCTATTACTTTGTGCACGACAATTTGCATGCAAATCGCTGTGTTGAATACGGCCAAAGACATTATGCCACAGAATATCATGTCATACAACATTCTGGTATTCATATGTATATGCAAGGTATATATCGAACAGAGAGAGAGAGAGAGAGAGAGAGAGAGAGAGAGAGAGAGAGAGAGAGATTATGTAAAAAGTTCTGATAACAAATACGACGATAATCTCTATGGGAAAACCGCTGACAATAGACTTCTTCAAGTTTATCTTTTTGAAAGAGAAATCTTCTGATAATGACTTTGATGAAAGACGCTAATAGGTTTTACCTTTACTTTTGATATGAAGAAAGGCTTGACTCTCGTCAAACAACAGATGAATGGCAAACGAAAACGCCCACGCTCTTGTACATTAATCCCATTTACCTTATATATATATATATATATATATATATATATATATATATATATATATATATATATATATATATATATACTGTATATATGTCTGTGTATGTGTGTATATTATTATTATTATTATTATTATTATTATTATTATTATTATTATTATTACTTACTTACTTACTTACTAAGCTATAACCCTAGTTGAAAAAGTAGGATGCTATAAGCCCAGGGATTCCAACAGAGAAAATAGCCCAGTGAGGAAAAGAAACAAGGAAAATTGAAATACTTTAAGAGTAACAAGATTAAAATAAATATCTCCTATATAAACTATGAAAACTTTAACATAACCAGAGGAAGAGAAACAAGATAGAATAGTGTGCCAGAGTGTGACCTCAAGCAAGAGGGTATATATATACAGTATGTGTGCGTGTTCAATTATCTAAATTTTCCCTTGCCTATCTTAGAGGAGAACCTACAAGAGATGACGTTTCTAGCTCCCATACATTCCCTCTTATTCTTTGACGTTTTGTGATAGTCAATCAACGATGAAGTGGTCAAGTCTAGTGCTGCTTATGTCACCACTGACTGGAGCGTAATGTCATGTAAACTTTTATTTAGCATTTGCTTGATGTTTCTTGAATATCTTATTGATTCACGCGAGAAAACTTTTTTAACAGCAAAATATACAGTAAAGAAAATAAAAAAATATATTGTCAAAGATTGACAATGGATATTCAGATCAGATAGTAGTTTCACAATTACAATGACTGAAGTCAGTCAATGTATCTTGACAACAAATCGCATTTAGACAATGGACATTTTTCACAGACAGCAGTTAGACAATGATATTGGGCATTGATCGCAGTTAAACTATGCATATATGACACAGACAGAAGTTAGGCAATAAATACTTAGCACAGGTAACAACTGAACAATGGGAATTGGGCAACGACAGCAGTTAGGCAATCATTATTAAGTTCAGAGCAGTTAGACAAGGATTATTGGGTACAATTGCCAATTAGGCAATGGGTATTGGGCACAGTTACCAGTTAAGGCATGGATATTGGACACAGACAGCAGCTAGACAATGGGTTTAGGCACAATCAGCAATTAGGGAATGGATCTTAGGCACAGATAGCAGTTAGACAAAAGATAATGGGCACTGACAGTAGATAGGTAAGGGATACTTTGCTTAACGATAATTGGACAATGGATATTGGACACAGGCATCAGTTAGATAATGGATATTGAGCACAAATAGCAATTAGGCAATGATATAAAGAACACAATGGTCATGTCATGATGAGAGAAGATGAACACGTATGTAAAAGGGTTATGAGCATGGAGGTGGAGGGCAGAAGGATGGGAAGGCCAAAGTTCAGGTGGAATGATGAATTATTTGATGACATGAAGGAAAAGGGTCTAAGAGAACAAGATGAACAGGAGAGATGAAGATGACGAAGGATGACTAGAAACAACAATCCTATACTGAAATGGGAAAAGATGAAGGCCAAGTACAAGAAGAAGATTGAGAGCACAATGCAGTTCAACAAAAATATAACCTTAAGGGATAGTGCGTAATCATTTATACATTCTTTGACAAACAGCCACCAACGATATCAATATCACAAGTTTAACTAATGGATATATATTTAACAAAACAATTTAAAGTTATTTTCCTACAGGAAATGCAACCTCTTGAACTCTTCAGCACCAAAAGGAGCTTCTTTTATAATCCTTGCCTTGTAATAACCTCTTGTCGGTGAAAATCTTGTTGAGAAATTATTTTTAGGTAATGAAAAGATTATAAAAAATAAGTCTTTCATTAAAACTGAAGAGCGTAATCGTGGTTTTAAAAATATTTTTTCTTCTAAATTATATTTTCATTGAACTAAAGAGTAGAACCAAGGTATGCTAGACAAGAGGATATGATAGCTTACTGTGTATTCTACATATTAGTAAAATTCAACATTAAGCTTCATATATTTCTGGTTTCACATATTATTTGGAGAAGCAGTTCCGAAATTTCCTTCCCCCCTTCAATTGCGTAATGTCAATATATTGTGTAGGAACCAAACTTGGAATCTAAAGAAGCAGTGTACATAAGAGCAGATATGTGCTTTGAAGTTTATTTACCCTTAGTCAAAAATCTGTGGTTTTTTACAGTCGATTTTTACCATAATCATGGTATATTAGCAGGTGCTTCTGAAATATATTATTAATGCTTTCACATAGTAATTAATGAAGATGCACGGGTCTTATTTGCTAATAATAATGACCTCTATTGATACATCATACATGAAAATAGCCAACTACCATGAAATCATACATTTTGATGACTCAAAAGTAAAATCAGAGGTTTTCCAAACTGCAAATAAAACGATGACAACCAAATTACCACTAATGCTAATATACATTACGGACTCAAGGATGGCATAAAATTAATTATGTTATTGGGTTACACACACACACACACACACATATATATATATATATATATATATTTATATATATATACATATATAAATATATATATATATATATATATATGTATATATGTATATATATATATATATATATATTTATATGTATACATACATATATATATATATATATATATATGAAAACGGAATATGCAATGAAAGATGAAAATATAATTGGAAGGAGAAATGATTAATCAGGTAGAATCACTTAAATATTTAGGAACTATGATCTCTAATACAGGATCTTCAGAATTTGAGTTCAATGAAAGATTGAAAAAAAAGCAAATCAGACAATGGCTTTATTAAGTACTATTTGGAAATCAAATCGCCTGAAATTACATATAAAAATCAAGCTATATATCAGTTTAATGAGATCGGTGTTACTGTATGGACATGAGTCGTCGTATGCCAATGAGACAACATCCAACAATATTTGTAGATTTGAGAACAAAGCCCTCAGAAGGATATTGGGAGTTAAATGGCAGGACAGGATTAGAAATGACATTATAAGAGGGATTTCACAAGTGCCATATGTGAATGACATCATGGTGAGAGGTAGATGGAAATGGTTTGGGTATGTTCTTCGCTCTACCCAAGAAATTAGTTAACCAAGCTATCAACTGGGGTCCTCAAGACACTAGAAGAGTTGGAAGACCCAGGCTTACATGGCTGAGGACTTTGAAGCGTGAAATAGATGATAAATGGAGTAGTATTAATTTAAAAGATCAAGATAGAGACGAATTGCAAAATCTAGCCAAGGCCCTTTGTATCAATGGGCGAGGAGGAGATGGACATGGAAGGACATATCTGAAACCTTTGTCCTGCAGTGGACAATAAACGGCTGATAATGGTATACTGTATGTGCAGCATACACACACACACACACACACACATACACACACATATATATATATATATATATATATAGAGAGAGAGAGAGAGAGAGAGAGAGAGAGAGAGAGAGAGAGAGAGTTGCTTTTTAGACAAATCAATACTAAAATATACACACACCCATATATACCTTTCAACCCTCTAACAACAACACTCTTACCTCAGGACCAGGTTACTTTTATGTAATGAAATAAAGAGCAAAGGAATAATCCCAAGTAATTTACTCATCTTAATTAGAAATAGAAGATAAACCAAAGACTTTTCAGAATAAACTATCACAAAACTTTCCATTAATTGCATCTATGGCGAATTACATCTTGTCAATAAATCCTTTGCAACTCGTAACACATCCGAGAAAAATATCCTATTTATTCTTAAGAATCCATGACCTCGTAAATCTCCTGGAATCCCTCGACTGTAGAAATTTTCGTTTCCATAGTTGAATTCTACAGTTTTATCACCGACGGAAAATACATTAACAGAAGTCATTTATAGCTTTTCTCTAAATGCCATTCCATAAATCGGTTTGGTTATGTAGGGTTTGAGCATTTACGGGTATTTATTCTTTTAGTTCAAAGGTTGTTCATAAATGGCAGAGATGAGGGAAAGTGACAATGCCTTAGGATGAGAATACCCTAGAGAATAACAATATATACATATGATCGGCGCCCAAGTCCACTCTCCACCAAAGCTCTGACCAAGGATGGCCACGCAATACTGCTGATGACTCCTCCAATCCCTCATCCTTAGCTCAAAAGGATAGTGAGGTTGCAGATTCTATAAGAAACTATAAAGCTTGAGATGGTTCGGAACCCCAGTCCATCAGATCGCCAGGCAGCGACGTTTCCAATAGGCTATCACAACAACAATTTTCTCAAAGAGAAATAATTTACATCACTAAACCTTAGATGAAAACCTTCTTTTAAAAGCAGTATTAATCAAGTTGCAAACAAAAACCGGTAAGTTGTTGACACGCTTTTTAAATTTCCCTTTTTTCACCCCTCTCTCTCTCTCTCTCTCTCTCTCTCTCTCTCTCTCTCTCTCATCTGTATTTGTATTACTCGACAGATTTTGATTAAGAAAGGAGCCAACACCCTCCATGTAATAACTTTTTATTTGGAAAAGGGACAAAGGCAAATATTCCGTCAGCATTATTCACCAGTAATATTACACACACATACATACATACATACATAAACACACATATATATACTATAAGTATACATACACACACTATATATATATATATATATATATATGTGTGTGTGTGTGTGTGTGTGTGTCAGTTTTGGCCTGGTGATCCGGTGCATACGAACCAGGCCTCATCAAGAGGATCCCTCCGATTGATACCCTATCGTAGAAACGGACGACGCTTGTAAAAAAATCCATTGTACACCTGGTGACCTCGGCAGTCGTTGATTCTCCCGACCTCATCTCAAAGTGCCGCAAGACTCTAGCAAGAATATATTCTGAAGTTAGTTCTAGGGAAAAGGGTGAATATTATCTTCATATCCTACATTATTTTCACAGCCTTAATATCTTATGATTAAACATTGGGTCATGAAATTAAATCGAAATGAATAGAAAATCACACACACACACACATATATATATATATATATATATATATACACGACAAAAAAACGACGATAATTTGTTGCATTTGAGGAAAATCCATTCTGATTAATTGCTATTCAGCCATTAAATTTGGAACTTTTGCCAACAAAATGTGGAAAATAGAAGTTTGCTATTGACGTCATATCACAGGTTAGAAATATGTGGTAGCCTGGAACGCAGATTTATCGAGATTTACAAATTGTTTCATGTGGATAATGAGGTATTTACTTTGCAAACAATAAATACAGATCCAACAATTATTACAATATTTCACAGGAACTAGGTCATGTTTACATATTATTTTCTATATATCAGTGACTATCCCTTTAATTCTATATATATATATATATATATGTATATATATAAATATATATATATACATATATATATATATATATATATATGTATTTACATACATACTTACATACTTACGAACACACACATTATATATATATATATATATACATATATATATACATATATATATATATATATATATATGTATATATATATATATATATTATATACATACATATATTTATATATATATGATTATATGTTTCTTTACCTTTCAAAATTATCATTCGTTGGAATTAATATATGTGAACTTTCACAAAACAATTCATTATTTATTGTTCCTCGTTTTTCGTCAACATACTTCAACGATAAGTCTTTTTCTAAAGATATTTTATCAAAAACAGAATATTGAAAAAATAAATTTATAACTGTCGTTGGCAAAAGTTATTTCTCAATTAAAATATTAGGGAAAATAAATAAATGATATCAAGATTCATTCCTAGCAATTTCAATTAGTTTCGATAAATCCAAAAGATCCCTTATTCGAATGAATGTTAATATTTATTATATATACAACAATCAAAGTATGTTCTAGAAAAGAGAGAGAGAGAGAGAGAGAGAGAGAGAGAGAGAGAGAGAGAGAGACTCTCCTTGACAACAATAAACGAAAGTACATCGAGAGGATCAAAAAATACAGACTCGACGCACCCCTTTGTTTACAGAAGCTGAGACGAAAATGATATTCCCTCAGATGATGGTGCCATTGTTAACAGGAGGGGAACCTGATGAGGTGAATCCTTCCTTTCAATAGTCTGATGATATATTTGATTGCAGATCCAATCGCTGATTACGAAAAGGGACAGAGAGAGTTTCTGTTTGAGTTCAGAGGACCAAGTGTTTGCTGCAGTTGGCGAAGCGCGAATGAAACGGAAGGGAAATTCCTTTACAGATCAGAAGTAAAGAAGAATATATCAATTGGTTGTTATTGAGTGGGCGTACAATTTCTAACATTATTCACATTAGAAATAAAATATGGTACAAACTATCAACACAGGTTTGTGGCTCCAATCAGATCTCCATCTGTTCTAAGGTAAAACTGCCCAAAAATAACTGATTACTTAAATTCAACAGATGAATGACGTGTCTGTATATTGATTGTAGCTTTCCTCACTGATATATATTGTAATCTGGTTTGTAAAATGAAAAGGAATATAAAAAATGGTTATCAATAAAAGTTCAAAGAATTGATTTATTAAGTGACGTAATATATATATATATATATATATATATATATACGCACACACATATATACCATATATACATATGTATATTCATATAGAATGGATCTTGATTTCAAACGAATTTTGAAGATATTTTATATCACAGAATCACAAGTTATTCTCCTTGAATTTTTCGTTCTTTATGCCTCTTTCCATAAAATTAAAATGATGGGAGTAATTGGATCTAAGAATAATTCTATATAATTAAAAGACCTATTTGTACTTGTACTTCTGCATAGCTAACCAGTCAAAGTGAAATGTAAATTTGTCACTGATCACATAGTAAAAATTGCCAATGGATAGTCAGGTCAGATGGTACTTTCACAATTACAATGATTGAAGTCAGTCAATGGATATTGACAACATATCGCATTTAGACGATGGATATTTGACACAGACAACATTTAGACAGTGATATTGGGCATGGATCGCAGTTACACAATTAAGATATGACACAGACAGCACAGTTAAGCAATGAATAATTAGTATAAACAACAATTCGACAATGGACATTGAGCAGAGAGAGCAGTTAGACAATGGATACTGGGCACCGGCAGCAGTTGGACAATCGATATTGAACTCAGAAAGCAAGTAGACTATGAATATTTAGCACAGTTACCAATTAGGAAATGGATACTGAGCACCGACATCAGTTAGGTGATGGATATTGGGCACAGAAAGCAGCTAGAAGATGGGTTTTGGGCACAATCAGCAATGGAGGATTGTTAATAGGCACAAACAGCAGTTTGACAATGGATTTAGGCACAAACAGCAGTTAAACAATGCTTTTTAGGCACAGACTGCAATTAGAGCACAGAAAGCAGTTAGACAATTGATTTTGGGCACAATCAGCAATTAGGGAACGTTGATTGGGCATAGTCAGCAATTAGCTGATGGATATTAGGCACAGATAGCAGTTAGACAAAAGATAACGGGCACTGACAGCAGATACATACTGAATACTTTGCTTAACCACAATTGGAAAAGGGTTATTGGACACAGACATTTGTTAGATAATGGATATTGGGCACAAATAGCAAATGGACAATGACATTGGTCATGTCATGATGAGAGAAGATGAACACGGATCTAAAATGGCTATGAACATGGAGGTGGAGCGCAGAAGGAAAGGAAGGCCAAAGTTCAGATGGAATGATAAATTATTCGATGACATGAAGGAAAAGAGTCTAAGAGAACAAGATCTACAGGACAAATGAGATGAAGGCTGACTAGAAACAGCAATCCTATACTGAAATGGGAAAAGCTGAAGGCCAAATGAGAGAGGATTGAAAGAACAATGCAGTTCAACAAATAAATCACCTTAAGTGATAGGGCGTAATCATTTATACGTTCTTTCACAAAATGACACCAACGATATCAATATCACAAGTTTAACTAATGGATATATATTTAACAAACATTTTAAAAGTTATTTTCCTACCGGAAATGCAACCTCTTCAACTCTTCAGCACCCAAATGAGCTTATTTTATAATCCTTGCTTTGTAATAGCCTCTTGTCAGGGAAAATCTTGTTGAAGATTATTTTCATTAAATGAAAAAAAAAAAAAAAATAAATGTTGCATTAAAACTGGAGTGCGTAAACGTGTATTTATAAATATTTTTTCTTCTAGATTAAATTTTCATTAAAATAAAGAGTGGAACCTAGGTTTTCTGGACAAGTTTGGGGATATGATAGCTTACTATGTATTCTGCATTTTGATAAAATTCAAAATTAAGCTTTATATATTTAAAGGTTTCACATATTGTTTGGAAAAGCCGTTCTGAAATTTCATTCCCCCTTCAATTGCGTAATGTCAGTAGGCTATGTTGTTTAGCAATCAAACTAGGAATCTAAAGAAACTGTGTACATAAGTACAGCAATGTGCTTTGAAGTTTATTGCAAATATTTACCCTAAGCCAAAAATCTGTCGTTTTTTACACTTGAGTTTTACCATAATCATGGTATATTTATAGGTGTTTCTGAATAATGTTATTAATGCTTTCACATAGTTATCAATCAAGATGAACAGGTCTTATTTGCTAACATTAATGAGTTCTATTCATATATCAGATATGCAAATGCCCAACTACCATGAAATCATACGCTTTGGTGATTCAAATGTAAAACCAGAGTTTCTCCAAACGTCAAATAGAACAATGACAACAAAATTACCACTAATGCTAATATACATTACGGACTCAAGGATAGCATAAAATTAATTATGTTATTGAATTACACAACACACACACACACACACACACATACACACACACACACACACATATATATATATATATATATATATATGATCGGAATATGCAATGGAAGATGAAATATTATTGGAAAGAGAAAGGAATAATGAGGTAGAATCATTTAAATATTAAGGAATTATGATCTCTAATACAGGATCTTTAGAGTTCGAGTTTAATGAAAGATTGAAAAAAAAAAATCAGACACTGGCTAGGTTAAGTACAATATGGAAATCAAATCGCCTGAAATTACATATAAAAATCAGGTTATATATCAGTTTAGAGATATTGGTGTTACTATATGGACATGAGTCGGGATATGCAAATGAAACAATATCCGACAGATTTTGTAGATTTCAGAACTAAGCCCTCAGAAGAATATTAGGCGTTAAATGGCAGGACAGGGTTAGAAATGAAATTATAAGAATATTCCTCAAGGGCCATATGTGGATGAGATCATGGTGACGGGTAGATGGAGATGGTTTGGGCATGCTCCTCGCTCCCACCAAGAATTTAGTTAACCAAGCTATCAACTGGGGTCCACAAGACACTAGAAGAGTTGGGAGACCCAGGCCTACATGGCTGAGGACTATGAATCGTGAAGTAGATGATGAATGGAGAAGTATTAATTTAAAAGTTCAAGATAAACACGACTGGCGAAATCTAACCAAGGCCCTTTGTATCAATGGGCGAAGAGAAGATGGGCATGGAAGGACATATCTGAAACCTTTGTCCTGCAGTGGACTATCAAAGGCTAATAGTAATATACCGAATGTACAGCATATATATATATATATATATATATATATATATATATATATATAAAGAGAGAGAGAGAGAGAGAGAGAGAGAGGAGAGAGAGAGAGAGACGTATATATATACATATATATAAAGAGAGAGAGAGAGAGAGAGGAGAGAGAGAGAGAGAGAGAGAGGAGAGAGAGAGAGAGAGACATTTGATTTATAGACAAATCCTTACAAAAATATCAACACCGACCCATACATACATTTCAACCCTCTATCAACAACACTCTTACTTCAAGAGCATGTTACTTTTATGTAATAGAATAAAGAGCAAAGGAACAATCCCAAGTAATTTACTCGTCTTCATTAGAAGTCAAAGATAAAGCAAAGACTTTTCAGAATAACCTATCACAAAACTTCCCATTAATTACATCTATGGCGAATTACATCTTGCCCATAAATCCTTTGCAACTCGTAACACATCCGAGAAAAATATCCTATTTATTCTTAAGAATCCATGACCTCGTAAATCTCCTGGAATCCCTCGACTGTAGAAATTTTCGTTTCCATAGTTGAATTCTACAGTTTTATCCATAAATCGGTTTGGCTGTGTAGGGTTTCAGCATTTATGGATATTTATTCTTTTAGTTTAAAGGTTGTTCATGAATGGCAGAGGTAAGGGAAACTGACAATGCATTAGCAGGAGAATACCCTAGAGACTGACCATATATACATATGATCGGTGCCTAAGTCCACTGTACACCAAAGCTAAGACTAGGGAGGGCCGGGCAATGGCTGCTGATGACTCAGCAAGTAGATCTATATCTCCTCCAAACCCTCATCCTTAGCTCAAAAGGATAGTAAGGTTGCATACTCTACAAGAAACTATAAAGCTTGAGAGTCTCGAACCCCAGTCCATCAAATCGCTAAGCAGAGATTTTTTTTCCAAAGGCTATGACAACCACAAGTTAAAGTGGAATAATTTCGATCACTAAACCTTCGATGAAAACAAACGCAAAAACAACCAAGTCGTTGACACGCTTTTCCAATTCTCTCTCTCTCTCTCTCTCTCTCTCTCTCTCTCTCTCTCTCTCTCTCTCTCTCTCTCTCTCTCTCATCTGTATTTGTATTACTCGATAGATTCGGCTTAAGAAAGGAGCCAACTCCCTCCATGTAATAACTTTTTATTTGGAAAAGGGACAAGGGCAAACATTCCGTGAGCATTATTCGCCAATAATATTACACACACATATATAAATACATACACACACAATAATATATATTATATTTATATATATATATATATATATATATATATATATAATATATATATACATGTGTGTGTGTGTGTGTGCGCGCGCGTGTGAGTCAGTTTTGGCCTGGTGATCCGGTGCATACGAACCAGGCCTTATCAAGAAGATCCCTACGATTGTTACCTTATCGTAGAAACGAACGACGATAGTAAAAAAATCCATTGTACACCTATTGCCCTGGGTAGTCGTTGATTCTCCCGATCTCATCCCAAAATGCCGCAAGACACTAGCAAGAATATATTCTGAGGGGAAAAGGGTAAATGTTATCTTCATATTCTACATTACTTTCACTGACTTAATATCTAATGATTAAACATTAGGTCATGAAATTAAATCGAAATGAATAGTGAATCATTACTACATAACTATCAACAGGTGATAATACCTATTTACTGTGGATTGACTTTGTAAAATGTAATATAATCATATAAAAATTTGTATTTTCTCATTGCATCTCACAATAAAATAATCATGATTTTTTCACAGACTATAAAAAAAGATAATGGAAGGGCATGAAATTGTTACCCAAAGGATGAGAGATTTCTCCTTAGAATAAACATAATACAAAGAAACCACAAAACAGAAAGTAAATTTCTACGTTGAAACTATTTTAAGAATCTAAATAAAATGTACCTTTAATAACAGAGTGAGAAAAGCGATAGTTGATTTAATGGAATAGTTATTAACATAGAAGCTCGTACTATAATTTGGCTGTAAATAATTTGGAGAGAATACTTTTACATAAATATATTTTAATAAATATTCATCCAATTTCCAAATTACTTATAAACAATTCCACATTTTATGTTCATTAGGTTATTTATAAAATTGATAAGAATCTAGAGCAATAAGCTCCCTTTAAAGAAAACTGGCTTTGTCAAAGAATTCGGAGAGAGAGAGAGAGAGAGAGAGAGAGAGAGAGAGAGAGAGAGAGAGAGAGAGAGAGAGAGAGCCTATCGAAATACTAAAGACGAGTCGCTCTGAGTCCTAAGTATTAATTACTTCATAATGTCAGCAGTAATTCACTAAATCCGTGTCAAGGAAAGGAGAACCGCTTACGACCCGGCATCACAATCACACGGGAGAAGCCAGATTAACTCTCGAGATGAAGGAACGGCGAGATGAAAGACACACTTAAATCATAGACCGGATAATGCTACAGATGACGAGACCGGGATCATGGCCTGGGAACGTAATTGCTTAATTCAATTTATATTCCCTCGTCTCTTATGGAGGCTGTCGACGTCAGCAATTTAAACAGAGGGAAAGTTCCTTGGGGAAATAAAAATATCATTATCTACCGTTTGATTCACTTCGAAATATACACAAAATTCTTTCATTCTAGTACACGCGGCCCGTCAAAACTGGAGGCTAAATATTTAGGTAGATGTGCCCACTTTCCTAACTACAACACGGCAGTTGTGGTTTCCGAGTGAACCTTTTGCGTTACCCCTTATCACCAAGGTATGACAACAATACTTCTCTCCCCTCAACTGATGGACGGGGAGAGACCGAATAGTTAAACGTCTGGTTATGTCGCTCAGATATATATATATATATATATATATATATATATATATAGATAGATAGATAGATAGATAGATAGACAGATAGATAGATAGATATTAATTATTATTATTATTATTATTATTATTATCATTATTATTACCTGCTAGGCTACAACCCTAGTTGGAAAAGCAGGATGTTATAAGCCCAGGGGCTCCAACAGGGAAAATAGCCCAATGAGGAAAGAATAAAGAAAAATGGAATATTTTAAGAAGAGTAAGAGCATTAAAATAAATATCTCCTATATAAACTATAAAAACTTTAACAAAAGAAGAGAAAGATTTTATAGAATAGTGTGCTCGAGTGTACCCTCAAACAAGAGAACTCTAAACCAAGACAGCAGAAGATCATGGTATAGAGGCTATGGCACTACCCAAGACTAGAGAACAATGGTTTGATTTTGGAATATCCTTCTCCTAGAAGAGCTGATTACCATAGCTAAAGAGTCTTTTCCACCCTTACCAAGAGGAAAGTAGCTACTGACCAATTACAGTGAAGTAGTTAAACCCTTGAGGGAAGAAGAATTGTTATGGCAATCGGTGCTGTTAGGTGTACGAGGACAGAGGAAAATATGTAAAGAATAGGCCATAATATTCAGTATGTGTGTGTGTGTGTGTGTGTGTAGGCAAAGGGAAAATTAAACTGTAACCAGCGAAAAGGATCCAATGTAACTGTCTGGCCAGTAATAAAACCCCATAACTCTCTAGCAGTAGTATCTCAAGGGGATATTCTTTAAAATTGTTACATTTTTTGTCTTTTTCCCTAATTAATGCAACCTTCCTTTCTTTTTCGACGCCAAAAACTTAGCTAATTAACTACGCCAGATAATTTTTAATTAACAAAGAAATACACAATTTTCCTCCATTATTACCTCTGGTAGATACAGCGATTGTAACTGTTTATTAATATAAAACATATCACTGTTATGACAAATTTACCAAAGTGATTATTGGGAACAAATATTAAATTGGTTATTTCAATATAAATATTTAATCGAAAATTGAGATCAATCGTGTTGACTTTGTAGTAGAACATTTTGAAGACTTTGTTTACTTGTGCATTACCCTGGCTATGAAACATTTCTAGTTAAATGCAAGTTTGTTTTCCAGAATTTATTAATTTTTACTTTGCATTAAAATGGCCAAAAATTTATATGATTTTCCTTATTCTTATGATGAATTCGAACAGTAAAATACCAATTCCACTCTTCCCGGGTGAAAGAGTTACAGCGCAAAATATTTCGTGTTGTTTATTTATAAATGAAGGGACCTGTAATTCGGTTAAGACTGTAACGAGTTTCCCAATGTTAGAAAATGCTTCAGTGGAAACTGTACCAATTATATTTCTAGCTTCACCTTCCTCACTTCTATCGGCGTCAATGACCTTAGATGTCAGGATGCCTGAAAACTTTAAATCAATCAATCCCTCCCTTCTATTGACGATTGTCGTTACTTTTGTTTTTCTGTCAAATATAAATTCCAACAATTTGACTTCAAACTTCCAGCACATTTGAAATCAAACGTGTTTCAGAATGGATGTGTGAATGTGTTTGTGTGTATGTTTACATTTACAGAATTAATGGAATGATTTCTTTTATACAGTTTTTCTAATTATCCCTTCAAAACAATGAACTAAAAACTATCTTTAAAGGAGAAAAAGAAGTAAAGGAGGTTAATAAATGATCTAAGATTATTAAGAAAGTTTTTTTTACAAACGAGTCGTCTAAACAGTGTAATGTTTATCATTATTTCTATCGGTCATAGGTTCGATTTCTTGGCAGATCTGGTAGAAATATTTATAATTAAAATAATCTCCGTATGGACCTGAGATCACATTGCAGAGCGCATTTGATATTAAAGGGATATTATGGCTTATTTGAAATATATATATATATATATATATATACATATATATATATATATATATATATGCATATATATATATATATATATATACATACATATATATATATATATATATATATTCACACAAACGTTTTCATACATAAGGTCATCGGTGGTTTCCTAGTGAATACTGTTAAGCGTAGACGAAAAAGGTTATTTTAGTATGAATGGAAAGTAATGGGATATTTGACATTTCTATATTCTTTTGATCATATAAATGTTTAATAACTTTAAAAATGTTACGGGTTTATGAACAATATGATATCATTTATCAACAGAAATCTAAAAAAAAATTACTCGATTCTCGTCATATAATCTCCCTCGAGTTATATGTCGTTTATTCAAAGAAGTAGATATACATATTAATAATGATAATAATAATAACAATAATAATCATAATAATAATTTCAGTCAAAAAAAATAAATCTACCATAAACAATTAAGATAATTTATTCATGCAACAAAAATTGTTTTCTTAATTTAAAATCCTCTTCCTCAAAAAAATATGAAAATATTACCTTTCATTAAATACTTCTAATCTTCTGGCGTTGTACGAAAATGGAAAACTGGATAATTAAGAAGTTTCTGTGAGAAATAAAACATTTTCTTTTGAAAATCCATTTAAAGAACGTGCAAGTTTCCAAATTCCATCGCATTATTATTTTGAAACTTGGATAAAATCCAGTAGCAAACATTAAATTGTAATCCGGTATTTATGAAACAATATATTCTTGACGTAATGATCAATTAGGAATATGATTTACCAATAAACCTAATTCTTAATTCATGGATTAGTTTCTGTTTGTTTCTTTAGAGTAAAGTGCATCGTTATCCGATTTGTTAGGAAATGTATTCATTTGAAAAAGGGATTTCCTTTTACAAATTTTTATGGGGTTTTGGGTCTCCTAAACGAAGTAATTCTTCTTCAAGAAACAAGCACGAACAGACCGCCTTCCTACTCATAAACATAATGCATACTAATAAATTATTGTTTGCATATACTGTGTATATGTATGTATGTGTGTATATATATACATATCTTATATATATATAATATATATATATATATATATATATACACATATATTTCATATGTATATATATATATATATATATATATATATTATATATATATTATATACACACTATGTATATGCACACGCACACACACACGAGAGAGAGAGAGAGAGAGAGAGAGAGAGAGAGAGAGAGGGGGGGGGTCGTCATAGGTGTGATCGGTAGCCCTGTGACTTTCCTAGCGAGATGGCCTAAGACTGTAACATTTCATCATGCCTCACCTACCTTATCTGAAACAAATAATTATGCACATGGTAGTAAGACAAATGTTTTGATTTGAACCAATAAAGGAAAATAATTAACTAGTGAATTAATACAAGAATTGTATACAGTAATATAATAGGTGATAGAAATTAATTGGAAAAACTGCTTTCAATACAAATTCTAATTCTATTTATTATACGCATATCTGAAAACGTTAAAATCCTACAAAAAATGAGAAATCCTCAGAATTGCTCACACTGTTGATTTCAGAAAGTATATGGGATGGCGTTGCGATACCCATTCTCTTTCCCCCTTGCTTCAAGACTACGGACCAAATACCTAATTTGCAACCCATGTCAACAGACTCAATGTGATGTAACAAAACTTGCTATACGAGATCTGCCTCATCTGGGAACCAAAGTACTCATACGTGTATGTTGTTGTTGTTGTTGTTGTTGTTGTTGTTAGTAGTGGTAGTAGCTAATCTACAACCCTTTGGAAAAGCAGGATGCCATAAGCCCAAGGGCTATAACAGAAAAGAATACCCCAGTGAAGGATGGAAATAAATGATGACCTAGAAGAAAAGTAAAGAACAATTAATATGAAATATTTCAAGAGCAGTAACAATATTAAAACATCTTTCATATATAAACTATAAAAACCTATGTCAGCCTGTTCAACATAAAAACATTCGCTTCAAGTTTGAACTTTTGAAGTTATACCGATCAAACTACCTGATTAGGAAGCTCATTCAACAACATAGTCATAGCTGAAATAAAACTTCCAGAATACTGTGTAGTATTGAGCCTCATGATGGAGAAGGAATGACTATTAGAATTAATTGCATACCTAGTATTACGTGCAGGATGGCACTCTCTGGCAAGATATGAATGCAACGGATGGTCAGAGTTATGAAAAATCTCATACAACATGCATAAAGAACTAATTGAACGATGGTGCCAAAGATTATTATCTAGATCAGGATAAAAA
The DNA here is from genome assembly GCF_036898095.1 of Palaemon carinicauda. Taxonomy (NCBI): domain Eukaryota; kingdom Metazoa; phylum Arthropoda; class Malacostraca; order Decapoda; family Palaemonidae; genus Palaemon; species Palaemon carinicauda. Next base: position 48,850,732 of record NC_090735.1, read on the forward strand.
ATTTAATACGCCGTAAGTTACTATACAACAATTTAAGACGAGAATCGGCAGCTGAAGACCAGATAGGAGAACAATATATATATATATATATATATATATATATTAATATATATACATATATATATATATTATATATATATATATATATATATATATATATTAATATATATATATATATATATATATATATTAATATATATATATATATATATATATATATTTGGGCTCAAGCCATGGCGTCCTGATGGAAGGTTCCTTTTTGGTAGCTTCCTTGGGTAAATAACTACTAAGATATTCCCAGAGAATTTAACCACAGGTTATCACAGAATTCTAACTTCTGGAGCGAGTATCCTAAAGGTTTCCCTTTTAAGACATCATATATCAACAGGGGACGCATGTATTAACGCGCCACATAGCTATCTACACGCCGAACAGATTTAACACTTCGGTGTGTAAGAGCGGAGAATAGCTGGGAGCCGTTCCACAGCTAATTTCGTCTGTGGCTACTTTTGGTACTCGAGACGTAAACAAACGGGCGCCATTGCTAAATGACGTCACGTCCGTCCTCATCCTTCGTTTAGTAGCTCGCCTATCTTAGACGGATTTTCCCTACGCTCTTTTTATCTCACTGCATCTTCGTCATGTCGCTACCTTCGGCCTCGCCTTCTTCTGGAAAGTTGAGTACAAGGTTCCAGTATTAATTGGTTAAGCTCTGACCGTGAAGTAAATTTTACTTTTCGAGATATTTGATGTTTTGTGGCAGAGCTGTGCCTCAACCGGACCCGCCATTTTATGGCGTCGTTGTTGTTCTGCATGCCTTATTTAGTTAGCCTCAACAACGCTTCCGGCCTTATTAACTAATCGATACTATTAGTTTATTTAGTCTTCATAGCTAGGAACTTTTATATCGTGTTTTGACGCCTTTTTATCGGTCATCGATTGACCCCATACCAGCTGGCTACTATAGCCCCCAGGCCAGAGCGCCTATATCAGTGTTTATGCATGATATTTATCAGTGATCCTAGGCTTATTTATGAAAATAGTGGCATTATTTTACAATACTATTGACTGTGATGCAAGTGTTTTCGCCTTCAGGGACCATATAGGGGACAGGTTAGATAGTGTGTTTCTAACCTAACCTACATGTAGGACCCCTATATGCTTCCTTCATCCCCTGCCTTAGGGCATCCCCTCTGTGTAGCCTTGCTCCCCCTACCACGTAAGGGGATCAAGCTCATATCAGAGTATATTATCGCCTCTCTGTCCTCCCTAAGGGAATGATCCCCCCTTAGGGTTGCGTCCGAGAGTGAGGAACGGCTAGTCCTTCCTCTATTGCTAGGACTAGGTCTCCGAATTTTCCTGCAATAGCGATATGTCTTCCATCCTTCCTAGTTCAGGACGTACTTCCCTGCTCTAGGTTAGGTTTTGGAGGGGTTAGTTCTGTTCCTTGCTGAAACTATACCCATACACCGTTTTCAGTCAAGCTGCCTTACCTTAGGCTAGGGAGTGTCCTCCCTTCCTCAGTGGCCGCTCTGGTACAGAACCCCCTCCATGGAAGACCCTTCTCTTCTCCCCTCCCCACCTATCTCTTGTATGGCCTAGCCTATACTTAGGTTAGTCTATACCCATCTGTCCCCTGTCCTACAACTCCTCCTTAGGGTGGAGTGATAGGGCTACCTTGAGCTTCTGTGTGCAGTCCGCTCTGGTACATATACCCTTCATAGTGTCCTATGGGGTTAGCCACTGGATGTGTTCTGTATGCAGGGGTCTCCCCCCCCACCCCCGCTCTTGGGTGTCCCCTAGCCCTCCCTTGGGCTACCTTAGCTCCCGGTCCTCTGCGGCCCCTGCTTCTGGGTGATAGAGTCAGCCTCTATCATGGGTACACCCACTCAGGCGGGATGTCTGGGGGTCCGTGGCCGGACCCCTATATCCCTCCTTCTGTCTCTTTCACTATCCGGGTGCCGGTCCCTTGCCGCCTCCACTGTCGGTGATACCCACCTCCTACCTTGGTGACTCATCCCTTATCCTCTCGGCCGCCAGTCCTCCGTGTGCCGGGGAATTCCGCCTGCCGCCGGCTTCCAGCCGATGGCTCTCCCTCCTTCCTCATAGCTTGGTCGTCCGCCCGCCGGCCGGCCCCCGGAGTGCCGGCATCCACTTCCGGCAGTCCGGTTCTGCTATAACCATCCTTGTTCCTGTCACCAAGTCGGCAGCCTCCGGCTGCCGGAGCCGCCGCTTCCTCTGCCGGCGTGCCGCCGCTGTGCCGGTGGCCGCCACCCTGGTATTACTCTTGACTTCTATATTGTCTGTCCTAATGCCAGAAACTCTGCTGGAGCGGCCTCCGGCGTGCCGGCGGTCTGCCGGAACCTTCCGGAGGCGTCAAGGCGACTTGCACCCCCTTCTACTAGCTATCATCTGATATTGATAGGCCTACACTGCAACCAGATGGCTTGTTTACGTAAATGGATCAGTATCTTATTACTGTTCTATTGGTAATCATGCTGTCTTCTTGCATATCACAGATTTCCAGCATGCTGCGTGTATCTTAGCGCGGCTGGTTGCCGGAAGCCGTTACCCTATGGGATCTTTTAGTCCCCTAATTTGGAACTGAGTGGCCTCAGTCCCAACCTTATATCCTTGACAATTCCCATAGAATTCTATCTGCCCTATGGACTTTTACTTGAATTCTATCCTGTGCCTTCGGTCACCTCGGATTGTCCAAGGATGAAGGTTACGGTAACCAGCCGGGCGGGATGCACGGAGTATGTTCCTATCCTATCTCAACCCTTCCTCTGTGCATCACACCCTTTATCAAGTTAAAATTAATGATTAATATTAACTTAGTTTAAGAGTCATTCTTATGACTCCCCCCATACTCATTTTCTCTTTCTTTTACAGGAGGAGCAGATGAAGTGTGATTACGACTTCTGCGCTGTGAAACGCCCGCACTTCTAAGGGCATACGGCGTGTAGGACTCACGCCCCTTGTGCCAACAAGAAAGGGGATTTGAAGTTCTGGGACCCGCAGAGCTGTATGGTCTGCCAGGATCGCCTAGTCGATGCCTTCCATAATCCTCCCTCAGCGGAGGTCAGGGACACTTCTCGGGATAAGCTACGCAAGTGGGTGCGTGGCTTCCAGAAGAATGCCACTGGACCATACCTGGCCACTGAAGAATTGAGGTCCCTTCTGTTCCCAAAGGCCTCCCCCGATTCTGTGGTGCCCAAAGAACTAATCCCCACTGTCCAAATTACGGTGGAACCAGACGTAGTCATGGCCCAGTCCATGCACGGGTGCCACCTGGATTCCGAGAACGACGAACATATGTCGGATATTTCGGAGGGCACGGAGAAGACCCTTATGGCCCAAGGTGTGGAAGATGAAGAGGACCAGGTGGAATACACCGAGTCGGAGCAAGAGGTCGCTCCTCCTTCCATCACCGCCCCTACTCCTACACCGACGGAAGTGTCTCTCCCGTCTACCTCCGCTACCCCGGAACCCATTCCATCCGCCCAAGAGATGTTCCGGATGATCAAAGCCATTATGGACGACAGGCTGAAAGAAACTCATGAGTTCATCAGGTCCATGAAGGGGTCCAAAGAACCGAAGAAGATCTCGGTTAAGGATCTCTCTGCATGCTCACATGCCAACCCCTGGAGGTATGCCGAGCATATGGTTATCGCGACCGGCAGGATCTTTGTCAGCGATAAGATCGGCACGGTCCCCCTGGAAGATGTGGAGTTCTTCCCAAACTTTGAGGCTTACCCGGACTGTTACGTCCGGCTTCGTTCTGAACCTGCCTCTAAAGAAGAGACCGAACCCAAGGAGGAGATAGTGTTCGATCTCTCGAAGGCCCAGGCTATGCTAGCCACTGCATTTAAAAGTAGGGGTTTTACCTGCTCTAAGCTTCCGGCCCTGAGCAAGAAGCACCCTACCTACGTCGCACCCGACGATGCAGTCCTTCCCTTCACGGAAAAGGCCTTCGCTGCGTGCCTCAAGGCTGTGGAAGAAGGGAAACCCTGCCCTGCACTGGAGGAGTGCAGACCCTTCTCCATAGTAACTCCCCCCGACGCTCGACACTGGAAGGATATCCAGCATACTTTCGTGGTGGGAAAGCTAGATCCTGACGTAGCCGGACGTCAGTTTAACGAAGACCTCCCGAAACTCAACGACCACCTCCTTCGTCGAGAACAAGATACGAAGGAGAGGCTTGCAGCATCCATGTCCCACCAGGTCCAACTTGACATCATGGCTTGTGACACCAGAGTCCCAGACCACTACATGGTACTCGCCAAATCCCACATGGCAACCCTGGTGAAGGATTTGTATCACTTCATGAAGGCTCGGAGAGCCTGTCGAGAATTCGTGTTCTCAGGTGCCACTGTGAAACACGAACCCCGGAGGCTGATTTCCTCCAACATCTGGGGTAAGCACCTCTTTCCCTCTGACCTCGTGAAAGAGATCACCGACAAGGCCGCCACGGAGAACAGGAACCTTCTCCACAAGTGGGGCATGTCAAAGAAGAGGAAATCCTCCCAGGACGACGGACCTAAACCTAAGAGGAAATCCTTCAAGCAGAAACCCCAGCAACGTCAACAGAGACGGCAGTTTCCGGGACTCGCTACTCCCCAAGTGGCAGCTCAGCCACAGCAGACCTTTCAGCTGGTCACCCAACCGGTCTTGTCACAGTCACCGGTTTTCACCCCTGCTTTCGAGCAACAGACGACTACCTTTCGTCCCAAAGGTAGAGGCTCAGGCAGAGGTGCAGGCAGAGACGCGTCTCGCCGTCCCTCCAGAGGCAGAGGAGGAAGGGGAGCTAGCGGCCGAGGCAGTAAGCCCTCGGGACACCAGAAGCAATGAAGTGCTTCCGGTGGGAGGAAGACTCCGCCAATTCCAGGATCGTTGGACCTTCGATCCCTGGGCACACAGCATCGTCAAGAAGGGTCTAGGCTGGAGTTGGACTCAACCACCCCCAACCTTCCAGCAATTCTTCCAACAATCAACCCCCCTTCTGGAAGAATATGTCCTAGATCTCTTGAACAAGAAGGTGATAAGGAAGGTAAAGTCCACCAGGTTCCAAGGGAGACTGTTTTGTGTCCCCAAGAAAGACTCCGACAAACTCAGAGTCATTCTGGACTTATCCCCCCTCAACAAGTTCATAGCGAACGACAAGTTCAAGATGCTGACTCTTCAACAGATAAGGACCCTTCTGCCTCGAGGTTCTTACACGGTCTCCATAGACCTGGCGGATGCCTACTGGCACGTTCCAATGAACCATCACGCTTCCTCCTACCTAGGATTTCGACTCCAAAGGAAAAGCTACGCCTTCAGGGCCATGCCCTACGGCCTCAATGTGGCCCCTCGGATCTTCACAAAGCTGGCGGACGCCATAGTACAACAGCTCCGCCTCCGAGACGTCCAGGTGATGGCCTACCTCGACGATTGGCTAGTCTGGGCTCCATCGCCCGAGGATTGTTTAAAATCCTGCAGCAAAGTCACCCAGTACCTAGAACACCTGGGATTCAAGATAAACGTGAAGAAATCTCGCCTCTCTCCAGCTCAGAAGTTCCAATGGTTAGGAATCCAATGGAACGTTCAGTTACACCACATTTCCATCCCCCAGAAGAAAAGGAAGGAAATAGCAGGGTCTGTCAAGCGACTACTGAAATCCAAGCGGATCTCAAGACGCCAGCAGGAACCAGTTCTAGGCTCTCTACAGTTCGCCTCAGTAACAAACCCGGTGCTTCGTGCACAGCTAAAGGATGCCGCGGGAGTCTGGAGACATTCTGCATCCATCGCTCGAAGAGACCTCAAGAGACGGCTCCCAAACAGACTTCGACTTCTCCTCAAGCCGTGGTCGGAAGCAAAGGCCCTGAAAAGGTCCATTCCTCTTCAACACCCACCTCCATCACTCAACATCCACACGGACGCTTCGCTGGAGGGTTGGGGAGGTCACTCCCACCAAAAACAGGCTCAAGGCACATGGTCTCCCCTGTTCAAGACGTTTCACATCAACATCTTGGAGGCCATGGCGGTCCTTCTAACTCTGAAGAAACTCTCCCCGCCTCCCTCGATCCATATTCGTCTAACCCTAGACAACTCGGTGGTAGTTCGATGTCTCAATCGCCAAGGCTCAAGATCGCCCCAGATAAATCAGGTGCTTCTGACAATCTTCCGTCTGGCAGAGAGGAAGAAATGGCACTTGTCTGCAGTTCACCTACAAGGATTCCGCAACGTGACAGCGGACGCTCTATCTCGGACAAGCCCGATAGAGTCGGAATGGTCTCTAGACGCAAGATCATTCTCCTTCATCTCTCACCAAGTCCCAGAACTTCAGATCGATCTCTTCGCAACGAGCGACAACAATCAACTTCCTCGGTATGTGGCCCCGTACGAGGACCCCAAGGCAGAAGCAGTGGATGCCATGTCACTGGACTGGAACAGATGGTCCAAGATCTACCTGTTCCCTCCCACCAACCTTCTGCTGAAAGTCCTCTCCAAGTTGAGAACCTTCAAAGGGACAGCGGCCCTAGTGGCTCCCAAGTGGCCCCGGAGCAACTGGTACCCCCTGGTCCTGGAGCTGCAGCCCAAGCTGATCCCTCTCCCGGGCCCAGTTCTCTCCCAACAAGTACAGAAGTCGACTGTCTTCGCTTCATCATCGAAAATCAAAGACCTTCATCTCATGATTTTCTCTCCCTAGCCGCAAAGAAGAGGTTTGGGATCTCGAAGAAAAGTCTAGACTTCCTCGAGGAATACAAGACCGAATCCACAAGACGGCAATACGAATCATCTTGGAGAAAATGGGTCTCTTTCGTCAAGGCAAAAAATCCTAAGGAAATCACCATTGATTTCTGCATGTCCTTCTTCATTCACCTTCATGGACAGGGATTAGCAGCCAATACGATCTCGACTTGCAAATCGGCCTTGACTAGACCACTGTTGTATGCCTTCCAAATTGATCTGTCCAGCGACATCTTCAATAAACTGCAGAAAGCATGCGCTCGTCTACGCCCAGCACCCCCACCGAAACCGATCTCCTGGTCATTGGACAAGGTGCTCCATTTCGCCTCCAACTTGGATAATGATTCATGCCCTCTCAAGGATCTGACTCAGAAAGTTATATTTCTCTTTGCTCTTGCTTCAGGAGCCCGAGTCAGCGAAATAGTGGCATTGTCAAGAGAAGAGGGTCACATCCTGTTTACTGATTCAGGAGACATTACCCTCTCCCCGGATCCGACGTTTCTCGCCAAAAACGAATTACCCACCAAAAGATGGGGCCCCTGGAGAATATGCCCCCTGAAGGAAGATGCCTCTCTATGCCCAGTAGAGAGCCTCAAGGTCTATCTTCGCAGAACTTCGAACTTTGGTGGAGGCCAACTCTTCAAAGGAGAAACATCGGGCAGCGACCTGTCGCTGAAACAACTAAGAGCGAAAATCACCTACTTCATTCGCAGAGCGGATCCTGACAGTACACCCGCCGGTCACGATCCTAGAAAAGTTGCATCGTCTCTGAATTTCTTTCAGAGTATGGACTTCGAAAGCCTTTAAAGCTTCACAGGCTGGAAGTCCTCGCGTGTTTTCTTCAAACATTATGCGAAACAAGTGCACGAAGTCAAACATTTTGTGGTAGCCGCAGGTAGTGTTATGAAACCTGCACCTAACTCTGCATAGAACAGCGAGTTATTTGGGACTCTAACTCTTCGGGTGCCTATGTTGACCCTCGAGCGATACGTAGTGATGTCGAAAACACTTAGTGCTTTCTTATAACTGTTCTTATCCCAGGTGAAATGTCATAGTCGTCACACAAGTGCCGCATGCCTAGAGCATGATGTGTTTTAATTAAAGACTGACGTTCCTCGAGAACGAGTGCCTACTAATAAATTTGAAATTCCCTTTCAGATTCAAGAGCAAGTCTTTATTACTATGTACATTATAATTTACTGTAAATTAAATTTACTTATTACTGCAATTCATTTATTTTTCTGCAATTGTGAAATAAAATTCTTATTTTATTACTTGTGCGTCTCAATCCGCTCCTACTTATACTATGAAATACATGCCTGTCATAGTTTTATTATCCCTTCCCTATGGTTCATGGAGATACTAAGGTCCTAACCCTTATTATATATTCACCTTCGCAATGTAATATTCCAATACGAATACTTACTCTTCATACCCTAAAGACGAAACTCTCCTTCTCGACACACAGTGTCCAACCACCACTTGTCTGCCTTCGAGAATGTTCCGATACGAATGCCAACCATTCAGTCTCGTCTCCAAGTTCTTCAGGTTCTTCTAGCAAGGTGAATAGCCCTTCGATAACCACTTTGATCTCGGCATGGCCCGTGGGAACTTCACTGCCAAGGGGGGCAGGAAGATTCTTCCCTACGGTTCTTTTATTAAGATTACTATGCTACATTGTTCAAAGCCCTTGGCACTTACCTAATAGGGGAAAATCTACCATGATACATTGATTCTCTGGTATTCTTCCATCAGGACCCCATGGCTTGAGCCCAAAAAACGGATTTTGAGCGAAGCGAAAAATCTATTTTTGGGTGAGATAGCCATGGCGTCCTGATGGACCCTCCCTGCTACTTCGTCCAGTTTTTAGGTCCCACCCTGCTCTGCTGTATCATGGTGATCGGCAAGCAACTGGCTTCAGGATGAGGACGGACGTGACGTCATTTAGCAATGGCGCCCGTTTGTTTACGTCTCGAGTACCAAAAGTAGCCACGGACGAAATTAGCTGTGGAACGGCTCCCAGCTATTCTCCGCTCTTACACACCGAAGTGTTAAATCTGTTCGGCGTGTAGATAGCTATGTGGCGCGTTAATACATGCGTCCCCTGTTGATATACGATGTCTTAAAAGGGAAACCTTTAGGATACTCGCTCCAGAAGTTAGAATTCTGTGATAACCTGTGGTTAAATTCTCTGGGAATATCTTAGTAGTTATTTACCCAAGGAAGCTACCAAAAAGGAACCTTCCATCAGAACGCCATGGCTATCTCACCCAAAAATAGATTTTTCGCTTCGCTCAAAATCCGTTATATATATATATATATAATTATAATCTTTAGTCGGTCCAGCTAAATAAATGGACTATTTCATATCCTGCTCGGCGATAGTAAAAATAATAATTTTACTTTAACAAGACTCTCAGAAATAAACATTGAGTTGATATTTTTTTTTTTTGTATTACTCGTATTACCAAACATACTACCACCATATTCTTGAGTTTATTATCCTGATACTCAGGTGAGAGAAGAATCAGCCATGAACGAACCATATGATCATAGTTATGAAGCTTTTTATAATAATACTAAATTTTTTAGAGGGTGAAGGACCTTACACTTGTTTTATACACTTAGTATTCCAATATCCCATTTCATCATATTTACATTTTATTCCAATTAAAATCTAAATTTTTTTCACCGTTCTTAATTTCATCGTCATTATAAGAATTTATTTTCGAATCGATAAAATAAAAAGCAAGAATCAATTCAAACTGGTTATCAGTAATACTAGGTTCATTTCTATTACTACAATAAAACGCTTAATATTTTTGAAATTTTAGATGTTAACTAAAAATATGAGGTTGAGAATTTTTTCTTGAAAATCTCACCTACCTTAAAAGGATACATTCTTTCGCTGAATGGACCT
>NC_090735.1:48865386-48870386 GCF_036898095.1 Palaemon carinicauda
CGTTAGCGGAGGTAATGACGTCCCCCTCCACCCAAAAAAAACATCTCTCCCATGCAATAAGGATGGTATGACTGTAGATACTAGTGAAAACAAAAGGGATGTAAGTGGGACAGAAGGGCCACACAAGCCTGGGGAAGATTAAAAAACATTTACCCAGAACTTGCAACAACAAGTGAGGAAATTACAGACACCCAAAACGAGCAAATCCAGAGTATTCGAAACTATGAAAAAGTTAAATACACGTACATAAATAAACAGACCCTATAAAAGGAATAATCATGAAAACACAAGTCCCTCGGAGTCTGGCAACATAAATCACCTCCTGGTAGTCCAAAAGGCATGATGCTGACCCCCCCCCCCAAAAAAAAGCTATTGAATCTGCCCCAATCTTTTCACCTACAAATGTACTACATTTTAACACTTTCCCTCCAATCCATCCAAAAACCTAATTCCCCCCTCTCCTCCCCCACCTATCTTATCCCCCTATACCGTAGCTGCGGACTCTTGACTCACTCATTGACAGTCAAAGACATTTTCACTATGCTATCACAAAGGGTTAAAATCTAACTCTGAGAGAAGGAATGGTTAGTTACTTTTTCATTTGGATTTAAAGGCTTTTAGAGATATGCATGTCTAATTCACTGGGAATATCGTAGATAGGTCATATATATGTGATGAAAGTGACCAGTATATATATATATATATATATATATATATATATATATATATATACATATATATATATATATATATATATATATATATATATATATATATATATATATATATATTATATATATATAGTGTAAAAATACTTAAACATTACTACCAAATAAGTTTATTCTCATTATTATTTACAAAAATTCTATTAGGCCGAAAACAATGACAGAGAGACTTTAATCAACCAAGAGAGCAGGCAGTCTTTAGAAGTGAGTATTCAACAACTGACCATATCCATGTAATTAAAGAGTTTATGAAAAAATCAATAATGTAAGACATTCCACTTCGTATGGCATTTATAGACTATGAGAAAGCGTTAGATTCTGTCAAAACTTCTGCAGTAATGAAAGCCCTTAAAAAGCAAGAAATAGATGAATCTTTTGAAAGAACACTTGAGGATATCTATACACATAGTAAAGCAATCCTAAAACTGTAGTGAGAAAATTCCGATTGAGAAAGGAGTTGGACAGGAATTATTCACATCCAACCTAAAAGAAGTTCTTAAAAATTTAGATTGAGAATATGCAGGATTTAACATTAATGGGAAATACCTTACCAACTCAAGCTTTGCACATGACATAATTCTATCTAGGGAGGAATTGCAAAATATGATAGAAGATTTAATAGAGAAAGCAGAAACTAAGGACAGTAAGTGAATATGAGTTAAACTAAGATAATGTTAAATGGAAATTCAGAGATAACAAATAAGGGTTATAGACCAACCTCTAAAGATTGTTGATGAATATGCGGTATCAGGAAAGACCATAAGTGTTTCCCAGGATATGAGACGGAAACTAAAAGAGGGATAAGCATGGAACAGAGAGCTTTTGGCAAACAAAATGAGATTAAGTAAAGTAAAATGCCACTTTCTCTAAAGATAAAAGTATTTAATCAGTTGGTCAAACAAGTATTAATTTATCCATCAGAAACTTGGAGCCTTACTAAAACCTAAGAACTTATGCTAGTTACAACTCAAAGAACCATGGAAAGAATAACAATAGGATTAACATTAAGAGAAAAACAAAGAGCAACATGGATTAGGGAGCAAACTAAAGTCGAGGATATTATAACAAGTAACAAAAATAAATGGACGATGGAAGGACATATAATGACAATGAAAGATAATAGATGGAAATAAATAATAACAGCATGGGTCCTTAGAGATTGTAAACGAAGTAGGGGAAGGAAAAGAAGACGATAGATTGACGAGCTAACAAAATTTGAGGGTACTGACTGGAAGAGAAAGAAAAACATTTGGGCATGGGAGAACATATCTGAAACCTTTGTCCTGCAGTGTATATCAACGGCTGATAATAAAGATGATATACTGTATGTACAGTATCTATATATATATATATATATATATATATAATGTGTATATCTATATCTATCTATCTATATATATATATATATATATATATACATACAGAGAAAGAGAGAGAGAGAGAGATAGAGATAGAGAGAGAGAGAGAGAGAGAGAGAGAGAGAGAGAGAGAGAGAGAGAGAGTTGGTTAATAGACAAATCAATACAAAAACAAACACACACCCATACATACATTAGAACCCTTAAACAACAACACTCTTACCTCAGGACCAGGTTACTTTCATGTAATAAAATGAAGAGCAAATGAATAATCCCAAGTGATTTACTCATCTTCATTAGATGGCGAAGATAAACCAAAGACTTTTCAGAATAACCTATCACAAAACTTCCCATTAATTGCATCTATGGCGAATTACATCCTGTCCATAAATCCTTTGCAACTCGTAACATTCGAGAAAAAGATCCCGTTTATTCTAAAGAATCAATGACCTCGTAAATCTCCTGGAATCCGTCGATTGTAGAAATTTTCGTTTCCATAGTTGAATTCTACAGTTTAATCACCAAAGGAAAACACATTAATAGAAGTCAGATATAGCATTTTTCCAAAAGCAATTCCATAAATCGGTTTGGCTGTGTAGGGTTTCAGCATTTCTGGATATTTATTCTTATAGTTTAAAGGTTGTTTATGAATGGCAGAGGTAGGGGAAAATGACAATGCCTTAGTATGAGAATACCTTAGAGAATAACAGTATATATATATACATATGATCGGCGCCAAGTCCACTCTCCACCGAAGCTAAAACCAAGGAGGGCCACGCAATGGCTGCTGATGACTCAGCAGGTAGATCTATAGGCTCCTCCAAGCCCTCATCCTTAGCTCAAAAAGATAGTTAGGTTGCACACACTACAAGAAACTATGAAGCTTCAGAGGAACTCGACCCCTAGTCCATCAGATCGCCAGGCAGGGACGTTTCCAATAGGTTATCACAACCATAAGTTTCTCAAAGGGGAATAACATCTATCAATATACCGTCGATGAAAAACTTCTCTTCAAAATCAAACAAACGAAATGTCTGCTCTCTCTCTCTCTCTCTCTCTCTCTCTCTCTCTCTCTCTCTCTCATCTGGATTTGTATTACTCAATAGATTCGGTCTAAGGAAGGAGCCAACTCCTTCCATGTAATAACTTTTTATTTGGAAAAGGGACAAAGGCAAACATTCCGTGAGCATTATTCCCCAAAAATATCATACGCGGACACACACACACACACACACACATATATATATATATATATATATCTATACACGTATACGTGTATATATATATATATATATACACACATATATGTATGTGTATGTACGTACCTATGTATGTATGTATGTGTGTGTGCGTTTGTCTATATATATATATATATATATATGTATATATATATATTCATATATAAATACACGTATACGTGTGTATATATATATATATATATATATGTGTGTGTGTGTGTGTGTATGCACGTATGTATGTATGTAAGTACAGTATGTGTGTGAGTATGTGTGCGTTTGTCTGTGTGAATGTGTGAATTTGTATTGGCCTGGTGATCCGGTGGATACGAACCAAGACTCATAAACAATATCCCTTAAATTGATACCTTATCGTTGAAACGACCGACACTAGTTACAAAATCTATTGTACACCTACTGACCTCGGCAGTCGTTGATTCTCCCGACCTCATCCCAAAATGCCGCAAGATTCAAGCAAGAATAAATTTTGAAGTTAGTTCTAGGGAAAAGGGTGGATATCATCTTCATATTCTATATTACTTTCACAGACTTAATATCTTTTGATTAAACGCTGGGTCAATAAATCTAAATCGAAATGAACAGTGAAGTATTACTACATAATTATCAACAGGTGTTAGTATCCTTAAGTAATTCTATATACTGTGGAACGATTTCGTAAAATGTAATACGATCACATGAAAAACTTATACTTTCTTATTGCATCTCACAATAAAATAAATATGATTCTTTCACACACTATAAAAAATTATAATGGAAGGGCATGAAATTGTTACCCAAAGAATGCGAGATTTCTCCTTAGAATAAACATAATACATAGTAACCACAAAACAGAAAATAAAATAAATTTATACGTTTAAAATTTGAGGACTTTGAAGAATCTAAATAAAATGTACGTTTAATAACAGAGTGAGAAAAGCGATCAGTTGATATGTTGGAATGGTTAACATGGAAACTCGTACCATAATTTGGAGAGACTACTTTTACATCAATATACTTTAATAAATATTCATCCAATTTCCAAATTACTTAAAAAAATTCAACATTTTATATTTATTAGGCTATTTATAAAATTGATAAGAATCTAGAGCAATAAGCTCCCTCTAAGGAAACCCGGCATTGTCAATCAATTCAGAGAGAGAGAGAGAGAGAGAGAGAGAGAGAGAGAGAGAGAGAGAGAGCCTGTCGAAATACCAAAGACGAGTCACTCTCAGTCCTAAGTATTAATTACTTCATAATGTCAGCAGTAATTCACTAAATCCGTGTCAAGGAAAGGAGAACCGCTTACGACCCGGCATCACAATGACACGGGGGAAACCCGATTAACTCTCGGTGTGAAGGAACGGTGAGATGAAAGAGACTCTTAAATCATAGACCGGATAATGCTACAGATGACGAGCCCAGGGTCGTGGCCTGGGAACGTAATTGCTTAATTCAATTTATATTCCCTCGTCTCTTATGGAGGCTGTCGACGTCAGCAATTTGAGCAGAGGGAAACTTCCTAGGGTAAATACAAATATTATCTATCGTTTGATTCACTTCGAAATTTACACGAAATTCTTTAATTCTAGTACACGCGGCCCGTCAAAACTGGAGGCTAAATATTTAGGTAGATATGCACACACACGCAAAAACACACAATCAACCCTGCCCCACTTTCCTAA
>NC_090735.1:48875386-48877886 GCF_036898095.1 Palaemon carinicauda
GAGAGTAGCATCATCTGTATATGCAACGAGGTGGTTTTCGAGGCCAAACCACATACCATGTGTATATAGTATGAAATGTAATGGGCCAAGATCACTACTCTGAGGGAACACCAGATATCACAATCCTATATTTACTATGGTACCAATCAACAACTCTGCAATCTGTTACTTAACAATTCATTAATGATGCTAAACAAAGATCCAACCACTCCCAACTCTTGAAGTTTGAAAACAAGGGCCTTATGATTAATTCGGTCAAAGGCAGCACTAAAACCAAGGCCAATCATACGAACTTCCTGACACTTTTATGGCTAAAGACTTTGTGTACTAATGAGGAAGCATAAAAGAGAATAACGCCATTAAGTCAATGATATATCACCTGGGATATTGCATTAATATTAATGATTATTCTAATAAGAAAATAACGACACAAGTTTCTCGTTTGAAAATGAGAATACCAACCTCAAAGGGTGAAATCATTAACCACTATGAACAATAACTATTCATCACTTTTAAAACAATCGAACGATAAACAAAATAATATTTACCCAGTTTTGAAGCAAAACTCTAGTATCAGAATTTATTTAGTTCTGATGTTGGTTTTCGAAACACAAATAAAATTCTTCGAAGCAAAGTTTTTATTAGATATTTTATTGTATCCTGCAAAAGTTCTATTTACAATTTAAACAATGAGAGAAAGTAAATATTGTCAGGTGCCTTGAAGTCTAATGTAAATATTCAAATATCCCCAACACGTTTCTCTGGCTTTGATCAACGAAATATTGAATTAAAGAGATATTTACTCCATCGTTTTGCTCGCGATTTTTTCCCGCGAAAAAATTCGCAATGCGAAACAGTCAAGCGTATTTGAAGTGCTATTTTACTCTTTAGTGTTCGGTTCTCTATATCCTTGTTTAATGACTCATATAAAACAGAGTAACTGGAAAGCAAAATGATAAATCTTTTCATGTTTGCGAATGTTGTTTTTGAAAGTGTTCAAAGACAGGAAAATAATAATTTTAATGTCCCCCTTTTTTTAAGTTAGACATATAAATGGAAATCCGACAGAATTTTTGTTTCATCTTACTCTTCTTATTTGACAGATTTTCTTCGAATGGTTGATTGGTATAGAATCTATACTAAGGTTATATTAATCTATACTATAGATTAATATAACCTTACGCCCGATCCAAAAAATGGTAAGTGATCAGAAAGCGTGTAAGAATCCTGATACGGACCTCCAGACTCCAACCAAACAATAAATACGAAACTTCATTTTTTTATCTTCACTCTATCAGATCAACCATAAAAATGTCTGCTCTAAGATCGTTAATCATCAGACAGCGTAAAGGCCAGCATTTGAGAGATTTCGGGGCATTATTAAGCAAGTTATTATGCAAAGAGTCTGGTGACTGATTGAGTAATGATAAGTTAACTGGCGTCGGAACTACCAATAAATGAAGCCAAAAGAGTTGCTTAAATTACTTGTAAAGATACGAACAATTTGACGAGAGACGCAGTATTAATTTTACGACTCAATATAAGTTTTATAATATGAGTGACACGGGAGAGAGAGAGAGAGAGAGAGAGAGAGAGAGAGAGAGAGAGAGAGAAAGCAAAAGGTCATAAAATTGTCAGCATTAATAATGTAAAAATACATCGTATATTGAAAGTGTAAATTTATGTTACAATATTGCAATAAATTTTCTTTACGGCGTCGTGGAAATCTTTACACTGCCACAATTCATCATCGAAATTCTTTATAAATCTTAAAGTAAATAATATAGGTGAATATAATAAGTGAATTATAAAATACTATTGAGATTTTCTTGCCACTAATGACACTTATTAAAAAGTCTAATTATAATAAAGCTGTTTAAATCTTTTAAAACCTACAATTATCTTCGATTCATCACTTACAAATACATCTTGATACTGGAATCCCATTTATAAGTTCGAAGGAAATGGTTCTTCAAAATAACAAATACTTAAAAGTTATCGTCATAATACATATAACTAATATGTATCTTCATGAAAAAAATACTTAAAAGTTATCTTCATAATAACACATACTTACAAGGTATCTTCATATTAACATATTTAAAAAATATCTTCATAACAACACATGCTTAAAAGGTATCTGCATAATTATAGTATTCTTATTTTGGATTCTACTGGTACTTTACATTTAACCCATAAAATATTCTCCAGACATCATCTGCTTTTCGCTAAATTTCACCACTGATTAATCAGAGATGAAAGAATCCTTAAATAAACAAGATATCTTTTGCAGTCTAAAGGACATGTAATTCGTTTAAAAATACATCTAAATCCATGATTAACTAAACTCATAAGGAATAAATAATTTTGAAATATTTTATATCAATCGTTCATTACATCTTATATCGTTTATTTATTATCTTATTTTCTTTCCTCACTGGGCTATTTTCCCTCTTAGAGCCCTTGGGCTTATAGCATCCTGCTTATCAACTATGCTAGT
>NC_090735.1:48882886-48887727 GCF_036898095.1 Palaemon carinicauda
CAGATAAAATAAGATTTGTAAGTGTCATAAGCAAAAGCCTTATCTGGGTAATTCTTTCAGACACTTTCTGCTCTGTTGGCTCAACTTGGGCTTCCCAGATCGTCTCGAAGGATGAACAACTGCGAGTAAGACTCGCGTCATTTCGTGATTATTCATTTCTGATTCATTAATTGGGGAAAGAAACTATTGGGTGGAAAATTACGTGTATACGCTCAAGACGATAGCAAAGTAATTACAGAAA
Organism: Palaemon carinicauda; assembly: GCF_036898095.1. Lineage (NCBI taxonomy): Eukaryota > Metazoa > Arthropoda > Malacostraca > Decapoda > Palaemonidae > Palaemon > Palaemon carinicauda. Next base: position 48,883,128 of record NC_090735.1, read on the forward strand.
CATTTACCAAAAACATACAAACCTACACACACACAAACAGCCTGACAGAAACTCTCACACACACACACACACACACATATATATATATATATATATATATATATATATATATAAATATATATATATATATATATATATATATATATATATATATATATATATATATATATATATATATATATATATATATATACAGATTCCCTTTCCGAGTGGTGGATACCATAGTGTGGGGAAAGCGTTTGTATATGGCCATGATTAGCAAAACATGCACTGGTTAGGGCCGCCCATACTAGGTTGGTTTGCTGTCAGCGATCAGAGGAAAATATCCAAACATTACCAACCCGCACTGGCCAGCGTGGTGCTCAAAACTCTGCAAACCCCAGACATGACAAAGTACTCATCATTATTATTATTATTATCATTATTATTATTAATACTTGCTAAGCTACAACCCTAGTTGGAAAAGCAGGATGCTATAAACCCTAGGGCTGCAACAGGGAAATTAGCAAAGTGAAGAAAGGAAATAACGAAAAACTACGAGAAGTTTAAGAACAATAATAAGATTAAAATAAATCTTTCATTTATAGACTATGAAAACTTGGAAATACCAAGATGATAAAAACTTCAAAACAACAAGAGGAAGAAAAACAAAACAGAATAGTTTGCCCGAGTGTACCCTCAAGAAAGAGATCTCTAATCTAACGCTATGGCACTACCCAAGACTAGAGATCAATGGTTTGATTTTGGAGTGTCCTTCTCCTAGAAGAGCTCCTTACCATAGCTAAAGAGTCTCTTCTACCCTTATCAAGAGGAAAGTAGTCATTGAACAATTACAAAGCAGTAGTTAACCTCTTGAGAAAAGGAGCATTGTTTGGTAATTTCGGTGTTATTAATTGTATGAGGAAAGAGGAGAATATGTAAAGAATAGGACAATCAAAGGATCAAATAACTCTGGCGGTAGTATGTCAACGGGTGGCTTCTGAGGCATTTGTCCTGCAGTGGACTACAAAAGGCTGCATTAGCTGTTTGTATATATATATATATATATATATATATATATATATATATCATATATATTATATTTAGCCTACTATATTTAATATGAACAAGAAGTTAAAGTGGAGATATTGTAGCAGCCATATTGGATGGGAAGGGCTTCAATATATCTATTCATATATACATACAAACATTTACACCCATGTATATATATATATATATATATATATATATATATATATATATATATATATATGTTATATATATATATACATATATACACACATATGTATATGTGTGCATGTGCGTCTGTATGTTTTTGCGTGTGCTCTTCGGAAATGTTATTATAATTCCTCCGCTATAGGCTTGATCGTTACTTAGGTTTAATAAAACACCCAATCCTTTTCCCAAATAATAAAAGTGAAATGAAGTTTTCCTTTACTATAACAAATATTAGGAAATATTACAAATATTATTGAATCCTTCATAACAACTAAGAATTACTTTCTACATTTCAATGAAAGTAATTTCTCCTGTATAATAAAGAGCAAGTATTTGAATATATATATATATATATATATATATATATATATATATATATATATATATATATATATATATATATATATATATATATATATGTATATATATATATATCTTAACGGATACGCTTAGCAGAATTGCTAGCAGTATAACTACAGGATATGTATCACACTACAATAATTAGTTTTCATGATATTACCATTGCAATTTTGTCAATTAAAAAAAAAGAAATTGTCTTGTCATTTGATATTTTCCCGAATGATTTTTTCCTAAAGAAATACTAGAAATTGTCAAGATTTGAATCTAAATAAAAAGAAAAAAAAAAACTAATTTAAAAGTCAAAAATTTCCTATAATATTTTCAATAAACATCTATACAAGGATTTTGAGTTATGGTGCATCTCTACCAGAGGATTTTCATCTTCAAAACAATTTTATCTATCGTTGACATAAGATACAAAAGACTGAGACAAAGACTGAGAGAAATGCTTCTATAACCTTTTTCGTAGTCTTTTCCCATTTTTCTAGAGTCCCTTGGGCAGAGGAAATTACCTTTATTGAACTTTTCCAGTGTACTGTCAAAGCCAGACCGGGAGGGATATCCTATTTTTCTGAAACAATCTCTCTCTCTCTCTCTCTCTCTCTCTCTCTCTCTCTCTCTCTCTCTCTCTCTCTCTCTCTCTCTGTATAAATAAAATCTATCCATTATATATATATATATATATATATATATATATATATATATATATATATATATATATATATATATATATATATATATATATGTGTCAATATACATACACACACACACACACACACACACATATATATATATATATATATATATATATATATATATATATATATATATATATATATATATATATATATTATATATTATATATATACACATATATATATATATGCTGTTGTTGCTGTCGGTAAGGTATAGCCGGCCGAGAAGATGGCCTAGGCCTTTTTGTCTTCCTCTTGGGTTGGTGACCCTCATCCTGAGGAGACTTCCTCTTAAGATCTAAGCCCCACTTTTTGAGAAGGTTCATATTCTCTGTGGCGGCCTTGTCTACTACCTCTTCAACATCGTTGGGGAAGAGGTCTTTACCCCAGATATGAGAGGAGATTAGTTTCCTCGGTTCGTGCCTCACCGCAGCCGAGGCGAACACGAACTCTCTACAGGCTCTCCTAGCTTTAATAAAGCTATAGAGATCCTTCGTAACTGTGGCCAGATGAGTTTTGGCCACTACCATGAACATGTCCTGGATCTTGGGGTCACTTGCCGTTTCTAATGCCGTTTGCAACGACATCGATGCCGCAAGTCTTTCCTTCGTCTCTTGCTCCCTGCGCAAGAGAACCTCCGACAGCTTAGGGAGTTCCTCACCGAACTGACGTTCAGCAATATCAGCTTCCAGCTTCCCGACTGAAAAGGTAAGGTGTACGTCCTTTCAGTCTCCTTGGTCCAAGGGCAAGGTCAGAGGTAACGGCTTGCACTCCTCCAAGGAGGGGCATGGTTTCCCTGCCTCCACCGCCTTAAGGCTGCCTTATATCCCTTTTCCATGAAGGGAAAGGCTCTGGTAGGAGAGGCCACAAAAGAGGGAAGCTTCTTACTCAAGGCTGGCACCTTTGAGTTCGTGAAGCCCCTCTCTTTCATCGAGCTCGATAGTAACGCCTGAGCTTTACTATGGTAAAAAACTATGGCCTCCTTCGGCTCAGTCTCCTCCTTTGAGGCTGGCTCCTTCCTAAGGCGGACATAACAGTCCGGGTAGGAATCTTTATTGGGTCAAAATTCCACCTTTTCCAGGGGAATTGCTCCCAACTTTTCAGATATGTCATTGGCATGTGTTCGGCATACCTCCAAGGATTGGTATCTGAGCACAAAGGAAGATCCTTCACGTTGAGTCGCTTCTGGGGCCCACGTGATGCTGCAAGTCTACGTATCTCCAGTTTCATTGCAGCCTCCTTCTCATCATTCTTCTGAATTTGTTGGATCATCTCAACAATAGAAGAAAGAGTCCTTCCCAGGACATCTGGGATAGCAGACGACGTAGAGGGAACAGGTTCTGGGTCCGGAACCAATGTAACCGACACCTCATCGATTTCTTCCTCTTCTACTTGAGGAGCCTGGCACAGCTCCTCCTCTTGACCTTCTCCTAGAAGGTACTTCTCTGTAGAATCCGACACCTCCGACATCCTATCGTAAAATTGGATGTCTTGAAGGGCGGCCAAGACTTCAGAATCCACCGGATTCTGGGCAGTTGGTATCTCCACCTGAGGCTGAGGAATTACTGCATCGGCTGATGCTTTAGGGAAAAGGTAGGGCCTCATCTTCTCATTTGGAAGGTAGGGGCCTGAGGTGTTTTTCTGAAAACCCCTCAACCAGGATCGCAACTTTTCCCTGGCAGCATCCCTTGACTCCGTCGACTTGGGGTCGTCAAAAGCCTCAGTAATCAGGTTAGAACATACTGTACAAACCTGAGGGTCCCAATACCGGAGATTACCTCTGGAGGCTGCGCATGCTGCGTGCCTCCTACAATGTTGATGTCCACAGAAGGACTTACTGCGGACATTACAGAACACACTCCCGCACTTCGGATGGTCCTCCTGTAAAGAGAAGAAAAATCCATGAGTATCAAGTGAAGGCTTTTCACTTACATTGAAACATTTAGCTTATATAGAAAAGCTATAAAAGAGAGAAGGAAAGACACATACTTGTATTTCCTGTCCAGTCAATTGCCGTAACCTCCCAAGATATTAAAACTAAGGTTAATTCTATACTAGAATACCTTATGTAATTTCCTAAACGGAAATTTAATGTGTAGTTTTAATATACGGGATTGAAAGAATACAGAAAGAACTCACTTTCTATATAATGTACGGTCTCAACAAAAGGCTGTACAAGATAACATTAAGTATGATGAAGAACTTTAGTGTTATCACAAACTCTGTACAGCAGTTTCTACTAATGCAGTGTGTACTACACTACGAATATATCAACTACTGTACATCGCATGCTGTTGTGCCAGCCAGCACATGCCGGCATCTACCCC
>NC_090735.1:48890727-48895727 GCF_036898095.1 Palaemon carinicauda
GGGGAAGCCCATGGTGACGCACTGGTTCTGCCAATCCTTCTCTTACTAAGTAGTTCACTTCTTCTTTCATGATACCCAATTTCTTCTGTGATGTTCGATAGAAAGCTTGTTTAATGGGTGCAGCACCTGGTTGTAGTTTGATGTCATGATCTAGCATGGTGCATCTGCCTGGTTTATCTGAAGTTATACTAGGAAATTCATGGAATAAAGCTACTAAAGATTTACATTTTGATGCAGATAAGGGTTTTAGATAGTCTGATAAGTTTTCCAAGATCTTTGAGTTTTGAGAATCCTGCCAAGATGCAGTTATTGGATCATCTGTAAATTGATCCATAGGACAATCTATGTATGGTATGGCACTAGTAATCATTACCGTTTTATTTTCAGCTGTTGAGGGAGACAAATAGGCCTTTAAGAGGTTTATGTGGACTAATTGAGTAGACTTACGCTTATCTGGAGTGGCGATTATATAGTTGGTTGGCGAGATACGTTGAGTGATGGTATAAGGTCCCTGGTATTTCTCTCGTAGGGGAGAGCCTGCAATCGGATGGTATAGCAGCACTGCATCTCCTACTTTGAAACTTCTGGTTTTAGCCTTTTTATCATAGTTAATCTTCATCTTCTCTTGAGCTGTTATCAAGTTAGTTTTGGCAATGGAGTGAAGATCTGAAAGTTTCTTGTTGAGTTCTGAAATATATTGGGAAAGAGGTACCTCATTATCTCCCAACTTCAGGATGCGTTCTTTGACTGAACTGAGGATAGTTCGTGGCCGTCGACCGAAGAGTAGTTCAAAAGGTGACATACCAGTAGACTGATTTCGAACTCCTCGTATGATGTACATGATCAGTTCCAAATCGCAATCCCACTCGTTACCTGAACTATGGATGTATTTCCGGAGAAGATTTTTAATGGTCTGGTGAGTGCGTTCTAATGCTCCATTGGTCTGTGGATGGTAAGCTGAGGATGAGACTTGGGTTATATGGTAATCTTTCATAGCTGTTTTAAAAGCATGACTCATGAAATTGGTTCCTTGATCACATTGTAGTTCAGTTGGAAATCCTACAACAGTAAATATGGACACTAGTGACTTTAGGATGTTCTTGGCTGAAATGTTTCTTAAAGGTACTGCAAATGGATAACGGGTAGTTGGGCATAAGGCCGTAAGCAAGTATTCATGTCCCCTTTTTGTCTTAGGCAAAGGGCCTACACAATCTACTATGATCTTACTGAAAGGTTCTTTAGGCACAAGTATAGGTTTTAATGGTGCAACTGGTACTTTCACATTAGGACTACTTACTTTTTGACATGTTGTACATGTTTTTACGTACTCTTTAATGTCATTCTTCATGTTTGGCCAATAAAAGTCTTGACTGATGCGTTCATATGTTTTAGTGATACCAAGATGAGAGTCAGCAGAGTGAGACAATTCTAGGATCAGAGGTCTTATATCCTTAGGAACAACTACCTGGAATAGATCCTTCCAGGTTTCTAGATGACTGTTCTTGCTGGACCTGAATTTTCTCATTAGTACATCATTATTAATATAAAAATAAGAACACTTGTTGGTATCCTTTGGTTTCACTTGGTTGAAACACTGCTGTAGAGTGACATCTTTCCTTTGTTGATAGCTAAAGGAATCAGGTTGGATCTTATATGTACTCATCAACTCGTTGAAATCCATAGGTTCAGAGACTGGCAACGGGTTTGATGATGATTCAGTAGGGGTGTCCTTTTTTCTGCTTCGTGTCACTGCTAAGCATTCCTCCTGTACAACATCACCTGGAGATACTGCTATTAAGTTTGTTAAGACAACAGAGTTAGCTATGTCATTACCCAGGATTACATCTACATTCTTGCATGGTAACAGTTCTGGATTTACAGCTACTTCAGTAGTTCCAGAGAAATAAGGACAATGAAGGTTTACATTAATGAGAGGCAACATAGACTTACTGGTTAAGTCATTAACTGCAACATACCTGTGAGTTTCACCTTTAGGTCGTATTACTTTAGGAGAGACGATCGTTTGAGAGGATCCAGTGTCTCTGAGTATGGTTACAGGTTTACCATTTATTTTGCCTGAGCAATTGAAGGGTGCAAACGCTTGGGACTCGTGTGATGCACAATGGAAGGTCTTTTTCTTCTCCACCTTAGGTTTTGGTTCCTGTTTGGGCAGATTCATTTGCTTAGGAGAGAATTGAGGGGGATTAGGTTTTCTCTTTAAGTATGAAGCTGCACAATGTGGATCAGGACATTCTGAAATATGAAGTCCTTCTTGTTTGCAGTATGTACAAGTTTCCTTAGGTCTAGTTTCTCTATATGGGGTTTTACCTACTTTATGAATAAGAGCATAGTCATCTGCCTTTAAAGCGGCTTTCTTAGGGTCAGATTCATTCTGCTCTCTTAGATACACATTAATGCTACCTGGTATTTTCCTTAAGAACTCCTCCATTACTATTAAATCTTTCAACTGCTCGAAAGTTTTGACATCTACTTTGTCTACCCACTTCTGAAACTGTTTAATCTTTCCATTCATAAATTCTAAAAAGGTCTGCTGAACTTGCTTCTGACTATTACGAAATATTTGCCTATATCCTTCAGCAGTAATAGAATAAGCATCAAGGATTGCCTGTTTAATTATGAAATAATCATGTTCCTCTAACATAGTGGCACATACAGATAATGCTTTACCTTTAAATGAGTTCCGGATGATCAAATACCATTTGTCCTGAGGCCAATTGAGATTCTTGGCTGTGTCTTCGAACACAGAAAAGTAGTTATCAGGTTCCCGTTCTTCAAATGTGGGCAGCAATTTCTGCACCTTGCCCACATCAAAGGGTTCGGGAATTAGCTTACCTTCTTCCTTTTCTTTCAGTCTTATAAATGCCAGATCCCGTTCTGTTACTGTGGCCGCTTCTCTCTCAATCTGCAGCCTAACACTGAGCGCGTTGTTTTTCTGTTCACTTGCTTTTTCTTGTTGCTCCAAAGCAGTTTCCACCTTGATACGTTCTAGGGAAGCAGCGGCAGCAGCCTTGCGCTCAGCAGCAGCGGCTTTCCTCTCTTCTAACTCAGCGGCGGCAGTTGCGGCTCGTTCAGCAGCAGCGGCTCTTTCTCGTTCTACCAGAGTTGCGGCAGTTGCAGCTCTTTCAGCAGCAGCGGCTTTCCTTTCTTCTACCTCAGCGGCGGCAGTTGCGGCTCGTTCAGCAGCAGCGGCTTTCCTTTCTTCTACCTCAGCGGCGGCAGTTGCGGCTTGCATCTTCATCTTTTCCAACTCCAGCTGTTGACTTAGTTTATCCAAGTCACCATTTGGATTGGTAACTGTTAGAGCTCGAACGTCAGCCAATTCTTCTTCTGGAACAATATCTTCATCTACAAGGAAGTTCAAAATATGACTGAGAATTACACATTTTACGGCAGTTGCGGGAACCTGTACATCATAATGGCGAGCTAGATTCTTTAGGTCAGTTTTTGTGGCAACTGTGAGAGATTCCACATGATCCCGTGGTGATACAATAAATTGTTGCAAGTTGAAAGGCATTTTGAATGTCGCCCGTGGCGCAAGATAAGTACAAACTAAAATAAATATCCAAACTTTACAAGAATAAGTATAAGATCATACGATCGCAAAATAACAATCTTTCGATCACAGAAATACAAAACAGCGATCACAAAATTACAAGATCGAGAGATCACAAAATTACAAAATTATATGATTAGATCACACTTGCACAAAAATAGCTTAAATACAAAATTAAGTCTCGCGAAACTTACGATAATACTATTAAAACTTTTATTCACAGTTAACGACTGAACAATTATTTCTTTATACTCGAGATCTTGAGCACGCGGCTAACTACTTCATAATTACTCAAACGACACGCTTAACATCACAAACTTTTACAACAATTTTACCGAATCGGTAAACAAGGCTTTAAAACGCAAAGGTATTTTTTACTTTAAACATACCTAATTAGCACGTTCTAGTTTACATTTCCTTTTAATTTATACCAGCTTAATACGATAACTTTTCAATGTTACATTTTAATTTATATAGATGCTATATTATTCTCGTTATGATAAAGTATCTAGTTAATAGTCAACACCTAGTTTAAAGTAATTGATTATCAGAATAATGCGCAAACTGGACAAAATACTTACTATGCGCTTTACTGATATAACAGGAGTAATTTAACACAAGTATTTAAATATTCATTTACCGACACGTAAATGTTAGTTGTACACCAAAATAGTACTTTTAACACCAAATAATATATAAATTAATTTCCTGACTAGAGATAACGATTAAAATTACGAAAATCTCCGAAATTGGAAATTGGCTAATTTCACTTAAGAAATTTATATAACAAAATAAATCACTTCATAATGAAATAGAGATGGAGGAAATTTCACTTATAATGAAACTTAATTTAGTAAATCACATATAATGAAATTTGACTTATTTCCTAAATATCACTTTTGAATGGCGATTTTAAGAAATGGCAAAATCTTAGGGCTTCAGATTTTTTTTTTTTTTATGAGAAATCTCTGGGATACGAGATTTGAGTAGGCGAAACTTTAAAAGCTACCTACTGGGGGTATCTTCAATTAATAAGGGTGGTTTAGAAGCTGGACAATCAGCATACCTAAGTCTTAACTATATTAAGCGTGACTTGTTCCTCTTACAACCAAATGAGTACCCAGACATATATTATACATAAATGTCTAATGAGAGGGAGACGAGACATCTACCTTACCTTGGAATTATTACTGTCGTCCTTTATCCTTGGTACGCCACAACACAACACTCGATACTGTTCATAATCACTGGAACTGTTCTTTCACGATTCAATCACTTGATATAAATTTGATGAATCATATCACACATCAGATCGCACATCAGATCGCACATCAGATCCTGGACAGGCCCCCAACTATTATGTGACGAACCACTGTGCAAACAATTACCCCTTTACAATGGGCGGTAGTTCTCTTCACACAACAAA
>NC_090735.1:48900727-48933227 GCF_036898095.1 Palaemon carinicauda
TTTAATGTACATTTTTTCATGACTCGCTTGAGTTTTTTTTTTTTTAGTGATAGTATCTAATAAAGTGAAGAAAGCTCTGGTTTATATGAGGATAGATGGGAGAGAGGCAAGAGAGCGTGCTAGAAATAGGAATAAATGACGAGCGATTGTGACGCAGTTCTGGTAGGCCCTGCTGCTTCCTCCGTTTGCCTTGGATGACCGCTGAGGTAGCAGTAGTATGGGATTCAGCGTATGAAACTTCATTTGTGGTGGATAACGTGGGAGAGTGGCCTGTGGCACCCTAGCACTAGCAGTACCAGCCAATTTCGGCTGAATTTCGCGTCAGGCTGGTAGGAGCAAAGAGATGTCGGCTACCCACAAAAATTGGGGCAAGTGCCTTGGTAAATAGACTTAGTTTATATTGGTAAAGAAAATATTTTACATCAAATAATTTCTTCTGTTTGATATAAGCTGATATTTAGGTTTATAACTGCCTGCGAATTTGTGTGAATATGGGTTTCCATCTCGGCACAGAACGTAATCCCTGAAAATGTTCGGGCTTAAGCAGAGCTCCAGTTGGTTCCTAAAACTTATTCCATATATACAAAATTGATTGTCGTCTAATAATTAACGCAACTGTAAATCCCTTATATAATTAAAGAGCATATATATATATATATATATATATATATATATATATATATATATATATATATATATATATATATGTATACATATACATATATATATATATATATATATATATATATATATATATATATATATATATATATATATATATATATATATATATATATATATATATATATATATTTCCTGTCACGCCAAGGTGCATTGCGAAATATATATATGTATATATATATATATATATATATATATATATATATATATATATATATATATATATATATATATATATATATATATATATATAAAGAGAGAGAGAGAGAGAGAGAGAGAGAGAGAGAGAGAGAGAGAGAGAGAGAGAGACAGAGAGATACTGTAAATATATTTTTTTTTCAAATAAGCCATAATTGCCATTTAATATCAAATTCGTTCTTCCATGGGATCTCAAACCCATAGGGAAATTTCTTTAGTTATAAATATTTCCGCCAGACCAAGAATACGAACCAGCGACCGATAGAAATAAGTATAAACATCAGACTATTGATGACTCGTCTGTAAAAAAAAACTTACTTTATAATCTTGAGTCATTTGTTAACCTCCTTTACTTCATTTTCTCCTGTTTTGAGTTTATCTCTCTTTAGGGATAATCAACAAGCTGAATAAAAGAAATCATTCCATTAATTCTGTAAATTTAAACACACACATACACACACACATACACACACCCACATCCATTCTGTAAATTTGAAGCTTAATCCGTGAAATTTATATTTGAGAGAAAAACAAAAGTAACGACAATGGTCAATAGAAGGGAGGGAGGTGAAGCTAGAAATATATTTGGTACAGTTTCCACTGAAGCATTTTCTAACATTGAGAAATTCGTTACTGACTTAAACGAATTACAGGTCCCTTCATATGTATAAACAACACGAAATATTTTGCGCTGTAAGTCTTTCACCCTAATATGCCATTGGAGAATTTCGTTCTGCATTTCTCCAATATTTGACTTCGTTAAGGTTCTTGGTAGTTTCTTGCAGTTAGTTAGAAAGGGGGTGAAGAAATGGCATGTCTTGTAGATTAGAAAATAATGTTTATAAGTTTCGTGAAAATATATTTTCTATTTTACTTATCACACATTTTACAAAGGAGTTTTATTATTATTATTATTATTATTATTATTATTATTATTATTATTATTATTATTATTATTATTATTATTATTATTATTATTATTATTATTATTATTATTATATATAGTTGTTGTTATTATTAGTATTACTATTATTATTATTATAATTATTTTTATTATTGGTATTTTTCTCCCCTGTGGAATTTGTATTTTACTGCTCGAATTCATCATAAGAATAAGGAAAATCATTTAAATGTTTGGCCATTTTAATGCAAAGTAAAAATTAATAAATTCTAGAAAACAAACTTACATTTAACTAGAAATGTTTCATAGCCAGGGTAATGCAAAAGTAAAAATACTAGATGATATTAGTTTTCAAACTGTTCTACTACAAAGTCAACACGATTTATCTCAATTTTCGATTGAATATTTATATTGAAATAACCAATTTATTCTTTTTGTTCCCAATAATCACTTTGGTAAATTTGTCATAACAGTGATATGTTTTATATTAATAAACAGTTACAATCGCTGTCTCTACCTGAGGTAATAATGGAGGAAAATTATGTATTTCTTTGTTAATTAGAAATTATCTGGCGTAGTTAATTAGCAGAGTTGTTGGCGTCTAAAAAGAAAGGAAGGTTGCATTAATGAGGGAAAAAGACAAAAAATAATTTTTTTTTTTTTTAAAGAATATTCCCTTGAGATACGACCGCTAGAGAGTTATGGGGTCTTATTACTGGCCAGACAGTTACACTGGATCCTCTTCGCTGGTTACGGTCCATTTTCCTTTTGCCTACACACACACACACACACACACTCACACTCACACTGAATATTCTGGCCTATTCTTTACATAATCTCCTCTGTCCTCATACATCTGACAACACCGATTACCAAACAATTGTTCTTCCCTCAAGAGTTTAACTACTGCACTGTAATTGTTCAGTGGGTACTTTCCGCTTGCTTAGGGTAGATGAGACTCTTTAGCTACGGTAAGCAGCTCTTCTAGGAGAAGGGTATTCCAAAATCAAACTATTATTCTCTATTCCTGGGTAGTGCCATAGCCTCTGTAGCATGGTCTTCTGCTGTCTTGTTTTAGAGTTCTCTTGTTTGAGGGTACACTCGAGCACACTATTCTTTAAAATCTCTCTCTTCTTTTGTTAAAGTTTTTATAGTTTATATAGGAGATATTCATTCTAATACTTTACTCTTCTTAAGATATTCCATTTTTCTTTATTCCTTTCCTCACTGGGCTATTTTTCTTACTTTTCCAACTAGGGTTGCAGCTTAGCAGGTAATAATGATAATGATTATATATATATATATATATATATATATATATATATATATATATATATATATATATATATATATATATATATATATGTGTGTGTGTGTGTGTGTGTGTGTGTGTGTGTGTGCTGAGCGGCATTACCAGACGTTTAACTATTCGGTCTCTCCCCGTCCATCGGTTGAGGGGAGAAGGATAGTAGTCATACCCTGGTGATAAGGGGTAACCCGAAAGGTACACTCGGAAACCACAACTGCCGTGTTGTAGTTAGGAAAGTGAGGCAGGGTTGTTTTGTGTTAATGCATGTGTGAGCATATCTACCTAAATATTTAGCCTTCGGTTTTGACGGGCCGCGTGTACTTGAATTAAAGAATTTCGTGTATATTTCGAAGTGAAACAAACGGTAGATAATGATATTTGTATTTCCCCAAGGAAGTTTCCCTCTGCTTAAGTTGCTGACACCGTCAGCCTCCATAAGAGACGAGGGAATATAAATTGAATTAAGCAATTACGTTCCCAGGCCATGACCCCGTCGTCGTCATCTGTATCATTATCCGGTCTATGATTTAAGTGTCTCTTTTATCTCGCCGTTCCTTCATCTCGAGAGTTAATCTGGCTTCTTCCGCGTGATTGTGATGCCGAGTCGTAAGCGGTTCTCCTTTCCTTGACACGGATTTAGTGAATTACTCCTGACATTATGAAGTAATTAATACTTAGGACTGAGAGCGACTCGTCTTTGGTATTTCGACAGGCTCTCTCTCTCTCTCTCTCTCTCTCTCTCTCTCTCTCTCTCTCTCTCTCTCTCTCTCTCTCTCTCTCTCTCTCTTTGAATTGTTTGACAAGACCTGTTTTCCTTAGAGGGAGCTTATTGCTCTAGATTCTTATTAATTTTATAAACAACTTAATGAATATAAAATGTGGAATTGTTTATAAGTAATTTGGAAATTGGATGAATATTTATGGAAATATATTTATGTAAAAGTGTTTTATCCAAATTATTTACAGCCAAATTATAATACGAGCCTCTATGTTAATAACCATTCCAACAAAGCAACCGATTGCTTTTCTTTCACTAATATTAAACGTACCTTTTATCTAAATTCTTAAAATACCTTGAATCTTGAACGTAGAAATTTATTTTATTTTCTGTTTCGTGGTCTTCCTGATTTATGTTTATTCTAAAGAGAAATTTCTCATCCTTTGGGTAAAAATTGCATGTCCTTCCATTATCATTCTTTATATTTTGTGAAAGAATCATGATGATTTTATTGTCGTGAGATTTAATGAGAAAATATAAAATTTTTATATGATCATATTACATTGTACAGTCAATCCACAGTAAATACGATTACTTAAGGATATTAACACCTTTGATAATTATGGAGTAATGATTCACTTTAATCATAAGATATTAAGTCAGTGAAAGTAATATAGAATATGAAGTTAATATTCACCCTTTTTCCTAGAACTAACTTCAAAATTGAATCTTGGTAGAATCTTGCGGCATTTTGGGATGAGGTCGGGAGAATCAACGACTACCCAGGGCACCAGGTGTACAATGGGATATTGTTGATGAGGCCTGATTCGTATCTACCGGATCATCAGGCCAAAATAAACTCACACACGCACACATATGCATGTATATATAACGGATTTTGAGCGAAGCGAAAAATCTATTTTTGGGTGAGATAGCCATGTCGTCCTGATGGAAGTTCCTATAGGGTAGCTTCCTAGGGTATATTACAACTACGGCGATATTCCCAGAGAATTTACCTTAAGGTACCAGAATTCTAACTCCTGGAGCGAGTATCCCTCGTGAAAGGGATATCGCGACATATCAGAGGACGTATTCTAGACACGTCACATGGCAATCTACTACCTAAATAGAGATTCGTCTCGTAGGAGGGAGATTGACGAGATACGAATTCGGGAAGAAAAAAGGGGGGAGCCGCTCCCAAGGCCTCCCAATCCCCCGATTCGTATGCGTGCCTGGCGCCAATCCTGGCGCCATCTGTATTCCTTGTAGCGTACACGAGGTGCTACAGATACTGTATGTAGGGAGGGGTCCTACAGCCCTTTCTTAGAAAGGCAAGGGCGGGTCCATCAGGACGACATGGCTATCTCACCCAAAAATAGATTTTTCGCTTCGCTCAAAATCCGTTTTTTGGGCTCAAGCCATGTCGTCCTGATGGAAGTGTACCAGAGCATTACTGTATCTGTGGATTCTCAGAACGTGCCGTACTCCCCGGAGATATTTATTCCCGGTCGACTAGACCTAGAGACCTAAGATGTTACCGTTATACATCTTTTCAACTAACTATAAACTATGTTAGAGCTTCCTGCCCCCTACAGGGAAGAGTCCTACTAGACTCTGGAAAGTCTCGAAGAGTACATATATCTATGTATGAATCTCAGGCAAGCTAATATAGTGGCCTCGCCCTATATTAAGTAAAGCATAGTTTGTATAGAACTACTGCGTCAATATATTGACCAGTCATCCGCACAATACTTGTATTGGACAAAGGTTTATATCCGCATAGGAAGAAACTAATAAAACCGCCCTCGTCCCTTTATGGGACGGAGTCCTCCCATTAGGGGACTTACATAAACCAATGCAACATAGCTTGCAAAACAGAACAATTCTATCAGAATTATCCCAGATAAGATACATAGAATTAAATGCTCAATTATACCAATAAATTGACACAGGTGAAAGAGACGCAAGGTTCTCAAGAACAAGTTTATTGACAGATAATAAACAGACAGGTTAACAACAAATATATATATTTATATAAAAGGGGATAACCCAAAACTTTAAGCATAAGTATGATAGTAAACAGAACTTGTTTATCTGAAAGAAAAACCATTAAACACCACTTTAATGAGATACCAAGGTATCAAGTCATAAAAAATCTGTATTACAAATCAATCACATTAGCGTTAGAAACGCTTGGCACACATGTCTGAACTTATGCAAGGTTCACCTTTGAAGGAAGGAACAGTCTATATGGGCACTTGGTGCCCTCATTTTAGTTTGTAGTACAGTATGTACCTACACACTCACCCTGGACTTAATCGTCCCAATTAAGACCACTGTTCCTCGCAGAGTTAAACAGTAGGGTTAACTACACGACCCACTGCTACCACAGATCTCTTAAGTTCCTCTACTTGCTTCGCATAGTGGCGAAAGAACACCCTGGAAGATTTCCAGCCCGTGTATGAACGGAGATGTTCAAAATCCATACAATTAAAGAAATTTAGGGATGAGGCAACTTTCCTCGGATCGTGACCTGCGGGTGTACTGTCAGGATCCGCTCTGCGAATAAAATATGTCATTTTCGCTCTGAGTTGATTCAGAGATAAATTTGAGCCTGATGTTTCTCCCCTGAATAGTTGACTACCCTTGAAGTCTGAAGTTCTACGAAGATAGACCTTTAGGCATTCTACTGGACATAGAGATGCATCTTCTTTCAGAGGGCAGATTCTCCAGGGACCCCACCTGTTGGTGGGTAACTCATTCTTGGCGAGAAACGTAGGATCCGGAAACAGGTTCAGCTCCCCCCCATCCAGGAACTGAACACGACCTGCCTCTCTCGAGAGGGCTACGATCTCACTAACCCTGGCCCCGGACGCGAGTGCAAATAGGAAAATAACTTTTTGCGTTAAATCCTTTAACGCACATTCTTCATTGCTCAACAGGGAGGCGAAATGAAGAACTTTGTCTAAAGACCATGAAATGGGCTTTGGAGGTGCTGAAGGTCTGAGCCTAGCGCAGGCTTTCGGAACTTTATTAAAGATCTCGTTACCTAGGTCGATCTGGAAGGCAAATAAAATGGGTCTCATCAAAGCCGATTTACACACTGAAATCGTGTTAGCTGCCAATCCTTGGCCATGGAGGTGGATGAAGAAAGATAAGCAGAAGTCTGTTGAGATCTCCTGCGGATTCTTTGCCTTTACAAAGGCCACCCACTTTCTCCAAGATGACTCATATTGCCTTCTAGTCGATTTGCACTTGTATTCCTCTAGGAAGTCTATGCTAGCTCTCGAAATCCCGAAACGCTTTCTCACCGCTAGGGCGAGAAAATCATGAGCTGCAGGGTCTGGGTTTTCTGTAATGAAGCGCAGACAGTCGACTTCTGGACTCGCTGGGTCAGAACTGGATGTGGTAGCGGCACGAACTTCATCTGTAGTTCCAACGTCAAGGGGAACCACATACTGTTCGCCCACTTGTGGGCCACTATTGCCGCTACCCCCTTGAAGGATCTCAGTTTGTTGAGGACCCTCAACAGAAGGTTGTGAGGAGGGAACAGATAAATCCTGGACCACCTGTTCCAGTCGAGGGACATTGCGTCCACTGCTTCCGCTAAGGGGTCCTCGTACGGGGACACGTACAGGGGCAACTTCTTGTTGTCTTTCGTCGCAAAGAGGTCTATTTGCAGTTCTGGGACTTGATTCAGAATGAAGGAAAATGATCCTGCGTCTAAGGACCATTCCGACTCTATCGGTGTGAACCTGGATAGAGCGTCCGCTGTCACATTGCGGACTCCTTGAAGGTGAACTGCCGACAGGTACCACTTCTTCTTTTCTGCCAATCGGAAAATGGCTAACATCACTTGGTTGAGAGGTGGTGACCTCGACCCTTGTCGATTCAAGCATCTCACAACCACCTCGCTGTCTGTCACCAATCTTATGTGGATCGAGTGACGCGGGGAGACTTTCTTTAAGGTAAGGAGCACTGCCATAGCTTCTAGAAAGTTTATATGAAAGGTCCTGAATAGCTTGGACCAAGTCCCCTGGACTTTTTTCCGATGAGAGTGACCTCCCCATCCCTCCTTTGAGGCGTCTGAGTGAATCGTCATCGACGGGGGAGGTGGCTGAAGAAGAACCGACTTCTTTAGATGTCTGGCTTGGGACCAAGGTCTGAGAAGAGTACGTAGCCGAGGCGGCACTGGTCTTCTCAGGTCTCTTCGCGCGTTTGATGCATACCTTCTCCAAACTCCGGTTGCATCCTTTAGCTGTGCTCTTAGCACTGGGTCTGTCACTGAAGCAAACTGGAGAGAGCCTAGTACCCTCTCCTGTTCGCGTCTTGATATCCTTTTGGAATCTAGAAGTCTCTTGACAGAGCCCGCTATCTCCTTCCTTTTCTTCATTGGGATGGAGAAACTGTGTGACAAAAGGTCCCAGTGGATTCCCAGCCACTGGAACTTTTGGGATGGAGAAAGTCGAGACTTTTTCTTGTTGATCTTGAAGCCTAGGTACTCTAGGAACTGGATCACCTGACTGGAAGCTTGTAAGCATTCGGTCTCGGATGCTGCCCACACCAGCCAGTCGTCCAGGTAGGCTACTACCTGAATTCCCTTTAGGCGTAATTGTTTGAGAGCTGCGCTCGCAAGCTTCGTGAAAATCCTTGGGGCTATGTTTAGCCCGAATGGCATGGCTCTGAAGGCGTACAGTTTCCGTTGTAGCCTGAACCCTAGGTAGGGGGAGAGTCGACGGCTGATTGGGATGTGCCAATAGGCGTCTGACAAGTCTATAGAGACTGAGTATGCCCTCTTGGGCAGTAAGGTCCTTATGTGTTGCAGTGTTAGCATCTTGAATTTGCAATTCACTATGAACTTGTTGAGTGGTGACAAGTCCAGAATGACTCTGAGCTTTTCCGAGTCTTTCTTGGGAACACAAAACAGCCTCCCTTGGAATTTGATGGACTTCACCTTTCGGATCACATTTTTCTCCAACAGTTCTTGAACGTACTCCTCCAAAATGGGGGTGGAGTGTTGGAAAAACCGAAGGCATGGGGGTGGAGTGCTGTACCAGCTCCAACCCAGTCCATTCTTGAGTAGGCTTTGGGCCCAGGGATCGAAGGTCCAGCGATCCCAAAATTTCATTAGTCTCCCTCCTACCGGTATCGTTTCACTTGGACTGCCGTCCTGAGGTCTTGCCTCCCTGACCACGACCACCTCTGAATCCCCTTCCCCTTGAGGGGCGCCTAGACGAGCCTCTGGCTGCTCCTCTAGGCTTTGCACGAAAGGAAGAAGACTGTCCTTCGAACGTTGGGGTGAATGTGGTTGACTGACCTGGCACAGCCTGGGGTACCCACTGAAAAGTAGTCGGGGTTTGTGCCACCATCTGGGGCACTGGAGGCAAAGGCAATTGCAGTTGCTGTTGCTGTCTATAAGGCTTGGCTGGCCGAGACGGTAGCCTAGTCCTCATATTCTTCCTCTTTGGTTGAGGACCCTCATCCGGGGAAGATTTTCTTTTGATAGCCAGGCCCCACTTCTGGAGAAGGTTTCTATTCTCCACGGCGGCCTTATCAACAACCTCTTTGACCACATCGGTAGGGAAAAGGTCTTTTCCCCAAATGTTGGAGGATATTAACTTCCTTGGCTCGTGTCTCACCGAAGCCCCGGTGAACACGAACTCCCTGCAAGCTCTCCTTGCCTTGACGAAGCCATAAAGGTCCTTCGTCACTGTGGCTAGGTGAGACTTAGCCACAACCATGAACATTTCATGGACCTTAGGGTCACTTGCCATCGTCTCAAGAGTAGTCTGATGAGACATTGAGGCAGCCAGTCTTTCTTTTGTCTCGAACTCTCTTCGTAAAAGAAATTCGGACAACTTGGGGAGGTCCTCGCCGAATTGCCGTCCGGCAATATCAGCCTCCAACTTTCCCACTGAGAATGTCAGATGGACATCCTTCCAGTCCTTGTGGTCCATAGGCAGAGCCAGCGACAAGGGTTTACACTCCTCCAGGGAGGGGCAAGGCTTGCCGGCCTCGATTGCCTTTAGGACAGCCGCAAACCCTTTTTGTAAAAAGGGGAAGGCTCTATCAGAAGAGGACACAAAAGAAGGGAGCTTCTTGCTCAATGCTGCTACCTTCGAATTCGAGAAGCCCCTCTCTTTCATCGAGGATGAAAGTAGGGCTTGAGCCTTAGCATGGTCCATAATAATGACCTCTTTCGGCTCTGTCTCCTCCCTTGAAGCTGGTTCTTTTCTCAGCCGGACATAGCAGTCCGGATATGATGCCTTGCTGGGCCAGAATTCTACCTCCTCTAGGAGAACTGAACCCAGCTTATCCGAAATGACGATCTTACCAGTCGTCATTGGCATGTGCTCAGCATACCTCCATGGGTTAGCATCTGAGCATATGGGAAGGTCTTTCACATTGAGCCTTTTCCGGGGCCCATGTGATTCTGCTAGGGACTGCATACGCAGTTCCATTGCAGCCGCCTTCTCCTGATTCTCCTTCTGCATTTGTTGGATCATTCCAACAATCGAAGAGAGGGCCTGTCCCAGTTCTACTGGGAGACCAGCGGATGTTGAGGGGATGGGCTCCGGCATCTGAACCGGAGTAGCCGACACCTCGTCGACCCCATCCTCTGCGACATCCGGGGTTTGAACTTGATCCTGACCTTCTGCCAGGAGGTCTTCTTCCAAACCTTCGTCCACATCAGACATCCTGTCACACAACTGGATGTCTTGCATCGCATCTGCGACTTCCTCGTCCACCTGGACTAGGTCTTGGGGGATCTCCTCTTGAGGCTGGGGAATCACTGCTTCAGCTGATGCCTGGGGAAAAAGATACGCCCTCATCTTCTCACTAGGAAGATAAGGGCCAGAGGTGTTCTTCTTGAAGCCCCTTACCCAAGTACGGAGCTTTTCCCTAGCTATATCCCTTGATTCCGCCGTTCTAGGGGAATCAAAAGCCTCAGTAATCAGGTTAGTGCATACAGTACATACCTGAGGGTCCCAATACTGGAGATCATCCTTGGAGACAGCGCATGCTGCGTGTCTCCTACAACACTCATGTCCGCAGAGGTTCCTGCTACGGACATTGCAGAAAACATTTCCGCACTTCGGAGGGTCCTCCTGTAAAGAGAAAAAATTTCCATGAGTATCAAGTGAACTATGTATCACTAGATATGCATAGTATAGCATAACAATTCATAAAGGAAAGACACACACTTGTGTTTCCCTCACAACCCATTGTTGCAGCTTTCCAGATAATAAAATCAAAATTGGTTTATCTCTACTAGAGTAACCAATGCAAGGTTTCCAGAGGAAACAGGTGGAGCTCACACCTAGGCAATGATTTTAAAATCCTGGATAATAGACGGGGAAGACTCTGCTTCCTGTCTGAGGGCAACAGCAAAGGGCTGTGCAAGAAAACACAATAGTGTTAGAAGATACAGTGCTGTACCTAAACTTTGACTATAGTTTTCTTCTTACTGTATATGCTATACAGAAGAATACTAGTACAGTATAGGAGGATGTGTGCCGGCCTGCCTTTGCCGGCCGGCACACACCACAATTAGCTTTAAAGTATACTACTTAACAGCTATAGGGCGGCAGCCTTCTGGTTCAAATGCCTGTGCCGGCGGCAGTAGCTGCCGGCCAGCAACAGCCAGTGTTGGCCGGCAATGACTGCCGGCCAGTAACTACACAAGGTAGTACCTAGCTGCCGGCCACACTCTTGGTGACCGGCAGACAAGGACTGACATAAGCCGGCCGGCAAAGGTACAAGACCGATGCCAGCCGGCAGCAAAAGAACCAGAAGACTACACCTGCCCGGCTGTCTGCCTCATAGGCCGGCAGCCGGGACAGGTACAGCACTAGAAGAAAATAGAATGGATGCCGGGATAAGAGTGTACACGACCCCCCAAGCCCGGCAACCGAAAGAGTGCATATAAGGAAGGGGAGAAACTTAATTCAGGCTTCCTTGACCAATGCCGTCCGGCTCTGTCGGCAGGCATGGATGAGGGACCAAGAGAGGTCCGGGCAGCACTCGAAAACATAAGACCCTTGCCGGCCAGCATCTCAGCCGGCCGGCAATGGCCTTAGTCAATTCCATATCCCAACCTATACTAGGTCCAGAAGTAGAATGACGTACAGTACAGTAATACCCCTGCCAGCCAGCTCTGCCGGCCGGCAAGGTACAGTACAGTAATGGCAAGGCCATTACGGAGATAGAGGGGGAAGGGACAAAAGGGTCCTGCCAACCTTGCTTTAGTGACAGATCACCCGCAGCCAAGAACTCTGTCTTAGCCTAAGGGAGATCTAAGGGAAAGGGCCAGCAATACTTGCCAGCTTCCCAAAGCACCAAAGCAAGGAAGGCGTTGCTATTCCCAAGGGAAGATTTTATCCTCCCCAAGAACAGCAACAGGACTTAGTCTGGTCGATCACAAAAGGAGGAATCATACTACAGAAACCTTCGATAGTGACCTAAGGGAGCTAAGCTCCCTTTATAAGTGTTAGGTCAGCGAGGGGAACTCTGCCCCAAGCCAGACAACACGGACTCAGACTAAAAAACTCTGTTGTTCTGTCCCTCTTTGAACCAGACTCTGCTGGAACAGGAAGGTACAGTAACACCCTAGTATAGTTTTATCGAAAATAAATTCGGAAAAAACCACTTAGGGATAAGCCCAAGGCTTAAACAGAGGGAAAGGGATTGCATACCTTCTCCGAAGAAAAGAAAGCAACCGGGGAGAATAATAAAGTATACTAAGGCTCCATAAGCAATTAACCTAGGCACCAAGAGAATCGATTACCTAATTCACCGAAACTCTTACGTATACAATCTTGGAAATATTCCACACAGTCTAAAATGTATAAAATATAGCCTAAAGCTTTAATAAACTTTTAATTACACTCGGAAAAACCAAAATCATGCATTAAGTACTAGGACCAAACGACTAGGCTACATGGCCTAGCGTAGGCCAGAATGGCGAATACTTCGCCAAATAATACTAAGCACGAAAGGAAATCCTATGTAAAGCTAAATAGCTAAAATTTATTAAGCAAAACAACCAGGAATGTCACTCTGACTAACTAATTTATACCTAGCGAGTGACAGTGTCCAGGACACCTCTGGTAGGCTACGGCTCTTGTATCAAAGATTAATCCTATTAATCACTCAAAATTTTACCAAGAGCCTACATTTATACATAACAGACACTATACTCAACTTATCCGAGGCCAACGAAGACGGAGAAGCCATGAAAAGTTGAATAAATCCAAGATTTGCGAGAAAAACAGGAAAAAACACCGAGTTGTTAAGCTACGCAAAAAGGAATACAGATGGCGCCAGGATTGGCGCCAGGCACGCATACGAATCGGGGGATTGGGAGGCCTTGGGAGCGGCTCCCCCCTTTTTTCTTCCCGAATTCGTATCTCGTCAATCTCCCTCCTACGAGACGAATCTCTATTTAGGTAGTAGATTGCCATGTGACGTGTCTAGAATACGTCCTCTGATATGTCGCGATATCCCTTTCACGAGGGATACTCGCTCCAGGAGTTAGAATTCTGGTACCTTAAGGTAAATTCTCTGGGAATATCGCCGTAGTTGTAATATACCCTAGGAAGCTACCCTATAGGAACTTCCATCAGGACGACATGGCTTGAGCCCAAAAATATATATATATATATATATATATATATATATATATATATATATATATATATATATATATATATATATATATATATATATATATATATATATATATGGTGTGTGTGTATATATACATATATATTTGTGTGTGAGTATATGTATATATATATATATATATATATATATATATATACATATATATATATATATATATATATATATATATATATATATATATATATATATATATATATATATATATATATATATATGTGTGTGTGTGTGTGTGTGTGTGTGTGCATGTATGTGTGTTAAATGTGTGTAATATTATTGGGGAATATTGCTCACGGAATGTTTGTCTTTGTCCATTTTCCACATAAAAAGTTATTACATGGAGGGAGTTGGCTCCTTTCTTAAGCCGAATCTATCGTGCGATACACATCCAGATGAGAGAGAGAGAGAGAGAGAGAGAGAGAGAGAGAGAGAGAGAGAGAGAGAGAGAGAGACAGACAGACAGACAGACAGAGAGAGAGAGAGATAAAAAAAGAAAATTGGAAAAGTGTGTCAACGACTTTGTTGTGTTTTTAGTTTGTTTTCATCGAAGGTTTAGTGAACGAAATTATTCCACTTTGAGAAACTTGTGGTTGTCATAGCCTTTGGAAAAAAAATCCCTGTCTTGCGATCTGATGGACTGGGGTTCGAGACTCTCAAGATTTAGAGTTTCTTGTAGTCTGCAACCTCACTATCCTTGTGAGCTAAGGATGGGGGTTTGGAGGAGTCAAAAGCAGCATTGCGTGTCCCTCCTTGGTCAGAGCTTTGGTGGCGAGTGGACTTAGGCACCAATCATATGTATATATGATCAGTCTCCAGGGTATTCTCATACTAAGGCATTGTCACTTTCCCTTACCTCTGCCTTACATGAACAAACTTTAAACTAAAAGAATAAATACCCATAAATGCTCAAACCCTACATAATCAAACCGATTTATGGAATTGCCTTCGGAGAAAAGCTATATCTGACTTCTGTTAATGTGTTTTCCTTTGGTGATAAAACTGTAGAATTCAACTATGGAGATGAAAATATCTACAATTGACGGATTCCTGGAGATTTACGAGGTCATTGATTCTTAAGAATAAACGGGATCTTTTTCTCGAATGTGTTAAGAGTTGCAAAGGATTTATTGACAAGATGTAATTCGCAATAAATGCAATTGATGGAAAGTTTTATGATACTTTATTCTGAAAAGTCTTTGGTTTATCTTCTACTTCTAATGAAGATGAGTAAATTACTTGGGATTATTCCTTTGCCCTTTATTTTATTACATAAAAGTAACCTGTTCCTGAGGTAAGAGTGTTGTTGATAAAGGGTTGTAATGCATGTATGGGTGTGTGTTTATACTTTTTTTTATAAAGCAACTCTCTCTCTCTCTCTCTCTCTCTCTCTCTCTCTCTCTCTCTCTCTCTCTCTCTCTCTCTCTCTCTCTCTCTCTCTCTCTCTCTATATATATATATATATATATATATATATATATATATATATATATATATATATATATATATATATATATATATATATATATATTTATTTATATATATAATATACACGCAGAGTATATTTTCACCAGCCGTTGATAGTCCATTGTAGGACAAAGGTTTCAGATATGTCCTTGCATGCTCATTTCCACTATGCCCATTGATGCATTAGATTTCGCCGGTCATCTCTATCTTGAGCTTTAAATTACTACTGCTCCATTCATCATCTACTTCATGCTTCATAGTTCTCAGCCATGTAGGCCTGGGTCTCCCAACTCTTCTAGTGTCTTGTGGACCCCAGTTGATAGCTTGGTTAACTAAATTCTTGGTGAGAGCGAAGAGCATGCCCAAACCATCTCCATCTACCCCTCACCATGATCTCATCCACATATGGCACTTGAGGAATATTCTTATAATTTCATTTCTAATCCTGTCCTGCCATTTTACGCCTAATATTCTCCTGAGGGCTTAGTTCTGAAAACTACAAAATCTGTCGGATATTGTTTCATTTGCATATACGACTCATGTCCATATAGTAACACCGATATCTCTAAACTGATATATAACCTGATTTTTATAAGTAATTTCGTGCGAATTGCTTTCCAAATTGTACTTAACCTAGCTAGTGTCTGATTTGCTTTTTTTCAATCTTTCATTAAACTCAAACTCTAAAGATCCTGTATCAGAGATCATAATTCCTTAATATTTAAATGATTTTACCTCATTAATCCTTTCTCTTTCCAATGATATTTCATCTTCCATCGCACATTCCGATCATATATATATATATATATATATATATATATATATATATATATATATATATATATATATATATATATATATACATATATATATATGTATATATATATTATATATATTTATACATACACACACACATATATATATATATATATATATATATATATATATATATATATATATATATATATATATATATGTATGTGGTAATGTATATGTATGTATATGTGTGTATGTGTTTGCATGCGTGTTGTGTAATTCAATTACATAATTGATTTTATGCCATCCTTGAGTCCGTAATGTATATTAGCCTCAGTGGTAATTTGGTTGCCATCGTTTTATATGCAGTTTGGAGAGCCAGGAATTTACATTTGAATCATCAAAGCGTATGATTTCATGGAAGTTGGCTATTTTCATATATGATGTATCAATAGAGCTCATTATTGTTAGCAAATATGACCTGTCCATCTTGATTAATAAATATGTGAAAGCATCAATAGTATTATTCAGAAACACTAATATATCATGATTATGGTAAAAATCAACTGTGAAAACTCGACAGATTTTTTGCTATGGGTAAATATTTGTAATAAACTTCAAAGCACATATCTGCTCTTATGTACACTGCTTATTTAGATTCCAAGTTTGGTTACCACACAACATATTGACATTACGCAACTGAAAGGGGAAGGATATTTCGGAACTGCTTCTCCAAATAATGTGAAACCAGAAATATATGAAGCTTAATGTTGAATTTTACTAAAATGTAGAATACACAGTAAGCTACCATATCCCCTTGTCTAGCATACCTTGGTTTTACTCTTTAGTTCAATGAAAATATAATTTAGAAGAAAAAGTATTTTTAAAACCACGATTCCGCTCTCCAGTTTTAATACAAGACTTGTTTTATATCATTTTTTCATTACTTAAAAATAATCTTCAACAAGATTTTCACGGACAAAAGGTTATTACAAAGCAAGGATTATAAAACAAGCTCCTTTGGGTGTTGAAGAATTGAAGAGGTTGCATTTCCGGTAGGAAAATAACTTCAAATTGTTTGGTTAAATATATATCCATTAGTTAAACTTGTGATATTGATATTGTTGGTGTCCGTTTGTCAAAGAATGTATAAATGATTACGCACTATCCAATAAGGTTTTATTTTTGTTGAACTGCATTGTGCTCTCAATCTTCTTTTACTTGGCCTTCAGCTTTTCCAATTTCAGTATAGGATTGCTGTTTCTAGTCATCCTTCGTCATCCTCATCTCTTCTGTTCATCTTGTTCTCTTAGACCCTTTTCCTTCATATCATCAAATAATTCATCATTCCACCTGAACTCTGGCCTTCCCATCCTTCTGCCCTCCACATCCATGTTCATAACCCTTTTACATACGTGTTCATCTTCTCTCATCACGACGTGACCGTTGTGTTCTCAATATCATTGCCTAATTGCTATTTGTGCCCAATATCCATTATCTAACTGATGCCTGTTTCCAATATCCATTGTCCAACTGTCGTTAAGCAAAGTATCCCTTACCTGTCTACTGTCATTGCCCATTATCTTTTGTCTAACTGCTACCTGTGCCTAAGATCCATTCCCTAATTGCTGATTGTGCCCAAACCCATTGTGTAGCTGCTGCCTGTGTCCAATATCCATGCCTTAACTGGTAACTGTGCCCAATACCCATTGCTTAATTGGAAATAGTACCCAATAATCCTTGTCTAACTGCTCTGAACTAAATAATGATTGTCTAATTGCTGTCGGTTCCCAATGCCCATGGTTCAATTGTTACCTGTGCTAAGTATTCACTGTCTAACTGCTGTCTGTGTCATATATGCATAGTCTAACCACGATCAATGCCCAATATCATTGTCTAACTGCTGTCTTTGAAAAATGCCCATTGTCTAAATGCGATATGTTGTCAATATCCATTGACTGACTTCAGTCATTGTTTTAGTGAAACTACTATTCGATCTGAATATCCATTGTCAATCTTTATTTTGTGGTCATTGACAATATATTTTTTATTTTCTTTACTGTATATTTTGTTCAGTTAAAAAACAACTTTTCTCGCGTTGGTCAATGAGATATTCAAGAAGCATCAAGCAAATGCGAAATAAAAGTTTACATGACATTACGTTCCAGTCATTGGTGACACAAGCAGCACTAGACTTGACCACTTTATCGTTGATTGACTATCACAAAACGTCAAAGAACAAAAGGGGAAGTATTGCGGCTAGAAACCTCATCCCTTGAAGGTTCTACCCGAAGATAGGCAGAGGAAAATTTAGATAGTTAAACACGCACACACATAATGTATAAATATACCCTCTTGCACACTAATCTATCTCATTTCTCTTCCTCTGGTTATGTTAAAGTTTTTATATTTTATATAGGATATATTTATTTTAACCTTGTTACTCTTAAAGTATTTTATTTTTCATGGTTTCCTTTCTTCACTGGGCTATTTTTCTATTAGAATCCCTGGGCTTATAGCATCCTACATTTCCAACTAGGGTTAAAGCTTAGTAAGTAAGTAATAATAATAATAATAATAATAATAATAATAATAATAATAATAATAATAATAATAATACACACACATATAGATGAATACATATAATTTATATATATATGTATATATATATATATATATATATATATATATATATATATATATATATATATATATATATATATATATATATGTGTGTGTGTGTGTGTGTGTGTGTGTGTGTGTGCGCGTGTAGGGTAAATGGGACTAATGTACAAGAGCGTGGGCGATTTCGTTTGCCATTCATCTATCGTTTGACGGGAGTCAACCTTTCTTCATATCAAAAGTATAGGTAAAACCTTTAGTGTCTTTCATCAAAGGCTTTATCAGAAGATTTCTCTTTCAAAAAGATAAACTTGAAGAAGTATATTGTCAGCAGTTTTCCCATAGAGATTATCGTCGTATTTCTTATCAGAACTGTTTACATAATCTCTCTCTCTCTCTCTCTCTCTCTCTCTCTCTCTCTGGCATAATGTATTTGGCCGTATTTAACACAGCGATTTGCATGCAAATTGTCGCTTACAAAGTAATAGCAGTACTCAATGGAGAAGTCCTGATGCTCGTATAAACAAAACTATATTGCAGGGAAATATTTTGTCTCTTTATAGTACAGTGAGTGAAGAACTCTCAGACTTGATAGCAGCTGTAAAACTTGTTGAAAGGTAGGAGTTCATGAATGTAGCTCCGGATAAGAGGGAAGGGTTTTAGTTTTTGTAGTCTCCTGTCTATCATTAGTCGCAATTTATGACTCCTTTTTTTTTATTTTTCTTCCTTTTTTCTTTCTAGTTTTTCCTTAACTTTTTGTGAATACTATCACCCCTATATAATAAATAGCAAGTCTCTCTCTCTCTCTCTCTCTCTCTCTCTCTCTCTCTCTCTCTCTCTATTGGTTCCACATATACCTTGCATAAAAACATATGAATACCAGAATGTTGTATGACATGATATTCTCTGGCAAAATGTCTTTGGCCGTATTTAACACAGCTATTTGCATGCAAATTGTCGCTTACAAAGTAATAGCAGTACTCATGGAGAAGCTTGATGTTCGTACAAACAAAACTTCATATTGCAGGGAAATACGTTGTTCCTCTATAGTACAGTTAGTGCAGAACTCTCGGACTTGATAGCAGCTGTAAAACTTGTTAAAAGGTAGCAGGATGTGACGGGCCGAGAGAGGGTTGTGAACTCAAAGGCAGGATGCAATCAACTAGGTACTTTATTATTAAGGAACACTCTCCCTTATATACAAAACCTCAAGGCAACAGGAAAATACATGTTCGAGAAAGTGACAATGTTACAGAGGAAAACCAAACAAGAATTTTCATGTTCGTTTTAGTGCGAGGGAAGAGCGAAGATACAAGCATAATATATACAAAAGGAATTATGTACAATTGTGTGACACACGGTTGGTACATAGCTTCCCCTCTAAAAATGACATACTGAACATGTTAAATAGGTGCCCTGAATCTGGAGAGGTAGTAGTAAAAATGTGCCGATTAGCGGCAGCGAGTGGCTGTAGAAGTCGTTGGTTGGGGTGCGAGCGAGTGGTGGATGATGGGTGGCTGGGTTGCTGCTCTGGCTCGTCACGGGCACGGTCCAGATATACCAGGTCAGCCAGACAGCGTACCGATTTTAAGCCTCTTCTGCGCACCTACGTCATCTGAAGGAGCTTAGTGTTGGCGAGACCCATGAAGAACGTAGATTTATCACACAGTCAATGTAAATAAAACAACATTTTACCTTTGGAAAACATTTTATTAAGTTACAACTTTCATTTTTTTTCTTAGGGTCTCCCTGCATGGTTGTCCTTGAGGTTTTCTATACTTTATCAAATTATTAGGATATCTCATTCGAAAATATACCGATATGTTAACAAAAAAAAAAAAAGCAACAACATCATCAGGAACTTCAATACCAGACTGTTTTAATTCTAAATAAAGCTTTTTAAAAAAAAAAATTTTCCCTCCATGAGAGCTTTCTCGTGTACAGCATTAAAAATCTCCCGTATTATTAACAACTGTGAAAAAAACTGACTACAAGGTGCATGTAATTCCCCCCCCCCCCCCCCGATTAACACATGCTATCCAAGTATCATTCCTTAGCACTTCTTCAGTCTTATTTCCTAACTCAGGATATTTTACACAAAATTTCTTTACAATATATCCACCATTGTATTTAAGAGCTTCTTCCTCGATTACTCCCCCAATATCTTTCTTTATTTCTTTATTTGCTCTCAAAAGGTCTTCTTCCTCGTCTAAAGCATCTTTCTCTAAATCAAAATCTAAATTTCTGAATATCTGCGTTGTTAGGCATATTTCTAACGCTAAGTCCCTTTCTTTCGTGATAGATTCATCGTCTTTGGCTGATTCATGAGAGTTTTCAACGGTGGTGATATTACACATTTCACTTAATACTTTAATTTCCTTTCCTAGTAACATTTATTTTAGCCGAAATTTAAAGTTCACAGCCTGAGGATGATCATAGTGCCCATCCATTTGCCTTATACACCCAAAGAAATGTTCAAGGCAATCTTGATTTAGTGTTCGTGTAAGTAGGTAGTCAATTTCTAGGACTTTCAATACCTAGTAACCTAGACTTCATGTCATCTTTGTAATCGCCTGGTTTAAAATGAATCGAGCAAACAGTAGCATTCATAACGTTAATTCTGTCTGCACGGCAACATGCATGTATCCATTGGTCTATGTATGGTTTTTCTTTTGGAAAGCGATGGTATTTTATGTTTGAGCTTTTAGTTTTATCATGTCTATTATAACAGCCAAATACTGTGCAGTTACTTGGCATTATTAGTGACGGAATGAATGAATGAATAAAATGATAATGGACACAGCGTCTCCTATTGTTTACGTTACCTCTATAGGTAGCTAACTAAGGCAACGGTCTTTTGTTTTGTTTACCCAAGTGTGTGAGACGGGGAAGCTTGACGTCACAGTATGGGTGATTCACAGCTTGAGCTGCGCGTTGGCTGACCTGGTATATATAGACCTTGGTCACGGGGTAGGCGAGTGTGTTCTACAGCATTCATAGGCGTGTGTGTCCTACGGCATTTATGGGCGAGTGTGTCCTACGGTATTCATAGGCGTGTGTGTTCTACGGCATTCATAGGCGAGTGTGTCCTACGGCATTCATAGACGTGTGTCCTACGGCATTCATAGGCCTACGGCATTCATAGGCATGTGTGTTACGGCATTCATAGGCCTACGGCATTCATAGGCGTGTCTTACGGCATTCACGTCAATTTCGGTTGAAGTTGAATAGCTGTCCTCTTCGTCACGAGTGGAGGCGTTGATGGAGGTTTTGAAGTGGCTCTCCATAGGGGCACGAACTAGGTTCACCTCACGAGGAGAGCCGTGTACGGCAGGTTGCAGGCGAGTAATATTGGTCATTTTCCCGAGTGTGAGTGAAGCCCTTTGGTCCCCCAACGGTTGTTGAGAGAGCTGTAAAGGCGTTGTTATATGGGCGGCTGGCGACGGCGAGTACTGCTGCAGAAGCTATGCGTTGTTAGCGTCATAGTAACGGTGAGAGGTGGAGGGGGGGGGGGGGGGGAGGCGGGAGGAGCGAGTCACTCTGGGGTCACCAATGTGACGGGCCGAGAGAGGATTATGAACTCAAAGGCAGGTTGGAAACAACTGAGTACTTTATTAAGGAACACTCCTTTATATACAAAACATCAAGGCAACAGGAAAATACATGTTCGAGAAAGTGACAATGTTACAGAGGAAAACCAGATATGAATTTTCATGTTCGTTTTAGTGCGAGGGAAGAGCGAAGATACAAGCATAATATATGCAAAAGGAATTATGTACAATTGTGTGACACACGGTTGGTACA
This sequence comes from Palaemon carinicauda, assembly GCF_036898095.1. Taxonomy (NCBI): domain Eukaryota; kingdom Metazoa; phylum Arthropoda; class Malacostraca; order Decapoda; family Palaemonidae; genus Palaemon; species Palaemon carinicauda. The sequence continues at coordinate 48,922,865 of NC_090735.1, forward strand.
AGGACCTCATGAATAGACCACCGGATAAGAGGAGAGGGTTTTATTTATCTTAGTCTCCTTTCAGTCGTTAGTCGCAATTTAAGATTTAGACTTTCATTTTTATATTCCTTCCTCTTTTCTTTCTATTTTTCCAACTTTTTGTGAAGATCATCTTCCCTACATAATAAAGAGCAAGTCTCTCTCTCTCTCTCTCACTCTCTCTCTCTCTCTCTCTCTCTCTCTCTCTCTCTCTCTCTCTCATATATATATATATATATATATATATATATATATATATATATATATATATATATATATATATATATATATATATATATATATATGACTGTAGGCCGGGAGGAAAAAGGAAACGAAGATCTTCATGGTGTAAGAGGTGTAATAATAACACGAAAGCGCTACTCAACTCTTCGTTTCCTTTTTCCTCCCGGCCTGATGTCATCTTGAGACATCGCACGTTCAACCGATTTGCCGCTAATATATATATATATATATATATATATATATATATATATATATATATATATATATATATATATATATATATATATATATATATATATATATATATATATATATAAATGTGTGTGTGTGTGTAAATATATATTTTTCTTGTTACACAACCACACAGAACAACAATCTCTCACAAATTGCCCAAGCTAACGTGTTGAAGTTAGGAAAGGTGAATGGGTGAGAAGTAATGAATCTGTGTGTGTACATATCTATCCAAATATTTTGCTGTCCATTTTGATGGGTCATGTACACCAGTATTGAATAAAAGACAATCATGTTGATTAAAGTTGAACTTTATTTTAAAGACTAAGTTTACGCACTATTTATATGATAGGCTTAATAGAAGGATTATGGATGCCTTGTGGTTCAAGTTTGTTACTGATTTTAAGATATTTTGCCTGTTTTATTCATTATTTCTCATATAGTTAAGTTATTTATTTCCTTTCTCACTGGGCTACTTTTCTCATTCGGAGCCCTTTTGCTAATAGCATCCTGCTTGTCCAACTCGTATTGTAGTTCAGCGAATAATAATAATAATAATAATAATAATAATAATAATAATAATAATAATAATAATAATAATAATAATAATAATGATTGTTGTTATCAAGTCTGTTTCATTTTATGGAGAAAACTAAATTTGTGAAGTGGTTTCAACAACAATTATTTGACATTTAAATCACAAAAATTCGTTTACTAGATGTCACTTGTTAAATGATGTTAACATAAACGATTTTCGTTGTTGTCATTTATAAGTTACTCTATCGGATTTATTTAAACAAAGGTTGAGACGTAAACCCGCTTGAGTAAGGGAGGTACCGCATCTTCTACTTTCCCACCGTTATCCCTACATTAAAGGGTCGGTTGCTTAATGCGGCCTTCAATGTCATCCATCAAAGGCATCCTCTTCCACTGAAGCTCTTCTCTCCATATCATCATTAACCTTATCTCGGCCTCTATCTCGATCTTCTTCCCCTGAAGCTGGAATCACTCTATGCCTTTTTTCGCCAGCAGCGAGCCGTTGCTGCCGAAAATGGGAAACTAGGGACATTTTGCACTAGATATTGGCTTCCCGACTAGACGGGAACCAAGCGCCAGTACAAACTGCCAGCTTGACTTCAGATGTAAACAAACAAGATGGCTGCTGCAAATAGGACGTCTCTTGCTTGGCAATCTTTGGCCCTACAAACCTCAAAGTATGATAGAAATCTATTTTGATCATCCTGTGGTGGTTGTAGTTTTATTCCGAAGACATCTCTTATTGCAACACTTGGAAAATTTTTAGGCGCCATCATAATGTCAGCTGATCGGTTTCGTTTACATCTCTTCTTATTTGCTTCTCGAACCGCGAGATCGTAGTGTGATGCTCCAATACTTTCGCTCGCCAGCATCGGCTGGAGCTTGGCGAAAATCTTAAGCAAGAAATGACTAGTGTGATTCCAGCATAACAGGTTCCTCCCAAATTGTATGTTTAGTAATAAGGGCTTTTTGCAGCGGTTTCTGCCTTAGTTCTCTTTCTCTTTTCAGTTTCTTCTGTTATAGCCTTACCATCCTTGTGAGCTAACGATGGGAGTTTTGGGGAGCCTATGGGTCTACCTGCTTAGTCATCAGCAGCCTTTGCTTGGCCCTCCCTAATCCTAGTTTGTATGGAGCGTGGGCTTGGGGGCTGATCATATGTAGATGTAGAACTTCAAAAGTTCAGACTTGCAGCAAATGTTTTTATGTTGAACAGACTGACATAAGTTTCTCTTTATAGTTTATATATGAAAGGTTAGTTTTAATGTTGTTACTGTCCTTAAACAAAATTATCGTTTTAATGTTGTTACTGTTATTATAATATTTTATTTTACTTTTTTTATTTCTTTACATGTTTCCTTTCCTCACTGGGCTAGTTTTTCCGTGTTGGAGTCCTTGGGCTTATGGCATCCTGCTTTTTCAACTAGGGTTGTAGCTTGGCTAATAATAATAATAATAATAATAATAATAATAATAATAATAATAATAATATAGGGTTAGTCTCTAGGACATTGTTGCTGTCCCTTTCCTCTGCCATTCATAAGTGACCTTCAAACCTTTAAACAAATCAGTCGAGTTCTTTTATTGAATCAAATAATAATGAAAATACGAATAATAATAACAATTATTATTATTATTATTATTATTATTATTATTATTATTATTATTATTATTATTATTATTATTATTATTATTATTATCATTATTATTATTATAGCACGCCCACCCTTATGAATTCCCACTGGGGCAAGCTCTACATTCACCATCATAAACTTTACTATTTTCCCGAGTTTTATATATCCCATTTTTTCTTGATCTCCCTGGCTTACGAAAAGATGGAAAGATAATAGGAAAGACAGTCTCAATATATTTGTTCCTTGAAGTTATAAATAGCAATCTTGCTAACGCAATACACACACACACACACACACACACACACACACATATATATATATATATATATATATATATATATATATATATATATATATATATATATATATATATATATATATATATATATATATATATATATATATATATCTTTCTGTGTAGGGATACCTCAACGTGGTGAGGTTTATATATTTCCATGATCAACAAAGCTGTACTAGCTAGGGCCACCCAAGACGCTACATTAAGAAACATAAAACCCATACTCATATTTGAATGATAATAACTTCGCATTAACATGGCTCTCAAATCTTTCATGTCTCATGATTTCAGTCACCTGTTTTAATTGATATTTCAAAACCTTTACACTTTCATTACAACAAGTATTGGATAAATAGATAGCTTTGAAGGCATTGTAAAAATATGATGTCTGATATACTGAAAATCTCTCGAATTTTTATTTCCATTATTATTATTATTATTATTATTATTATTATTATTATTATTATTATTATTATTATTATTATTATTGTTGTTATTTTGTTATCATCATTATCCTTATTAAAAGCTAAGCTACAACCCTGGTTGGAAAAGCAAGGTGCTATAAGCCCAAGGGGTCCAATAGGGAAAAATAGCCCATCGCGGAATGGAAAAAAGGAGGTGAATATCAGAGAGGAGTTCAATCAAAATAAGATATTTTAAGAACAGTAGCAACATTAATTTAGATCTTTCTTATATAAACTATAAAAACTTATAAAAACAAGACGAAGACATATAAGATAGAACAGCGTGCCCGAGTATACCCTCAAACAAGAGAACTCTAATCCAAGACAGTGGAAGGCAATGGTATAAAGGCTATGGCACTACCCAAGATTAGAAAACAATGATTTGATTTTGGAGTTTCCTTCTCCTAGAAGAGCTACTTAACATAGCTAAAGAGTTTCTTCTTCCCTTACCAAGAGTAAATTCACCACAAAACAATTACAGTGCAGTAGGTAACACCTTGAGTGAAGAATTGTTTGGTAATCTCAGTGTATGGGGACACAAGAGAATGTGGAAAGTATATGCCAGACTATTCAGTAACTGTGTAGGCAAAGATAATGAGCCGTAACAAGAGAGAGGGATTCAGTGTAGTACTGACTGGCCAGTCAAAGAGATCTATACTCCATAAGGAAGGGGGGGGGGGGGGTTAAAGTCGATAAGTCCTTTCATATGATCGCATATAATGGTGTGATCTAGAGTCTCCGCCCGTTCTATAAAAAATAAGAAAGTTGGAAAATGAGGAGGGAAAAGAAGATTAAGCTGGAGTGAGAGAGATAAGTATCGTAACTAGGCGGAAAACGATCCTACATTCTCGAGGCGTTTTCTTCGCTCGTTTGGTGGGTTTTGGCTTGAAAATGGAGAAATTTGGGTAATTTCGTAATTTCAGTGTTATGAGTAGTGGTATTTGAAGCATTATTAGTCATTTCTAAGAGTATTTACCAAAGTTTAGGTACTTTTGAAAGCTCCTTAGGAGTTTTAATATTTAAGTATAAAAGTTTTAATGTTTAGATTATATCATGTTCCCCAAAAGTTATAGAAACTTGAGTAGCCAACTTTGGGTAAGATGCCTGAACATATGACACCAAGATAGCGATAAAATGGTTTCAATAGAAAGAAATTTTCATAATTTCCTGTGGTGATCAACATGGTGAGAGGTGTCCCTTTTTTGATTATATCAACAAGTTTCCTAATATCTCTAAAATTATTTTTTAGATTTTTTTTCGTTACCGATTAGATATTCACAAACAGATGCTGGTTGAAAACTGTCTTCCTGACTTTTTATACATTAGAAATAATCTTGTTTAAAGTGGCAAAGGAACTTAAATCGTACACTATTTATTCATCCTAAGGTCTCTTATGTAATTCATTGCAAAAGATGATAGAAGTTTTGAATAGAGAAAGTAGAAAAGTAGGACTGAAAATGAATATGAGTAAAACTAAGACAATGTTCACTGAAAATGCAGAGACAACAAATAATTGTTACAGACGAATCGCTAGAGATTGTTAATGAATATTCATACTTGAAGCTCGTAAAGATACGCCATGAAAGGGGCCGTGCATTTGACATTTTGTATGATAGAATTTAAAATACATTACGGTTGAGGTGTGTTGTTCTTAAGAGAAACCACTGTGGATAACTAGGTTCTTCGTACGAATCTGGTAATCTTAAGAAACGAAATTGCAATCAAATTAGGGAAGGATGCACTTTTATCGTAAGGTAAAAGCTTGGAAATTATGGCATTTTTGCGCCACAAGGTCAAAAGGATGTTTAAGTCTAGATCTTAGATTATATTATTATGTTCCCTTCATAGTAGTAGTAGGACTCTCATTAATTTGATTAATCCTTTGCAAAGATGGAGGAGGGAATTTTAGATTTTGTTTAAAAATAAAAAGAATAAAACAATTGGCTTTAGTTTCCTGAATGCAATGAAGCAAGAGCATTATCTATAGGAATAGTCATAATGAAAGCCTGTCTGTATAGAAAGGAAACCATCGCATACTTACATTTATCTGCAGTTTAGGGAATAAAATGCGAAGTCACCTTAATATTATATAAGATCTGGAGTTTGAAGTAAGGTCTGGTCTGGTTGGGAAAAAAAAAATAACATGGATTTGATTAAGGCTGGGGGCGAGTGAAAATGAGTCGTAATTGGTCCGGGAACCCGTGAAGTGATAGACCAATCTACCTGGACTGAATCCACAGCGGAAAACTGAATCGCAAAACCCGATTACTTAAAACAATATCAATAAGACATTTTTAATGGGGTAAGCATGTCAGCTTAAATTTCATCTTCGATATTTGGTAGCCACTGCGACTTTGCCTATTCATTATAAATGAACAGTTATATGGCCAAGAAATATATATATATATATATATATATATATATATATATATATATATATGAATATATATATATATATATATATATATATATACATATATATATATATATATATATATATATATATATATATATATATATATATATGTATATATATATATATATATATATATATATATATATATATATATATATATATATATATATATATATATATATAGTGTGTGTGTGTGTGCATGTTGTTAGTATATATATATATATACAGATATATATATATATATATATATATATATATATATATATATATATATATATATATATATAGATATATATATATATATATATATATATATATATATATATATATATATATATATATATATATATATATATATATATATATATATATATATCAGCTAGGTGGGGAGAAATAGCATATGTATAACTGAAATGAGGTTGGGCACTAAAATGTCGTTATAGAGTCTAAAATTTGTTCGGGCTGCAAATTGCCACGACGCAATTAAAAAGTTACTTTGCACAGCTGGTCTCTCTCCGTGTGGAGTAATGATTGCTTTTACCGAGAAACAAAGCTGTCGTTTTTATAGATATTATGTTAAATTAAAAAGGTATTTTCTTATAATGTTTCAGAATTATCAAGTATGAGACGGAAACCCATAAAGAAAATAGTATGTGATTGTCCCATAAACCGTGAAGCAAGTGGAATTTTGTAATTATTATTATTATTATTATTATTATTATTATTATTATTATTATTATTATTATTATTGTTATTATTATTTTTAAGGGTGGTTGTTAGTTAATTGATTAAAAAATAATAATAATGATAATAATATTAATAATAATTCATTTTTATTATTATTATTATTATTATTATTATTATTATTATTATAATTATCTCCGCCAACGAGGTTGGGAGGAGGTTATGTTTTACCACCTATTTGTTAGTGAACACCTTCCTGACCACAATTTTAATCGTAATGAAACTTGCAAGGATTAACTGTTATGTAAAGAGTGGGAAATGATTACAATTAGGAAGGTCAAGGTCACGGCCAAACAAAATGGGCAATTCACATAATCAGCTATAAATTGGACTTCGTTGTCACAGAGACTTGAAGTTTGGTTCATATTTGAATGTATAAAAATCCTCGCCAATTCATACATGTTTAGATCGAAGGTCAAGGTCAAGTCCATGGTCAAGATCAAGCAAAAGGTCAAATTCCCGTCATCAACCATACGGCCACAATTTTAATCGTAATGTAATTAAATTTGCTGGGATTTTAAACTGTTGTATAAAGAGCTGGAAATGATTGAATTTGCAAGGTCAAAGACCAAGGTCACGGACAAGCAATACGTTCATATCACGTAATCAGTCAGAAGTTTGGACATCCTTATCCCAGAGACTTCAAATTTGGTTCATATTTGAGTGTAGGGAAATCCACGGCAATTAATTGTTAAAGTCAAAGTCAAGGTCGAAAAATAAGCTGGTGCAGCGATAGTAGCCCTCTAGTTATTATTATTATTAGCTGTCTCATTCTTTTTATTAATATTGTTATTATTATTGCTGTAGCTTTTATTATCATTATTATTATTATTAATATTATTATTATTATTATTATTATTATTATTATTACTAGTGATGTTTGTATTTAATAAGGAATTAATAATTGATTATTATTAGTATTATTAATATTATTATTATTATTATTGTTATTATTATTACTGCCTTTGTTTATGATAATGGATAGTGAAATGCACATAGGTAATTAAAGCTTTGTTGGTGCTAAATTTATGCCATATAATGACCCTTTGTCAGTATTTCCTAAAAGTTACAAATGGATTAGAGGCAATAAACCCTCACCTCATAGCCTTTTTAAAAGAAAAAAAAAATTTTAATGGAGTAAACTCATTCGTTATCACATTATATAATTATAAACACTCATAACCAACAATAATCTAAAACCTTCATTACAATCGCCAGTATTTCGTTACAAAATCCATTCATAGATCGGGGTTGTTATGGCCCATTGTTAACGCGTCTGCCTGGTGATCGCTAGACCGTTGTTCGAGTCCCGTCAAGCTCATTAATTCCTTTAGTGTCTGCAATCTCACTATTTTTATACGCTAATGATGAGGATTGTGGGGAAGCCTAGAGATCTACCTGCTGAGTCATCTTCAACCATTGCCTGGCCCTCCCGTGACCTAGCTTGGGTGGAGAGTGGTTTTGGCCGTATGATCAGTCTCTATCTAGGCCCTAGCTAGAGCAGCACGATGCCCTAGGTTCTAGGGCATTGTGCTTCTTGCTAGGGTAAAGTCCCTTTTCTCTGCCACCCATGAGCGGCCTTTGAAAACCTTTAAACGTTTCCCAGATTATTTTAGCTATTATAGACCACGTAACCATGAATGAATTGAATCTACCACAAACGAATATCGAAATATTTCTCCCGAGGGAAACTGTTGTTAGAAATCGCAGATAGCACGGGCTCTTGTGCTTGGCCATTTGCATTCATATAACTACTCAAAATTCTCATTTCCAGAACTTTTGCTTGCTGGAGGATTTCTGCTGGAAGCATTAAAAGTTTTTGTGGCGATTTTGTCGTAAAGATAATTGTTTCTTTGGAAGCAGGGAAAAGTAAAGGCAATTGGTGTTTTAATAAAAAAAATTGTTTATTATGAAAGCTATAAATTGCTTATAGCGCAGGAGATTTATCATTTGTTATGACATTTATGACATTGATTATATTACCACAGACACACACACACACACACACACACACACACACACACACACACACATATATATATATATATATATATATATATATATATATATATATATATATATATATATGTATATGTATATAAATTTTATACATATACATGTGTATATATATAATATATTTATATTCATATATGTGTACATGTATATACAGTATATATATATATATATATATATATATATATATATATATATTGAATATATATATATAGCCTATATATATGTGTGCGTGTATATATATATATATATATATATATATATATATATATATATATATATATATATATATATATATATATATATATGTGTGTGTGTATATATATATATATATATATATATATATATATATATATATATATATATATATATATATGTGTGTGTGTGTGTGTATGTGTGTATATATATATTTGTGTGATTATACTCGTATATACGTGTGTATATGTGTGTATATGTGCCTGAGGGTATCTGTGTATATGAATGTATAAAAATAGGAAGAAACCCCTGAATATATACATAAGTGGACGAGAAAACAACATTTCCATCCGCGACCTATGCAACCAGAACTATCTTTAGCTGGAATTCCCACGCACGGGTTTGCCCCTTTTTGCTTCCACGCAATATTGAATCTGGCCTCTGAAAGCCAGCGAGAGCTGTGCTCGGCATACACATGACTCCAACTCATATGGGCCCAGGAAGAGTTTAAGATTCTATCTCCCTTTATAACAATTTTACGTTGTAAAATGGTACAGATACCCAGGGTGAAATATTTATATATAACTTCTGTAGAAATTAGAGGTTTTCAAAGAGGTGAATTTTATTAAATTGTCTAGTTTAATAACAGAGTTGTGAAAATTTGATTACAAAATTTAATCCATTTCGAAATTGACTAGATGCTAAAAGGAAAAGGTAATAATTTTGAGGGGAAATATAAATTATCCTGTTTTCTCGGGCAGTTCCAGAATTATCACTTGCAGTTTTGAAGCGAGAAATTTTTCATTTTACCTTTAAAGCATTTGGCTGAAATGAGAAGAAAAACTTTTTGCTGCTCTCTCTCTCTCTCTCTCTCTCTCTCTCTCTCTCTCTCTCTCTCTCTCTCTCTCTCTCTCTCTCTCTCTCTCTCACGGGTGAATGCCACTCCTCTGCATCTTTGTATCTCATGGAATTTTTACGTCGGAGTAATTGCTGGAAATCTTTGAAGGATTTGATGCGCAACCACTCCTTTTTCAGGCAAGAGAAAGTTAAGAGGAAATTGAGGCGGATATATTTGAAAATAGAATTCAAGCCATATTGTTTATTTCATGCGAAATTGAAAATTTTACTCTGATAGCAGTTGTAAAGAAAACTTAATTTTTTTTTTACTGACGAACATCAAAATATGAAGTCAAGTGAGAAATTATTTATTACTGAGTTAAAGGGAAAGGACAGAGAGATAACAAGACCTCATATTGTAAAGCCACATGTCCTGCACCAATTTATCAAAAGACCTTTCCAGGATCATCTTGGGAACAAAGAGCTTTAATTGGTTCGCCAGGACACTCGCGTCTATTTGTATGTTCTTTACATGCCAGTCTATACCTGCAAATTTTCGTCTTTTCTTCCTTCCCTTGCCGCCGCTTTCTCTCTCTCTCTCTCTTTCTCTCTCTCTCCTCTCTCTCTCTCTCTCTCTCTCTCTCCTCCTCTCCTCTCTCTCTCCTCTCTCTCTCTCTGGTTACGGCTCATTTTGTATATACTTACACATACACTGGTCTAACCTATTATTACCACA
>NC_090735.1:48938227-48950727 GCF_036898095.1 Palaemon carinicauda
CTCTCTCTCTCACGGGTGAATGCCACTCCTCTGCATCTTTGTATCTCATGGAATTTTTACGTCGGAGTAATTGCTGGAAATCTTTGAAGGATTTGATGCGCAACCACTCCTTTTTCAGGCAAGAGAAAGTTAAGAGGAAATTGAGGCGGATATATTTGAAAATAGAATTCAAGCCATATTGTTTATTTCATGCGAAATTGAAAATTTTACTCTGATAGCAGTTGTAAAGAAAACTTAATTTTTTTTTTACTGACGAACATCAAAATATGAAGTCAAGTGAGAAATTATTTATTACTGAGTTAAAGGGAAAGGACAGAGAGATAACAAGACCTCATATTGTAAAGCCACATGTCCTGCACCAATTTATCAAAAGACCTTTCCAGGATCATCTTGGGAACAAAGAGCTTTAATTGGTTCGCCAGGATACTCGCGTCTGTGTGTAAGGTCTTTCTATGACAGTCTATACCTGTAAATTTTCTTAGCTCTTCAATCCATTCTCTCTCTCTCTCTCTCTCTCTCTCTCTCTCCTCTCTCTCTCTCTCTCTCTCTCTCTCTCTCTCTCTCTCTCTCTCTCTCTCTCTCTCTCTGGTTACGGTCATTTTGTATATACTTACACATACACTGGTCTAACCTATTATTGCCACATTCTCCTCTGTCCTTAAACACTTGATAACACTGAGATTACCAAACAATTCTCTTTCACTCAAGAAGTTAACTACTGCAATATAATTGTTCAATGACTACAAACCTCTTGGTAAGGCTAGAAGGGACTCCTTAGCTATGGTAAACAGCTCTTCTAGGTGTGGGTAGTGCCATAGCCTCTGCACCATGACCTTCCACTGTCTTACATTAAAGTTCTCTTGCTTGAGGGTACACATGGGCACGCTGTTCTATCTTATTTGTCTTTCTCTTGTTTTTTGTAAGTTTTTATAGTTCATGTGTCCAGGATTTAATTTATTGTTGTTATTTGTTCTTGAAATATTTCAGTTGTTTATTCTTCTCTTGTGGTTTATTTATTTCCTTGTTTCCTCTCCTCACTAGGCTATTTCTCCTATGTTAGAGTCCTTGGGCCTATAGAATCTATCTTTTCCAACTATGATTGTAGCGTAGCCTGTAACAACAACAACAACAACAATAGTAACAAAGTAACAATAATAACAAGAATAAATGATAATAATAATAATAATAATATAGTTGACTAAACAATAACTTATCCTGTTTTTCATTTGATTGGATTATTTTTTCTTTCTATCCTTATATGATCTTGAAGATAGAAAAGACCAAAATTCAACTTGAACATGAAAATATAAACATCGGTTTTTAATATTGCTATGTAAGATAAATGCGAACATTCCTGGTTCTAAATGCGCTAGAAATATATTTATATAGAAGTGTATCTCCCTATTTGTGTATTTATCAACATATTTATATATCTACATATGTATTTATCTATCTATTTATCAAGATATTGATGTTCCTCTCTGTCTACAGATCAACATATCGATCTCCTTATATATCTCCTTATCAACATATCTATCTATTTATTTATCTACCTATTTGTTTATTTGTCAACATATTTATTGATCAATCTAGCTCCTTATATATATATATATATATATATATATATATATATATATATATATATATATATATATATATATATATATATATATATATATTCATTTATTGTTTTAAATATATCGCTCAATATACATGTCGATATCTATAAGTAAGTATGCATCGTTCATGCATATCATCGCAGTTATTAATTAAAAAGTAATATCAATTTCCGTTACACTGGAAATAAGCAAAAGCGCAGCCCTTAACAAAAATTGATTCCCATCTTTCCAGAAAATTGCCCTACCGCCGTAACTCTCCCCTCATCTAAGGATACAGTGATGCTATAAATTTCTCTCCCTCTGATATTACCTACCTATGTGTCTCATTTTCCAGTAAACCTGGCAATGAATACTCTGGTGAGCACGTTTACCATTTTCGTTCTTTAAATTGCGAGCTATGTTTCAGAGTTTTTTATTATATAGAGCAGCTTGTTATTTATGTGCTGTCCTGAACCTCCTTTGTTTTTACTATTTGTTATGGAACTAGATTGAGTTTTATTGATGTTATTGATAGTAGTAGTAATAGTATTAGTTGTAGTTGTGAATCTCCTCCTCTTTTGCGTGAGTATTTGATAGGTTTTTTATATAGCAGCAAATGGTTTCATTTTGAACAGGCTGATATAAGTCTCTTTATGATTTACATATGACAGATCTGTTTTAATCTTGTTATTGTACATAGAATATTTTATTTTAGTTGTTAATTACCGCTCTTGTAGTTTATTTATCTTGTTATTTACTTTCATCACTGGGCTATTTTTTTCCTGATGGAGCCCATGGGCATACAGCATAGTGACAATTATAATAACGATTAAGTTTTACGAAGAAAAGTAAAGGAAAACATCAAAATAACTCGATAGCCAGTTTGAAAGGAAGAATGATAACTCCCAAGAATAATAAGAGGGCATGTAAGATAAAGGTTAGTGGCAAAGTGTATGTAAGACAGTCTTAGACGTTTATGATTAGCATTTTTTGAAGTCTTATCAAATAATGAATCTTGAGGAAAGTTTTTGCACAGGATTTAATTCATAAACTAGAGGGGTAATCGGTAGAGTGCAGACCTTCTCCAGGGCAGGGAGACCCCCTGTGGCAACGGGATTGGGGGAGCCCCTGCCGTGGCTGCTGGAACTGGGGACAAGTGCCGTTCCAGTGGGAACGGGGGAAGCCGCACCGGGCCTGCAGGAATGGGGGAGCCATGCCAGGCCAGCAAAAACGGGAGAGCCCCGCTGTGCCAGCGGGAATAGGAGAGCTCCGCCGTGCCTGGGAGAATGTTGGAACCCTGCCGTCCCAGTGGGAACAAGGGAGCCGCCTCGTACCAGCAGGAATGGGCGAGCCCCGCCATGCCAGCGGAAACGGGGGAGTCCCGCAGTGCAAGCGGGAAGGGAGCAACCCCAGCGAACTTGTGGGAACTGGGGACCCCTGCCTTGTTAGTGGGAATGAGGGAGCCCCTCCGTCCCAGCGGGAATGGGGGAGCCCTGTTGTTCCAGCAGGAACGGGAGAGCCCGGCCATGCCAGCAGGAACCTAGCTGCCTCGCCCTGCCAGCGGAAACAGGGAAGCCCCGCCGTTCCAGCGGGAACGGGGGAATCCCCACTGTGCCAGCAGGAACGGGGGAGCCCCACCATGCCAGCGGGAATGGGGGAGCCCTGCCGTGCCAGTGAGAATAGGGGAGCAGGAACATTGTAACTCCTCCGTTCCAGCGGGAACGAGGGGGGGGGGGGCCCCGCTGTGCCAGCAGGAATGGGGAAGCCCTGCCATACCAGCGGGAATGGGGGAGCCCCGCCGTGCCAGTGAGAATGGGGGAGCAGGAACAGTGTAACTCCTCCGTCCCAGCGGGAACGGGGGAGCCCTGCTGTGCCAGCAGGAATGGAGAAACCCTGCCATGCCAACGGGAATTGGGGAGCCCCTCCATGCCAGCTAGAACAGAGGAGCCCCGCTGTCCCTGCGGGAACAGGATAGCCCTGCCGTACCAGCGGGAACGGGGGAAAGCCCCACCTGCCCAGCGGGAGTAGGGGTATGGTCCCTCCAGCCCAGTTGGAAGGGGAGACCCCTGCCAGGCTAACGGGAAGTGGAGATCCACGCAATCCCAACAATATATATATATATATATATATATATATATATATATATATATATATATATATATATATACATATATATATATTTATATATATATATATATATATATATATATATATATATATATATATATATATATATATATATATATATATATATATATACAGAGAGAGAGAGAGAGAGAGAGAGAGAGAGAGAGAGAGAGAGAGAGAGAGAGAGAGAGAGAGAGAGAGAGAGAGAGAGAGAGAGAATATTGAAATTTTTCTCTACCTATTTGTATCGTGGGTCCTTAGATCTGTCATTTGTTAAACACGTTTGTCATCAACCAAGAATAACAAATTTAGGGAGTGCTGTAGTCTTAGCTCGTGGTGTCTAAAAAAATGCTACAGACTTGAAATGCCAAAACAGTGGAAGTATATCTGAATATGTCAAAAGTGTGATTTGTCCTCGTAGTGTGCTAAAGCATTGTTATGTCTTGCAATATCAAAGCATTGCTAAGGGCTCTTAATGTGTCAAAATAGTGTTAGGTTCTCTTAATGTACTAAAGCAGTGTAAGGTCTTCTTAATGATTCAGAACTGTGTTAGGTCCTTTTAATGTTTAAAAGCAGTGCTAGGTTCTTTTAAAATGGCTAAGCAGTATTAGGTTCTCTTAATATATCAAAACATTGCTAGATCTTCTTGATGTTTCAAAACTGTGCTTGGTCATCTTAATGTGTAAAAACTGCTCTAGGTTCTCTTAAAGTGGAAAAACAAACACTAGCTCCTCTTGAAATGGGAAAGCCATACTAGGTATTGTATCAAAACAGGGCTAAAGTTATTTTGATGACTCAAAATGAGTGTTAGGTCTTCCTAATGCGTCATAACTCTCCTATGTCTACTTAATGTGTCTAAACAGCAATTGGTTCTCTTGAAGTGCATAGCAGCCATAATTCATCTTAATGTATCAAAGCAGTGCTATATCTTCTTAATAACTCTTAACAGTCCTAGATTTTCTTTAATATCTCATGACAATGCTAGGGCCTCTGATACCCAACTGAGTAAACAGAGTAATGAAAAACTTGAACTTCCTCATTCCTGTGTTCCTGAGGCTAAACTAACTAGTTTAGCTTTTCAATCTCGTGAGATTAAAGCTCTGTTGATGGACCTTGATGCTTATGGAGGTCTAGACCCAAATGGTATTTTTCCTTTATTTTTTATAAAGACAGCAGATTTCTTAGCTCTAAAGTTATCTGTTATTTTGCGCAAGTTAGCAAGAAGAGGAGCTTTTAGCACTTGTTGGAGAATTGGTAATGTTACTCCTTTATGTAAATGTGTTTGTGGTAGCTCAAGTCCCACTGATTACCGCCCAATTTCCATAACTCCCATATTATCTAAAGTTTTTGAACGTCTTCTGGCAAAAGGTCTTAATAGGTTTGCTGAAGGTAATCACCTACTCCCTAGTTTGCAATTTGGTTTTCGTAAAGGCCTTGGAGCATGTGATGCCCTTCTTACAATCTCTAATGCTGTACAGAAATCCCTTGATTGTGGTCAGGAAGTTCGTCTGATTGGCCTTGGTTTTAGTGCTGCCTTTGACAGTGTTAATTATGAGGCCCTTGTTTTCAAACTGAAACAGTTGGGAGTGGGTGGGTCGTTTCTTAGAATTATTATTGATTTTTTAAGTAATGGATCTCAAAGAGTTGTTGATGGGCACCATAGTGAGTATAAGAATGTGATATCCGGTGTTCCACAGGGTAGTGTTCTTGGCCCATTACTTTCCATACTATATACACATGACGTGGTTTGGACTAGAAAACAAGCTTGTTGCATATGCAGATGATGCTACTCTCTTTGCATCAATTCCATCCCCTGAATGTAGATCTAGGGTTGGTGAATCCCTTAATAGAAATTTAGCTAAAATTAGTGCATGGTGCAAATTATGGGGTTTACGAAGTTGAATCCTAACAAAACTCAAAGTATGATTGTAAGTAGGTCAAGGACGGTGGCTCCTCAACATCCGGATCTCAGTATTGATGATGTTTCTTTAAATTTGTATGACTTTTAAAATTTTAGGTGTGATTCTCGACAGCAAATTTACTTTTGAGAAACACATTAGGTCTGTGTCTTCTTCAATTGCACAAAAAATTGGCTTATTGAGAAAGTCTTACAAGAATTTTGGTGATCAATCTATTCTGTAGAAGTGTTTTAATTCTTTCATTCTACCTTGTTTTGAGTATTGTTCTCCTGTCTGGTCTTCAGCTGCTGATTCTCATCTTAATTTGTTGGGCAGAAACTTACGGTCTATTAAATTTTTTATTCCCGATCTAGATATTAATCTCTGGCACTGTCGTTCAACTAGTTCATTATGCATGTTGCATAAAATTTTTCATAACTGATCATCCATTACATTCAGATCTCCCTGGACAATTCTATCTTGTTCGTAATACTAGGCAGGCAGTTAATTCTAATAGCCAGGCCTTCTCCGTCATGAGGCTCAATACTACACAGTATTCTAGAAGTTTTATTGCAGCTGTTACCAAGTGTGGAATAATCTTCCTAATCAGGTAGTTGAATCAGTAGAACTTCAAAAGCTCAAAGTTGGAGCAAATGTTTTTATGTTGACCATGCTGACATGAATCTTTTTATTGTTTGTATATGGCATATCTGTTTTAACGCTGTTACTGTTTTTAGAATGATATATTGTTAATTTATTCTCATCATTTTCATATTTTTCCCTGTTGGAGCACTTGGACTTATAGCATCTTGCTTGGCTAGTAATAATAATAATAATAATAATGAAGAAAAACCAGAGATGATTCGATTGTCCATTTTAAGCGTTTGCTCCATACTACCAGAGAAAACGATCAGTACCAACTCTTATGGAACCCTCAAACTGTGCTTAAAATTACATCAAATCTATAGATTTACAAGATTTGTCAAATGCCCTTTAAGGATTAATTTATTCCTGCTATATCGGGATCTCTGTCTAGTACTGGCAATATTCCAAACTGTACCACAACTATTGGGAATCAAACAATGATTAATGCAGCAATTATGGACCTCAAAACAATTCAAGAATGTTTGAGGTGCAACCAAGAAGCATCATCCGAAGTAGGACAAGATTACACAATTACAACATGTGATCTAGATGTTTGCATGAAAAAACTTCCCTGTGATATGGAATGAGCCAGAAATAAATACAAAAGGCATGTCACACTCATTGGTACTTTTCACACCTGTGAAACAGGTGCTACGAACAAATAAAGCATTTGAAAATTTTATTAACCCAATTGAACTTTAAATCTCGCAATCTCTGAAATGTTTATCCTTGGGAGCATCAATGTCTGAAGAAATACTGCATGATATGCTAAACGCATTAAGTAAAGGGCAATCACAGAAAGAAAACTTCTGAAACGACTGCCTTGTAAAGAATTTTTTTTTCCCCTTTATTTGAACCCATGAAGAGAAACAAGTTCAAAACAATGTCGTCCCTGGCTGTTTCACAAAGGATTGTAACAAAGAAAGAAATCCAATACAAGTCACCAAGTGGGTTCATTTTCAAAATATTTATCAAAAACACAGCAACAAGAAAGACATGTTAGTGACCTTATGTCCTATACCCTGTCATTAACTTCATATTCCATAGCAATAGTTGATGAATACTTAAGGAATTAATTAAGTGATGAAACATATTGAAAATCGAAACTCCCTCCATCAAATGAATTTGCTTTAATTTAGGATAGGAATTCTTCCTTTGATATGAAAGAGGTACCCATATAATGTAAACTATATCAGAACCTATTTTCCAAATTATATGTACTGCGTCTAAGACAATATTTATCACAGGCACATAAGCTGACAAACTCATCTCTCCCAAATCGGCCGAGTGAGACCAAAGAGGCTTTGGAGAACGTTCATAATTGATGGACTGAATATTCACCGTCCTATAGACTGGAAAAATTTTCTCACAAATGATGACGACAAGAAATATTTCATCAGTGTACTACATCGCCAATGGGATCTGATGATCTGACAAAAAGTATCATTGATAAACCTACGATCTTCACTCGGGAGGTCAAGCCTATAAACCGACAGTAGCTGAGGGGAAGGCTTTCAAACAGCCTTTGCCTGAAGCATATTCTAGCCGTGAAGAAACTGATGTCAGGCTTATCATATATATATCAATTACATCCTGACCAAACTACCACACATCAAGACCGTGAGAGTTAGGTCAAAGGACGATAGTTTTTTTTTTCATTCTTCTCTATTATGCTAAATATTACACAGTCACCATCATCCTAAATATAGGAGAATGACTCTAACTTTAATTAGTTAGCAAAATATTATTCACAAGAATACATTACAGCCCTTGTGTCTCTTCATGCATTCACTGGTGCTGAATGTACTTCAGCATTCAAAGGCTTAAGTAGGGAAGTAATGGATTCTTGATGACGTGAATGTTATGAGATTAATTAAAGAATTCACATGTCTTTTTGTATGGTTTTGGTTACAGAATAAAGTAAGTTAAAGAAGCCCGAGAAATAAAGGCCAAGAAACTCGGTGGATCAACCATAGTTAGGAGTATACGGCCAGAATTCTCTTTTGACCTTTGCAAAGTTTCCCCCATGCAAAAGGGTTCTCGTGCAGCATGTGAAGAGAGTTAATCACCAAGTGTGCATCTGGAGTAGAGTGCTTGAGCAATATCTTAAATTACCATTTCCCATGAGTTTGGTTTTCACATGAATTATCACAGAAATAAACTTGAACAGTTCTGGTTTGAGGGAGACATCATTTCCACAGATCTCACGAGTGTATTAGCAGATGAAGAAGGAAACGAAGCACAGTGTGATACTTTCAATATAAGTAATGATCATGATGATAATGAACTAGATGATGACGAGGACAGTGATCAATCATGTTCTATTGACATTATTTTTTTTTTTATTTAAAAAGATCTACAATTCGTAGTTTTACAAAAAAAGAAAAAAAAAAAAAAAGAAAAATAAAATCAGTCATTCGCTAAAGCTTATATATTATGGAAGTTTTTGAGTTAGAGTTCTCCTGCTTGAGATTACAATCGGGCATATTATTTTATCTAATTTCTCTTCGTCTTGTTATGTTAAAGTTTTTATAGTTTATAGAGGAAATTTTTTTTAATGTTACTGTATTTAATATATTTTTTTTCCATGTTTCCTTTCCTCACTGTGCTATTTTCCCTGTTGGGGCCCCTGGGCTTATAGCATTCTGCTTTTCCAATTAGGGTTGTAGTTGAGCAAATAATAATGATGATAATAATAATAATAATGATAATAATAATACTTGAACTCACTCCATCAAACTAAGATGCAGTTGATTTAGACATTATATATATATATATATATATATATATATATATATATATATATATATATATATATATATATATATATATATATATATATATATATATATATATGTATAGATTAATATGTGTGTGTGTATATATATACATACATATAATTTATATATACACATGTATATATATATATATATATATATATATATATATATATATATATATATATATATCCCTATATAATGAAGAGCAAGTGTCTGGCTATACATGCATATACATATATATATATATATATATATATATATATATATATATATATATATATATATGTGTGTGTGTGTGTGTGTGTGTGTGTGTGTGTGTATGTATATATATATATATATATATATATATATATATATATGTATATATATATATTTATTTATTTATTTATTTCCTGTCACGCTTAGCGGCTACCACTCGGAAATAACAATATCCCACAAATTTCCTAAATTGCTCTACAGTAGCTCGGAGAGGGGGAGGGTTTGAAGGCTTTGAATCTGTGCGTGTTAGTGTGTTTGCATATCTATTTACATATTCCCCTGTCATTTTATACTGGGCGCGTAAACTATTATATATGTATTTATATATGCATGTTTATTCATATGAGATAAGCGTGATATATGTTTTAACATATGCATGCTTGTGTTTGTAATAAGTATGTTTTTCAGATTCTCTATCACAAATAGGAGGAAACATTGGTAATTAAAATTAATATAGTATATAACATCGATGTTTTCCCCTCTCTTATAAATGAAAATTCCTTCCCCCCTTATAAATGAATTAGCCTTCAATAACATCCGGGAATGTGGGAAATTTAGAAATGCCTCTGCAATAAATTGGAGAATAGCAGAAATGCAAACCATCTCTTATTTGTCATTTAATGAGCAAAAAACCAGTTAAGGTTTGCCAATTACCAGTTTCAAAAATGTGGTTTATGAATGTTCGTGATAGCTTATACTTGATTAATCAAACAAATTCTCAGATTCTTGCCAAAGTATTAGTAATCAGAGTCATTTTCTTATTTTATTTAATATTTATGTTTATAATGATATTGATTTGCTTATTTTCCATCGTGCATTTTTATGGTTAAGGGAAACCTATTCATCATATATGGGAAAAATAATTTTGTATTTACTATCATCCAAGTTGGGATTTTTTTTTTTGGGGGGGGGGAACTGGGTTATTATCTTCAATTATAGTTATTTTCTTTAGGTTTGTTTTACTACTTTCCATAATTATTTTTATGCCGGCGAAAGAGACTAACTAAGCTAAATAAAATGGATCTACTCTAACTTCAACTGATAAGTGCGTGACCACTGTATCTGTTAATGATCGTTTGCATGCGATAGGAAATCAAAATATTAGAGGGGGTCTATTGGGGTAATTATGTTAGAGAGAGAGAGAGAGAGAGAGAGAGAGAGAGAGAGAGAGAGAGAGAGAGAGAGAGATCCATTTTATTAATGATCCTTTGTCTGCAATTGGAAATCAAATTATTGATTGCTTTTAATGGGATATTCATGATAGAGAGGAAGAATAAAAAACTCCTCCCTCTCTCTTTCCCAGTGGCCTCGAAAATGCCTTATTTAATTTCCCCGGACGAATCCTCACAGTTTCTTTTCTCATCTATCGCCGGAGCCATCCGCTTCATAGCTCCCTTTCCCAATCTGCTTCATTTGGACTCGAAACAAGTTTTCCCTTCTCAGGTGTGTTTCCACTCCGACGGGGAATAGCCCGCCTCTGCCTCTGTTGCGACACTCATAACGTATTCCTCTCTCCACTGCGAAGGTTAAAATTGCTGTAAAGGGAGATAGAATCTTAAACTGTTCCCGGATCAGTTTGAATTGGGAGTCATGTGTATGCCAGGCCTCGTCAGCCCAGGCTTTCAGAGGCTGGAGCCAATATTGCACGGAATCAGAAACAGAAAATATGTGTATATGAATTTCGGTAGAGAGGTTTGGGTGTAGGGGTTATGGAAAGGAATTTGACTTGAGTGATTTTTGGTTTATAAAATTTCAGTTACACACATACAATATATATATATATATATATATATATATATATATATATATATATATATATATATATATATATATATATATTGAGCAATTTTGAATGACTAATACGGAAGCCAAGTCATACGTTTATTAAAATATATCTATTCGTTACTCCGATTTTCACACACGTTAGAGAACTTGGTGAATTATAGAGAGGCACTGAATAAGAAATGGAGGCTTAAAGTCGAGCAGCAAATATATTCAACCTGTGTATTCTTTACTTCCCTTTTTCCTTCTGCTTTTGCTCCTCTGTGTAATATTGTAACCATGAATAGAGATTGTTTTTATTACCAGTATTATGATTATTATTAGTACAACTAGAAGCTAGATAATCAAGGCCAAGAATACTGCTAGCCTAAAGATATCGAAACAGCTTTTTTTCCAATAAAATTCTGTCTGGTCCTCAATAAAACGATCAATATCATGGATTATGATGTTAACCAAATACTTAACATGTTACTACTATAATTAAGTTTTGGGTAATGCCGTAACCTCTGTACCATATTCTTACACTGTCTTGGTTTAGAGTTCTTTCCCTTGAGAGTACAGTCATGCACATTATTCTATCTTGATTCTTCATTTCCTTTCTCACAGAGCCATTTTCTATGTTGGAGCTCTTGGGCTTATAACATCCAGCTTTTCCTACTAGGGCTGTAGTTTAGCTATTAATAATAATGATAATAATAATAATAATAATAATAATAATAATAATAATAATAATAATAATAATAATAATAATAATAATAATAATAATAATAATAATAATAATAATTGATGATAATTAATAATAATAATGATAGTAGTAGCAGCAATGATGATTAGGACTCTCTACACAAGAAAATTATTTCATTGTTCGCGGAAAAAAAAACGCAAAAAGTGTAAGAAATTATGGGTGGTGGTTTTCGTAGCATCAAATAAACTAAAAATGTAGAAAAGTTCATATAAAACCTGAATAATAAAAAAAAATCTTGTAATGATAAACTTCCCCTGGATAAAATCAAACAAAATTATATATTAAGAAAAAACTTCAAAGAGGAGTAAGTTCTACTTCATGCTGTGCAAGTACTTGACCAGTAGAAGGATTATTTTTAGTAACAAACATTAATTATTTTTCATTGAAATAAAGAATGCGTCTCATTATAAAAGATTGTTAAGTATTTTCTGGAATAAACGTAGGCCAAAGCAGGAGTAATTGAATGTGTATTTACTAAAGGGGCTGGCGATGACGGTCTTGGGGATGTCTTTTGGGATTATGATCACTTTATAATACCCCTTCTGTAGGTCAATAGTGAAGAATGCCTTTGCTTTGTAACGTCGGCAATGTTGGGGAGGGATTAGTGAACCAGCTCTGTCTGCTTGTTTAGACACCTGTAATCTCCACAAGGGCACAGGGAGCCATT
>NC_090735.1:48955727-48963227 GCF_036898095.1 Palaemon carinicauda
GGTAAAGTTACTGTCGCCTGCATTTTATTGAAAATACGGCTGGGAACAATATGTTTTTTTCTGTGAAATTCTGATTAAGAATATGTATTTTTTAACAATGTAGAAGGGTAATGAAAGGAATGTATTTTGCTAAAAACAAGATGAGATCCGTTAAAGTTCAATAGGAAACAAAATTTACTGTAGAGATGAAGGGCAATGTAAGTAAATCGTTCAATTGAAATTATTAACATTATTTTGATTTGTGGATAATGCAAACCTGAAATATGCCATTATCTCAGTTTATTATTCTTTTCATATTTATGGGGAAAATTTTTATTTTTGAATATGACAAATAATAACGCCACCATTTATACAAACCAATTAATTTATAATGCGTAAAATGAAATTGTCTTCGTCTGCATATTATTATTATTATTATTATTATTATTATTATTATTATTATTATTATTATTATTATTATTATTATTATTATTATTATTAGTAGTAGTAGTAGTAGTAGTAGTAGTAGTAGTGGTAGTAGGAGGAGGAGGAGGAGGAGGAGGAGGAGGCTAGTAGCAGCAGCAGCAATTTTATCATTAATCTTTATAGTGGTATTTTAATGTAATCATTATAATGATGATTATGACATTAATGCTGATGATAAAAACAATGATTATTATTATTATTATTATTATTATTATTATTATTATTATTATTATTATTATTATTATTATTATCATTTATTATTGTTATTATTATTATTATTATTATTATTATTATT
This sequence comes from Palaemon carinicauda, assembly GCF_036898095.1. Lineage (NCBI taxonomy): Eukaryota > Metazoa > Arthropoda > Malacostraca > Decapoda > Palaemonidae > Palaemon > Palaemon carinicauda. Next base: position 48,956,488 of record NC_090735.1, read on the forward strand.
AATATTTTTATTATTATTGTAGATATCATAATTTCAATATTCTTTATTGATACTATTATTGGGTGTTATAGAAGGACTGCCTATTTATTTATCCATTAATTTATTTTGGAAATTAATAATTTATATATATATATATATATATATATATATATATATATATATATATATATATATATATATATATATATATGTGTGTGTGTGTGTGTGTATATATATATATATATATATATATAATTTATATATATGTTTATATGTGTGTGTGTATGTATGCGTGTATATATGTGCAAAAATATTCGTCTTAGCCCTTTCATCTTTTCATAGCATCGATCTAATCTGAACTTTAATGATGGATACATGTTATCTCCTTTTAACTGATACCAAGTAATAATAACAGAGACGTCAGCAGAGACATAACCCCGTAAGGTCAATGCCCCATAGGGGATTATTGCCTAAGATTTAACACATGGTGTGCTCTGTAGGCATTATTAAAGGTTGTTTCAAGATCCCTTTGTTCCCTGGCTGTAGTTTCTTTTTAGCCTTCTTCTTTTCCTGCATTTATTCTTCCACTTTACCATCTTCCTGTCTGATCTCTACTAAATTTTACTTCGCATTTATATTTCTGAGATTTCTGGCAGCTGTACGTAAACAATGAGTGGTCTCCCCGGTCATAATATATAGCAAGTGTCTGGTTTTATATATATATATATATATATATATATATATATATATATATATATATATATATATATATATATATATATATATATATATATATATATATATATATATATACACACACACACATATATATATATATATATATATATATATATATATATATATATATATATATATATATATATATATATATTCGGTCACGCTCATCTCTTGTCGTTTGGATAGGGGGGAGAGAAGCCGTTATTGTTGACGGGTCGCTTACACTAGTACCATATAATTACGTTATCGATAGACAATTCCTTAAACGTGCTGTAAAAAGTGACCTAGTCGTAGATGATATGGGAGTTCAATAATAAAACGAATAATATGATGATTATATCCAGTATTTTTGTGTTTTATTAGGACCGTAATTAAACTGCATTAAACTTTCAAGTCATATCCTGCGTTGGATGTCTCATATATAAAGAAAAAATAAAGTTAGAAGTAATGTACGTCCACTTCACTTCCTCAAGTCATTGCAAATGATCTCTCTCTCTCTCTCTCTCTCTCTCTCTCTCTCTCTCTCTCTCTCTCTCTCTCTCTCTCTCTCTCTCTCTCTCTCTTTTACAGCAGAATCCATTATACATTACAAAAGGGATTTCTTACTGCGGATCTGTAAAACTTGTGGATTTCTTGAAGCAGAAGGAAATGGGGTATGGTATGAAACAATAAATTCTAGTCTTTCTTTGTTTTAAAAACTACTCATTTAAAATTGTATTATGATTATGAACGCAATTTCCGTTTTATTCTACTTAATTCAGCAAAATATTTTCTTTTCAAGAAACGATTAAGATTACTAAAAAAAATATATACAGTATATATTTTAACTGAACACTGATGTATAACAAGAGTACATTTTTAACTGAATAAATGAGATGATGCTCTTTCGAAGTCTTATGTAATTCCATGATGAAAAATATGTCCATCTATATTATCACTTTCCATTATCATTGCAAGTTGCATTAAACACTATTTTTAAAAGCGCAAAGGAGTTAGGACACTTAAAACATTTTGAGTACATAAACAATATCGGTAAAAACGTAAAGGGATAAATTAATACAAAATAAAAGTGAATAAATGAATCATAATGAATAAATGAAAATAAAGATTGTGTCTCAAATTTAATTAAGGGAGATAATTTGCACGAAGTGTTACTCAGTATCAGCAACAAGTGCAGTCAGTCATTTCTTGTCCACTGCAGGACAAAGGCCTCGTCAATCCATGTTTGGGGTTTGTCCTCTTATCATCTCCACTCTTGCCGTTGCGGATTGGTGGTGGTGGGAGATTCTCGTCTGATCACTCACAGCAAAAGACATAGTATGGATAGCCCGGACCAATACAGCATTGCAGATCATGGTGATTGATACTTAAACCTTTTTACCTCGTTGAGATGTTCCCCCTCAGATAGGGATACTGTGTGTATGTATATATATATATATATATATATATATATATATATATATATATATATATATATATATATATATATATATATATATATATATATATATATATATATATATATGTAAATGTGTGTGTCCTTCAAATGGCAAAATACGTTTCGTGAAATCACACTCGCACACTCTCATACATATATTGTCAGAATGGTTGAGATGTACGAAAAAAAAAAAAAAACAAGGACAAAATTAATTACAGCTGTTAGGAAATTAGAACCCTTTGATGTTATTGTTGAATTACACTTGGGGTTAGCATTAAGTCCATTTTTATTTGAGGTGATCATGGATGTGTTAAGTGAAGTGTTTTGGGAGTTGCTATATGCAGATGATTTGGTGATGACTGCTGTAATGAGGAAAGAACAAAAAAAAGTGGCAAGAAATTTTGTAGAGGGATAAGACTGGAGCTATGGTGACGAGTAAAGAAGGTAGGGCCAGGATAGACCTATATGAAAGTAGAAAGTCGGTTATAAAACAGGTGAACCGATTTAGATACTTGGGATATACTTAAGTCAGGAGGGAGGATTCGAACAAGATAAAAGCAGCCTGGAGGAACCGGAGGAAAGTAAGAGGAGTGGTGTGTGAGTAATAAAATGCCAGTCAAACTAAAGGTCAAGATCTATAACATGGGGAAGGAGGTCGCTGCAGTGGGATGTGATATGAAAATGTCAATCAAGGTAAAAGTGAAGATCTATAACACATTAATAAGACCGTTGTTAATGTATGGATGGGAAACGTGGGCTCTTAGACGAAAGGAGGAAGCAAAGCTTAAGAGAATAGAGATGAGAATGCTGAGGTGATAAGAGTGTCTTGACCGAGAAGGTGTTGAGGATGGATGGTGGGGAGTGAGTGGGGAAGGCCGGGGCGGGGGTGGGTCTTGGGAGGAAGCCTTTAGAGGGTGATGATCGAAGAGGGAGGCAGAAAATTAGATGGCGAGATAAGTCGATGGATGATATGGAGAGAAGAGGTTTGGTGGTTGTATAGGCAACCGACCCTTTAATGCAGGAATAACAGTGGGAAAGGTATTGTGACGGGCCGAGAGAGGAGTTGTGAAATCAAAGGCAGATTGGAAACGACTGAGTTATATTGTTGTGGAACACTCTCCTTATATACAAAACATCAAGGCAACAGGACATGACAAGTTCACAAGACAGACAAAATCACAGAGGAAAAACCAGACTTGAATTTTCATGTTCGTTTTAGTGCGAGGGAAGAGCGAAGATACAACCATAATATATACAAAAGGAATTATGTACAATTGTGTGAAACACGGTTGGTACATGGCTCCCCCCCTAAAAATTACATACTGTACATGTTAAATAGGGCGCCCTGATCTAGAGAGGCGAACTGTAGGCGGGTCATCTGGCAGAAGATAAGCAGGTTTTAGACGATCAATGGAGACCCAGTCTTCTTTGCCCCGAATGTTTAGGAGGAATGCTTTCGGACTGCGTCGGATCACAAGGTAAGGTCCCGTGTAAGGGGGCGTTAACGGTGGCTTGCTGGTGTCATTGCGGAGTGCAAGTCCGTTGGTATGTGATGCTTCGCTGGGGGCTTGTAAGTCTGGCGGCACGGAGTAAATTTTCCCACGACGTGACGTATGCCCTGGAGATTGTCAGAGGAGGTTGTAGAAGGAAAAAACTCGGCAGGGACGACCAACGGGTCACCATACACCATTTCGGCTGCCGAGACGTCGAGGGCGTCTTTAGGAGTGGTCCTTAGTCCCAGGAGGACCCAGGGAAGCTGAGTAAACCAGTTGCAATCCTTGCAGCGGGACATCAAAGCTGCTTTGAGGGTGCGATGAAAACGTTCAACCATTCCATTGGCAGCGGGGTTGTAGGCCGTTGTGTGATGTAGGGTGATGCCCAGGAGATTCGCTAATGACGTCCATAATTGAGAGGTGAAAGTGGTTCCCCTGTCAGAAGTAATATGCTCAGGGATACCGAATCTTGAAATCCATCCAGAGAGTAAGGCAGATGTACATGAGGCGGACGTTGCAGTTTTCATGGGAATGGCTTCAGGCCAACGAGTGGAGCGGTCGATGACGGTAAACAGGTAACGATGTCCTTGTGATGTGGGTAGGGGGCCTACAACGTCGACGTGAATGTGTGCGAAACGACGCTGAGGTTGAGGAAAGGTGCCCACTCCTGAATCCGTGTGTCGATGTACTTTGGAAGTTTGGCAAGAAGTACAGGCACGGACCCAATCCTTAGCATCCTTAGAAATGCCGTGCCAAATGAACTTTGCCTTCAGCAGCTGTGCAGTAGAACGGCACGAGGGATGTGAAAGGCCGTGGATGAAATCAAACACCTGTCGGCGCATGGGAGCAGGAATCCAAGGTCGCGGTCTACCAGTACTGACGTCACAGAGGAGGGTGGTGTTGGAGTTTTCGAGGGGAAAATCCTCCCAACGGAGGGACGTGCAGGATGTCCTACAAGCTTGATACTCTGGATCCTGTCGTTGGGTTTCAGCCAGGGCGTTGTAATCCAATCCCAGTTGAATGGCAGCCAACGTGTTTCTTGACAGGGCATCGGCAACGGGATTCATTTTCCCAGGGACGTATTGGAGGGTGCAATTGTATTCAGCCACGGCGGAGAGATGTCGGCGTTGACGGGCGGACCAGGCGTCAGACTGTCGAGTGAAGGCGTGCACCAGAGGCATGTGGTCTGTGCGAATGACGAAGGGCGTACCTCCTAAGAAATGGCGAAAGTGAGGGACAGCCAGGTGCACCACCAGCAATTCTCGATCAAAGGTAGAATAACCCGATTCTGCCTTGGACAGTTTTCTGCTGAAGAAGGCCAATGGGCGGGGCGAGCCTTTGACCACCTGCTCGAGTACTGCACCAATAGCGACGTCGCTGGCATCGGTGGAGAGAAGGAGAGGGGCGTGTGGGATAGGAAAAGCGAGAGCCGCAGCAGTTGATAGGGCCTTCTTTGCATTGCAGAAGGCTGCTTCTTGAAGGGGACCCCACTTCAAGTCCTCTGGCTTGCCCTTGAGGGAGGCGTAGAGGGGAGCAAGAGTGGCGGCAATGGCTGGCAGAAAGCGGTGATAATTGTTGATCATGCCCAAGAATTCCTGCAGAGCTTTGACGGTCGAGGGCGTGGGGAAATTCTGACCGGCTGCTACTTTTTCAGGGAGGTGATGGACTCCTTCAGGGGTGATACGGTGCCCTAAGAACGACACTTCGTTGGCGCCAAAGGTACACTTGTCGTACCGGACTACAAGGCCGTTTTGTTGCAGGCGGTCGAGCACGATGCGCAGGTGACGGAGGTGTTCCTCTTTTGAGGAGGAGAACACAAGTATGTCGTCCACATAACATACACAGAAAGGGAGGTCCCCTAAGATGCCATCCATGAGACGTTGAAACGTTGCCCCAGCATTACGAAGGCCAAAACAGGAGTAATTGAAGGTGTATGTGCCAAACGGAGTGGTGATGGCGGTCTTGGGGATGTCTTCTGGGTTCATAGGCACCTGATAATACCCCTTCAGGAGGTCGAGCGTAGAGAAAACCTTTGCTTTGAGCAGGTAGGAGGTTACATCGGCAATGTTTGGGAGGGGGTAGTGATCCGGTTCTGTTTGCATGTTCAGGCGCCTGTAATCCCCGCACGGACGGAGGGAGCCGTCTTTCTTCAGAACGATGTGTAAGGGTGACGACCATGGGCTGGAGGCCTTTTGGCAAAGGCCCATTTCCTCCATTTCGGCGAACGTCTGTTTGGCGGCTGCCAATCGTTCCGGTGCCAGACGTCTGAATTTTGCGAAGACTGGGGGTCCCGTCGTCTTGATATGGTGATAAATACCGTGCTTAGCAGGAACCGTGGGCGTTTGGCGAAGTTCTGGACGGAAAACTTCCGGGTACGACGTGAGGAGGTGGGCGTAGGCATCCGTGGGTGCGCTGATGTGGAGAGCGAGGTTAGAGGGGGCGGGTTGAAGAGGTGTCGACAAGTACGAGTCCGCGTTGACCAATGGTCGGTGGGCGACATCGACCAGAAGGTGGAAATGAGAGAGGAAATCCGCACCGAGGATTGGCATTGTGACGTCAGCAACGAGAAACTTCCAATTGAATTTACCGTTTCAGAATGATAATGTGAGGTTCTCGTAACCATAGGTGGGTATCGCAGATCCGTTGGCAGCTACCAAGCGGACGTCGGCAGATGTAGACAGACTACGTTGTGCCTTGAAGAGTTTCCTTGGCAAAAGAGAACGACAAGCACCCGTGTCTACCAAAAATCGCACGCCTGTTCCTGCATCCTGTAAAAAGAAAAGATTAGAAACATGGGAGGCCACCGCCACAAGTGATGGCCTACTTACACGTTTTTTTTGGCCACTGACAATCTTTGGCACATTTCTTCGCGGTTGCCCCGAATCTGAAGTGGTAGTAGCAAAACTGCGGTGGATGGGAGGTAGTAAGTGGCTGTAGAAGTCGTTCGTTGGGGCGCGAGCGATTGGTGGGTGGTAGGCGGCTTTGTTGCCGCTTCGGCACGTCACGGGGTAGGCGTGTATGTCCTACAGCATTCATGTCAGCTTCGGTGTACGTTGAATAGGCATCCTCGTCGTCAGGGGTGGAGGCGTTGA
>NC_090735.1:48970727-49000727 GCF_036898095.1 Palaemon carinicauda
AAGGATCCAATGTAGTAACTGTCTGGCCAGTCAAAGCACCCCATAACTCTCCAGCGGTAGTATATCAACAGGTGGCTGAAATAGGAACATGCTTGAGGTCTTTATCCTGGAGTAGACTAAAACGGCTTTATTTGTATTTATTTTTGATACCTACAAGAACTAATACCGGTAATCTCTCATTATTTCATTCGCCGTAGATACTGCAGATATCCATGATGTTATCTGTCTGTCAACAGCAACGATGGAGATTAACAGGTGTTTACGTCTGATATCAATTTGCTTCAACGGTCCAGAACTTTTCAACCAAGACTTCAATTTCAATACCTCGCTTCATTAACGATAATAATTATAGTGAGGATATTAATTCTAGAAATAATAAGAATGAAAAGAAAAAGAATAATTACAAATGATAATGACAACAATAATAGGATAATCGTTAACACAAGGCTTGTGTTAGGATAATTTTGGTTTGTCAAGATTTATGTACCATAGTGTAAAAGAGAGAGAGAGAGAGAGAGAGAGAGAGGAGAGAGAGAGAGAGAGAGAGAGAGAGAGAGACTCAGGCTGTATTCACGTCATTGCTAAGATTTTTTTTATTTATGTATTGCCTTGTTTCCGGAATATTGTTCTTTTCTTCATCAGCTTTCAGGATAATATCTTGGTTGAAAATATGATTTTAGATATTTCATAGTTCTTTGCTTCCAACCAAATCTGAAGATTTATCTCGAAATCATCTTAAAACTCAATTGCAGATATCATTTATACCCTAATTGGTATATATAGAAATTATTCTCTTAACTATTTGTAGAGTCTACGATGATAATACATACGATGTAATGTGCAAGTAGGGCCATACGTTGTATGCAGAAAAATGTTATATGAATGCAATGTCCGAGATATCAACCTCTCGCATAAATTTCTGTAGCATTTTCTTAGACTGGATAATTTATGCATACGAAAAACCAAAGTACTTATTAGGTCTTTTTTTTGTGTGTGAGGGGGGGGGGGGGTTTGCGTAGGTTGTCAGAAATCATCAATATACTGTATGGATCTGACGATAGTTAGTTTTGTATATTGTCGTTCAAGTTCATCGAATTATTAGGTCCTAAATTTTTAATACATGAATTTTTTTTATTTTTTTTATTTCTTGTGTATGTATTAAAAATATAAATTTATAAGGATAATGATAATTATAAATGCAAGACAAATTTTTGAGTAAGAGGGACATCCACAATACCACGAAATTTATACAATAATTTTTATCAAACTCCATTATTTATTGATTCTTTGTAATGTAACAAATATTTATAATTTTTCCAGATAAATAAATCACGAGATCGGAATTTCACTGTTATATAACAACTGAAGTGTATTTTTGAAACTAATTACAACTAAGTTTGGTATATTCTTATCGCGATTAGAATTTGCATATCATTTTATGACAAATTGCAAATGCCAATAACGTTTCTGCGCACAGTTAACGACTAACAAACACTCATGTATTATATAGCTACAACCAAACCTACCTCTCTCTCTCTCTCTCTCTCTCTCTCTCTCTCTCTCTCTCTCTCTCTCTCTCTCTCTCTCATATTATATATATATATATATATATACATATATATATATATATATATATATATATATATATATATATATATATATATATATATATATATATATATATATACATATTGAAATAAGCCTTATATTTTTTATACATCAGTGTCTGGATTCTCTTAACGACCTCGGGAACAGAGCCCCAGGCGAAATCATACAAAGGCGATAGCTTCTGACCGGCCAGGAATCGAACCCTGGTCCTGGAAACTTGCATGAACAGTGACATACCACTTGCCCACGAAGGAAGTGGTATGTCACTGTTCATATAAGTTGGTGGAGCAGGGTTCGATTTCCTGTGGGTCAAAAGCTATTGCCTTTGTGTGATTTCACCTAGGACTCTGATCACGAGGTCGTTAAGAGAATCCAGACATTGATGTATGAAAAATATATGGCTTATTTCAATATAAACTCGTCTAAATGTGCAATATTTATCACATATATATATATATATATATATATATATATATATATATATATATATATATATATATATATATATATATATATATATATATATATATATATATATTATATATATATATATATATATATATATATATCATTGTGTGAACGTGCACCTATATTTTCTATCTATTTACCTCTTTTTTTATATTTCCTTGACCCATCTGAACATTTGACTCTATTTTCTTTTTTTAATGATTCCCATTTCTTACCTCCTGTATTATGGATGCATCATGTACTAGAAGCCTAGTTGAGGCAAATTGTTTTTCAAACCTGCAGAGTCAAGTTAACTTTTTTTCATTCATTAATGAAATGTTAATAGAAACAGCGCTAATGGCAGGAGAGAAACAGTTCAAGAGAAATCTCAGAGGGAAACACTGTATGAAAATAATCGTGCTGTTTTCTTAAATTTGAATTCATATAATACAACGGCAAGCAAGGCTTTTTGGCAAAAAATTTAATGGTTTAAAAAAAAAAAAATCATTTAATAGATTTCTTCACCCGTTTGTAAAAAATGTAGCCTACGGAAAATGAACTTCATGTTTGAATTAACCATTCGTTAATCAGAGATTGGCTTGCTTCACCAGAAGTCGAGTACTTTGGTGTTAGTATAGACAGGGTTAGTAACATCTTTCTGATAGAAACTAGCCGTCTAGACCCTTTATTACATTACCACTTGGCTTTCCTTTGTCACTAGGTTGCTTGTTTACTTACTGGTTTCCTTCTTCAGTTCATTCTCGAACATCTCTGGGTTCAACTATTGGCTTCCTTCTCGCCTTTACCAGTGTTTTGTTTTATCAACACACTTGGATTTTTTTCATCTATGCACTGGGTAATTTCTGGAATTACCCCCTGGATTTGTCCTTTGGTTTTTTCAATATTGATTTTTCTGGATTCACCTACCATGTTTCGTGAGGGTTTCAGTGGGTTTATTCCTGATTTCACCAAATTGGGTTGCACCTGGGTTTGGTAATGGGGTTTGTCAAAATTTTACCCAGTAGTTTTCTTTCTGAGTTTATCTATTTGGTTTCTTCCTGGGGTTACAAACTGGGTCTCTCCTTGGATTTTTCAATTTTTTTTTCAATCTATTCTTTTAAATAGGGTATCTTAATGTTTTTTCCAAGTTAATTTCTTCTTCAGTTCAAACTAATACTATCTCATAATTTAAACTTCGAAACATTGGTGATTTTCCACATATTTCAAATAGAAAATAAAAGAGACATAGCACTTTCTACATTTTTCAAATTTCGAAAAATTGCTACTTTCAAACTGCAGAAATATTTTTGTTTATATTTTTATATTTTTTGTGGGATATTCAATATTCTGCAAGTTTTGAAAAATTACTAAAAGGATGTTAGGGTTTAAATTATCACATATAAATCAGGTTTATTATTAGATATTTACTTTGAAAAACAGAAAAAAATGTATTCAAGTTTTATATTTATAGTAATTGATAAATATTTTCCTTCATTATTTTTCAGATCAGAAGTGATTGTCTTACTATGTAGAAGTGAAGTGGGGAAATCGAGACGAATTATAGATAAACATCCCTGTAAGTACAAAATTGCAATGAAATATATTTTTAAATGTGTAAGAAAGAATGTCTCTTAATAGCTTCTTCTTATTAAGTGTTCCGCTTATATCGCTTACTCCATTGATATGTCCGAATTCCTAAAAATATTTCCTGCTGCAAAACTATGAAGTAAATGACAAGTTATGTCATTAAATTATGTTTGGTAATTCAACAAACTTTTCTAAACAAGAACCATAAAGGAAGTGAAGTTAGGGATCGCCACCTTGGTTAGAGTGCATACCCAGATATATTTAATGTATATATGTCACTATACATACACATACACACACATGCGCACACACACACACACACACACACACACACACACACATATATATATATATATATATATATATATATATATATATATATATATATATATATATATATATATATATATGTAAATATTGAAATGCATAAAAAAAATTCCTATTCCTCTCTCTCTCTCTCTCTCTCTCTCTCTCTCTCTCTCTCTCTCTCTCTCTCTCTCTCTCTCTATATATATATATATGTATATGTATATGTATATATATACACACACGCGCGTGCACACACACACACATATATATATATATATGTAAATATTGAAATGCATGAACAAATTTCCTATTCCTCTATAAATATATATATATATATATATATATATATATATATATATATATATATATATATATATATATATATATATATATGTATGTATGTATGTGTGTATGTATATACCTACACACACACACACACACATATATATATATATATATATATATATATATATATATATATATATATATATATATATATATAAATATATGTATAGATAGATATCCACAAACAAACACACACACACACACACACACACACACACACACATATATATATATATATATATATATATATATATATATATATATATATATATATATATATATATATATATATATGTCTGTGTGCGTATGTGTGTGTGTAAGGGGTGGAGAGATTAGCTTTAATATTTCTTAAAATCCATCGCTGTTGTCCTCTTGTAATTTCTATACGTTGATTATTTTTCTTTTTTCTCAAGAACGTTGTTAAGGCTTGATAGTTTTCAACGTATATGTAATACGATGGCCTAGTTTCATCTTTTTGTGTGTGTGGATTTTTCATGAAGAAAAAAAAAGTAAATGCAGTATTGTATTCTACAAATGGTTGAGTAAGGTGTGATTTCTTACAATTCTCTAAATATGTTAACGATCGAGAAACCCCAAGGTAGTTTGAATGTAGTATTCCCTGACATGTTCAGAGGAATTAGACTAATATATATATATATATATATATATATATATATATATATATATTTATATATATATATATATATATATATATATATATATATATATATATATATATATATATATATACATATACATATATATGCCTAAATATAATATCTCTTTGTATGAGTATGTGGAAGGGATGGAGAAAGTAATTATTTTTACATTAGAAAAACACTAATTAGTAGATGATTTTATTGAAAATCATTTGCATATAATAGAAGGTGCTGCACGAATACTAATAACGCTTCGGGATATTAAAATGTCTATCCTAATAATTATATTTTCAATTTTCACGATGAGCGAGAAAATTAAATAGAAATATATCTATATCAGAATTTTGTAACTGACAATATCAATATGAAATTATTGTTACGAGGAGAACTCACATATGATTTTATTGCTTATAATGGTAATATTCTTTATGTGTAGCTGATTATATTATTCGTGGAACAAATAATTGATAGAAAAGAAAATTCGTTGGAATTGTAATGTATTTAGCAGGTGATAACAGGAAAGAGATAAAGAGATTAATTAATTGGTGAAAATTTTCAAAGACATACAATTATGCTCGAGGGTTGGTATTATGCGAGGTGACTGTGAGGTACTAAAAGAGAGACAAGGTGAATGCAAGTGAAGTGTATTCAACAAGAAAACGAGCTTATATTCATACAGTTGAGAACATCACTGACACAAAATTAAAAATGTATAAAACTATAGTGGTTTTTCAACCGGCCAATTAAATGCCAAATTCTTTGCAAGTAAGTAAATGTTAAGAACTCTCTAAAAGCAGGATATATGATAGTTAGTTATAAGTGACAAAGGGCCAGAGAAGGATCCCCAAACCATCGAAAGGATTATTAAAGACCATGTGTAGGGTTCTCTTGCTTGAGGATACATTCAGGCACACTATTTTAACTTATTTCTCTTCCACTTTGTGTTTGGAAATTATTATAGTACGTATATGTTACTGTTCTTAGAATATTTTATTCTAATTGTTCATGACTTCTTTTGAAGTTTATTTATTTCCTTATTTTCCTTTCCTCACTGGGCAGTTTTTCACTGTTGGAGCAATTGGACTTAAATTCCTTTCTATTTAGACTTCCAAAATATATTATGACCTACTGTCATTATTTTGTATTTTACTCGAATTTATAGAAATAAGTTGTCAGCATATATATATATATATATATATATATATATATATATATATATATATATATATATATATATATATATATATACTGTATATATATATATATATATATATATATATATATATATATATATACTGTATATATATATATATATATATATATATATATATATATATATATATATATATATATATATATGTATACACACACACACACACACACACACATATATATATATATATATATATATATATATATATATATATATATATATATATATGTATATATATATATGTATATATATATGTATATATATATGTATATGTATATATATTATATATATTATATATCCATCTATCTATCTATCTATCTATCTATCTATCTATATATATATATATATATATATATATATATATATATATATATATATATATATATATATATATATATATATATATACATATACATATGTGTTTGTGTTTTTGCGCGTGCGTAAGTGTGTGTTTGTGTGGTTATGTGTGTATATATATGAATGTGGAAATTTGGGTCTATATATGAATATATTTATATGTACACAAGTTGACATTTGTGTGTATATGTATGTATATTTTATAAATACATATGTGTATGTATATTCTTGTTTGTGTGAGTTAAGGATGACCTGATACACATAATGTTCAATTTCAGAAAACCTGGTCAATACTAGAGCTTGATATTGTGGTCGCATAAAAATCATCTATGGCTGAAAGAAAGTTTCTATAAAAGTCTTCATCTCTTCCTGTTATCCACAGTACTAAAGAGAAATAAATCCCTGAGGTAATTGGTGAAAGACGAACGTAAAAACCACCATAACTTGAACTTCAAAACACGTTTCGGCAATACGTGGTTGGGCAAGAGATAAGGATGTCAATTATTCTCTGTTAACGACGAGACCAAGTTCTCTAGTAACACGTTTCTCGGCCATGAATCAGACAGGGTGAGATTGAAGACCATTTTCGGTTTCAGTGATTTTAGAGGTAGCTAAGATAACTATAAGAAGCTTGAGAAAATACAACTATTTTGAAATACTAAAAGGAAATACAGGAGGTTTGCGGTTTGAAACTTTATTGGAATTCCAAGGAAATTACCGTATGATTTTAACTAAAATCATACTGAAATCCCGATTAAAATTAACAGTTTCACCGAACGGTACGTCAGTCAGACAAAGACTGATGTACCGTACGGTAAAACTGTTATATCCTATTGTCTGATCTATAAGAATCATTCAGAATTTATCAATAATTATTATTATTATTATCTTATAGCTAAGCTACAACCTTAGTTGGTAAAGCAGGATGCTATAAGCCAAGGGGGTACAACAGGAAAAATAGTCCAGTGAGAAAACGAAATAAGGAAACATAGAATAATGATCCTGAGTGTATTCTGAAGCAAGACATTTCAGTAAAGAAATTGATTATTTTTTAGTAAAATAGCAAAAAAACGGTTCAGGCTTTTGTTTATTTAATGAATAATCCAGTGAGAGAAGGGAATAAGGAAACAGATAGAATAGTGAGCCTGAGTGTACTCTTAAGCAAGGTAGATTTCCTTGATAAAATCGGCAAGATTTTTCAGTCTTTTATTTATATATTAAAATAGCAAAGTGAAAGAACTACAATAAGCCTATAAAACACTTCATTAGATAAAGCACCAAGATTCAAAGGAAAAGTTTCTGAAATTTACAACAAATCTGAAAATATCATCCCATTAAATTACTATTTTATACGTCTACTTTTCCCCTTTCTGCCCAGTAAGGCCTATTTAGGAATGATATATTCTTTTTACCTACCTATCCTTTCCAATCTCTAAATATGTCCAAACCACCAGGAAATATTTGCTCCATCTCTTCAATTCATCCAGACTTTTACTTACACATTTTACACTATTTTTTTATCCACATTCTCCTGTACAACAAAAAAGGAAGTAAGAATAGTGAGTATGAGTTTACCCACAAGCAAGACGTTTTAGTACAAAAATCTGGTTTCTTTAGCGAAGACGTCTCAATCTTTTACATATTGAATAAAATGAAAAAATAAAAATACTAGATTAATCACCAAGATTTAAGGGAAGAGAAGTGGAAATGGACAACAAATCTGCATCGTGGAGTGAGCGTTTTCCAATTTGTGTCGCGAGTAGAGAAAACGGCAGCTATTTCATTGGGCTATTTCTGACATTTTATGACTGCCGAAGAGACGTAATTGCATCCGCGGTTATTTGGGAAACTTCAAACGCAACGAGATTCGGTCGGTTAGTTTTGTTTTTAGCTTAGTTATAGGATTACAGCCGGGTAGTTTCTTTACTTCTTATTTTAGTTTATTTTTTTTCAACGATTATGAGGATTATTATCTACGTCAGGAAGGTTATATTTTCGAGTCGGTTTATTTATTTATTTAATTGTATGTGTCTGTAGACATGATTACGTCAAAACTATTCGACAGGGTTTCAGTTATTTTCAGCACAGATAGATCGTAAGTCATGGACGACCCCATTAAATTTTTGGAGATGATCCGGATCCGGATCTGGATTCTAGATCCCGATTTGCATTTTTCACAATTTTAAAGATTATATCAAAAGAAATTCACGAAATTTTACGAAATTTCCACCACAGATAAATTTCACACCATGGGCGACTCAATAAACTTTTGGAGATGATCTGGTTCCAGATCCGGATTCTAGATCCGGATTTATCTGTGTGCTTGTCTGTCTTTCTGTCTGTTGACAGGATTACGTTAAAATTACTCGACGTATTGTAACGAAATTTCCATCACAGATAGATTTGAGGTCATAGATGACCCCATAAAGTTTTGGAGATGATCCGGATGTATTTACGGATTTGCATTTTTCTCCTTTTTAAAGATAACGTCAAAACAAATGGACAGATTTTGACGAAATTTTCGTTACAGATAGATCTCAGGTCATGGACGTCACTGATAAATTTTGATAATGATCCAGTTCCGAATTCTGGATCTGGATCAAATTTTTTTTCTTTTTTTGTTAACATCATCCTTTGTCGGAGGTTAGAAATCTCGGAATGCTCTTTTTTATATAGTTCACTGATAACTTTTTTTTAACAAAAGCGATGAAAGGTATAGGTCAACAATTTAGTCTCTCTCTCTCTCTCTCTCTCTCTCTCTCTCTCTCTCTCTCTCTCTCTCTCTCTCTCTCTCTCTCTCTCTCTCTTTTTCTCATTTTTTACCGATTCTTATTTCTCAAAGGTAATGAACTGATTTGAGCAATAATTATAAAAAAGTAATTTTCATAAACTTTCAAGCCCCTCTACAATGTTTGGAAAAGGGAAAATTGTCAACTATTTGCTTTAGTGATATTAAGATTCCTCACAGCAATAAAGAAAAACATTCTGTATAAACAACAACAATTCGTATAATAAGCAATACATGTTTTCTACACTAAAATATCTCCTTCGGTTTTAAAATGGATTCATTCAAAATATCTAGTCTTGAACTGTACAAAATAACTGTACAAAATCCTTCCTGAGGGATATTTCTTCTCTTTCAACTTATTCTTAGATGAATTGATGAAAGCTGCCTAGGAGTAGGCAAACAGATGGTTACTCGCGTTTTGTAGCAAGAGAAGAGGATAAATATCTTGAAAGGGGAGTGGCTGTTCTTACAAATACTTTTACATTTGGCTCTGGAAATTGAAGGGGCGTTTCAAATGCTTTTAAAATGTTCCAGCGTTCCAGCATTTGTCTTGTTTGCTAACTGTTATTAACTTCTTTCCTTCTGATCTTTGTACTGTAAATTATTCGGTATATCCTTAATTTGAAACGTCCCTGCCTGGCGATTGTCGGACTGGACTTCGAGTTCCGCTCAAGCTCGATAGTTTGAAGTGCGTGCAACCTCAACATATTTGTAGGCAAAGGAAAGGCTCTTTTGGAGTAGCTTATAGGTCTGCCTGCTGAGTTATCAACAGCCATTGACTAGCCCTCCCTGGTCTTAGCATGGTTGGAGAGGGGCTTGGTCGCTGATCATATGTATATATGGTCGGTTACTAGGGCATTGTCCTACTAGGTAGAGCACTGACACTGTCCCTTGCCTTGGCCATTCCTAAGTGGCCTTTAAACCTTCAAACTTTCTCCGTACTCTAAGGACTGTGAATGTGTTTGGAAACGCTGTTACTCAACAAATCTTCAATCTGCCAACACAAGCTGGCTTCTTAACAGCGAATGACGGGAAACAGAAAAACAACAGTAACAAAAGTAGTAGTTGGCAACTTTTCATCCACAAAGTTTATGATTTATGGACCCCGAAAGTTCTGGAGAGTTTCCTTTGATAGTTCTTCAGTCAAAGGCAGAAACAAATTATTTTTTTTAACATAGATTTAAGAAATATATAATTGTCATATAATCATCCCAGTTTGTTATAAATATATTGAAGAAAGGGTCAGGCAACATTGGGATATCTATTTACCATTACTGATAAAATACATTGATCTTAATGATAATTAGAATGTAAACATTGATTGAGCGAATATCTTTTATTTATATATAACCAAATTTCTATATCATAAAATTTTACTGTTACATGGTGTTATATTTTTCACTATATATTTTTGGTTACTTACATTTTATTGAATAGTTATTGAAAGTACTTGCTATTCATTAAATGCTTCCCGTTGGGTATATTGAATATCCTGTCCATTCACCTTCTGTGAAATAGAGTAGATATTGAATGAAGCTCTTGAACTAATAAATTAAAGCTATTCATTAACATTCTGACAGCACCTGCCCTATATTATAAAGAACAAGTGTCGATACATACATACACACACACACACACACACACACACACACATATATATATATATATATATATATATATATATATATATATATATATATATATATATATATATATATATATATATATATATATATATATATATATATATATATATATATTTCCGGATTTCCGGTTACGCTCAGCGACATGGCCAAACGAATAAACTACTCGGTGTTTCCCTATCCCTCTGAACTGGGGAAGAGAAGGTAATTGTACAATGGTGAGGGGTGGGGTATACCTCGAGAGGTACACTTGGAGACGCAATGACTACAAATTTCCTTAGCTGCCGTGTTGTAGTTAGGAAAGTGGCGGGGGGACGGTTGAATGTGTTTGTAAAGCTATATAAATATTAATCGTAATTTTTACGGGTCGCCTACACTACTATACGTATAAATACATAGTGAAACGATGTAGTAAAATAAATATACATAGTGAAACGATGTAGTAAAAATAATAATAATAATAATAAGTGATAACTGAAAATTGTCAATATTAAAAATTTATTGAAGCAGAACAAATGAAACCATCTAATAACTGACTCGGGATATGTGTCCTGTATGTATATGTATACGTGTGCAATATCAAGCCATTTTCTCAAACACATATTGCTCCGAAAAAGATCAAAATTGTGTAATTTTCACCATCGCCGTCATACTTTTATTTGCTGAATCGTGGATGAATTTCCTTGTGCAGCAATCTTCCATAACATTAGCTTTGTTATACCTACACTTTTGTAATAATAATAATAATAATAATAATAATAATAATAATAATAATAATAATAATAATAATAATAATAATAATAATAATAATAATAATAGTAGTAGTAGTAGTAGTAGTAATAATAATAATAATAATAATAATAATAATAATAATAATAATGATATCAGAGAAAAGCGTAATAAATAATCTAATGGTTGTAACATTTCTGCTAGACAAACTTTATTTGGTTATACTAAATTTACCTTGACCTTCAGATATTATTCATGTTGAAAAAGCCATTTGGTGAAATTAGTAGATTATTGAAACGTATTCAAAATATGCAGTGAAAGTTAAGAGCTTTTATACACCGATGGAGTAATTTAATACAGCACGGAATAGAGATTTAGAATGACTCATAATCTAAAGCAGCCAGTGACCCTGATTAGCAGCTTGGTCGGTCGGTTAAGACTGATTCACACTTGTGTGGGTCACTAGCTCCGGTGTTGGCAGCCTGTTTAAAGCTAAGGTTGCTCAGTTTGATAGTGATGATAACCCCTTCTGAGTGGGGATACTTTAACGTGGTGAAAGGGTATCTGTATCGCCATGATCAGCAAGGCTATACTAGTCAGGGCCACTCATGCTAAGTTAGTTTGCTGTGAACAATCAGATAAGTGTCCCACCATCGCCAAATCCGGCCAAAAAGGCGAGACATAAAGAAGGACAAGTCTGAGGCCTTCGTCCTTTTTGGGACTATAAATGGCTGCATTTGTTGTGTTGCTGGTTTTTTTTTACAATCATGAATGAACGGGATTTGGAACACAGAAGACGGATAAGATGACAGTGAGCAAGGGCAAAAGAATATAACTAGGCAGCCCACTACTCCTTGCTTTCATAGGGGTGTAGGGCTTCTGATTAAACAACATTAATAACGTATCAGTAGTAATGGCGTCATTTGTAGAAATTAACCTCTCTCTCTCTCTCTCTCTCTCTCTCTCTCTCTCTCTCTCTCTCTCTCTCTCTCTCTCTCTCTCTCTCTCTAAGGATCACGTGTATAGGAGCAGGACTTCGATTCTCTTTATTTCCCACTCAATAGAAATAAAATCGAGGACCCATAGATGTTCCCCAACAACTGCTTGCAGTTAGATCCTCATAGTTCTCAAATAAATATTATTATTATTATTATTATTATTATTATTATTATTATTATTATTATTATTATTATTATTATTATTATTATTATTATTATTGGAAAAGTAGGAAGCTATAAGCCCAAGGGCTCAAACAGGGAATATACCTCTGTGAGAAAAAGAAATAAGGAAATAGATAAACTACAAGAGAAGTAATTAGTACTTAAAATAAAACATTCCAAGAACAGTACAAGATTAAGAATGAATATTTCATTTATAAACCATTAAAACTTCTAACTAAAAAAAAAAATTTTGAAAATCTGTGGCAGGTTAATTTGTTCTATTCTTTTGGCTTTAATAATTAGATGAAGGCAGCAAGAACGGTCAAGCGATGACTACTATGAGATTCAGGGACTCTGTAACACGGTTTTTTCGCAATAATTTTTTATCTATGAATTTCATAAATATAACGCTTATTCAGAATGCACATTATATCTACACATAAATTTTGACTATATTCTGCATTACGTAGGTTGAATAGATTTGGTACTTATAATGTAAAAGTGACGTATTTTGTAGACGGGCCAACTTATTCAGAGAAAAGGTTTCGAACGCACTCGTTACGTAACTTATGACAGCATTTCTTCCCTCTTTCTCGATCGATGATTGGCTATACGTAACAAAAGCTATACCTCTGCCAACAATGACACAAAAGTTTAAATAAAAGCAAAGCAGTACACCTTAATGAACTCTGAAACCTCTCCATTGATAATTGTCATAATGAACAAACCAACAAAATATGTTAATAAATACAAAAACACTTCGATTATCAGTCTAACTCCCAAAATAAGTTTCCTAAGAAATTACAGTCTACTTTATAGGTCACTATCAGATTGACAAGGTGTAGGGAATAGTTGGTAATTTTCAAAAACGTAGTAGACAAGCTCATTGATAACTGCTATATCCAATGTCAAGCAATTTTTATTTATTGTCTATCTACCTACCTATTTACTGAGAAAAAAAATAGAAGCCGGTACCGTATTTTGGCTTTAAACCTTCACCAATAATTATCGTCAGAATGACGACTTCATGAGGCTCCACCCACTTTGGCCTCGTTATAATTCAGGATAACACTGACGGCTATCATGGGCATTGTTGGATCAGAAAATTTAAATTCTGGCTATAAAAACTCATTTCTCGAGTAGTTGTAAGAAGTGCTAAATGATCCTCAAGGATCCCAGCAGTTGGCCTAAACCTTTAATTCATGTATACTACTGTTGCGGCACTACTGCTACAGTAGTATTACTACGATAGCACAGATACTCCACCCACATTCATGTATCGTTCCGCCATTCATAAAGTCTGTGTCATGTTTTTTTCACTGTGCAATAAGCCATGGCCTCCTCAGAAATTAAGTTTAACATTAGATGATAGGTTATTTCATTAAGCTGACAAATTATGGCAACTGGGTATGTTATTGCCGTTGTTGAAGCTAAAGATAAAAGTATGGTATCATTCCTTCATTGCATTATCATCTTTACTACTATTTGTTTGCTACATGTAATTATTTTAAAGGATAAATGAATTATGTTCACTTTTCTTCTATAAATTCCCATTAGATGTACACATAAAACTTCTAAAACTATTTTTGATTTATTTACAACATGCAGTCATGCCCAAAACATAGCCAACACGGTCGTACGGCCTAAGAAGAAGAAAAAAATCATATCGGATGATCCGTTGGTCTGATGGAGAGTTTAGCACAAAATTCTTATTTTAACAAAAATAGTTATATAAAGAATGTTTACATACAATCTCTCTTTCTCTCACTCTCTCTTGGTGGCATAGTGAATAGTTAATGGAAATGTTCAAAAGCCTGAAAGACATTACAAGTATTATAATCATATTACGCTAAATACAAATCAGACCATAAACATTGGATTTAAACTAGAAACTGAATAATTACCTATTCAGGCTATAGTAAATATGGCCACTGGCTTTCTCTTGACTGTATAAAGTTGCAAGTCGTAAGATAAATGCAGTTTTGCAACCACGGGGGCAATTCCAAATCCTGTTAGCCATTCTTGACTGTTATGGGTTTCAGAGCAGATGGAACAAGGTGAATGGGTGTCTGGTGGATGGGCGGGGCAAAATTTTGTCAGAAGGTGTTTACATTGCTTACGTAATGAATGTTTCCGACTCTTGGCTCGTTATCACTGGCCATGGCGTCGGCTAGATCATTTTTACTCTATAAAAATTAAAACTATCGGATTTAGGTTATTGATAATGCTGACAAAATTTGTGTGTGGTTGTAAAATATACATATGTTAACTTTCAGCTACATCCGATGCATTGATAAGGATCAAAGTCCAAAAAACCGTGTTACAGTGGCCCTGAATCTCATAGTAGATGGGAGTGAGTCAGTAATTGAAGTCTTGGTGCTCTGACGGCCTCACTTCAATATACGTAAACCCGAAACCACTTTTGTCCAGGATAAATTATTGGTAAATGTCCAGGAGAAGGCCGCACCCGGTTTTCTAGTATTAACTACGAAAAACGGCAAAAAACGATCACATTGGTGTTGTACATCGCATAGAAACATGAGGAAATGAATGAAAAAGAAACTAAGACTTACTCTTACACAAAATGTAACCATAAACCTACTACTACAATTATGGGGGACCCCAGTGGGAAGCGGGGTTTTTGGGTGGGGGGAGGAGGAGAAAAGTGATTTTCGGGGTTCTACCGAACCTAATACAACCACCTAAACTAACCTAGGGCCCTGTACCCCTACCTAGGCCTACGGTAGGGGGGAGGGGTCTCCGCCCCCCTGCTAAACCCCCCCCCCCCTTAAGGCCACAGTGATTTTCGGGGCAAAACGTGTAAGACGTCATAGTGGTCTAGTTTGTCTGCGGAATATAGTAGTTACAGGGCTAATTTGACCTAAAAACAAGACACAGTCGACAATAGCAACAGACTTGGAAAAATTCTGGGAGGAAGACAAGAGTAGCGTGAGTTTGATAGACGATATTTCGACTGTTATTGAATTTCACTAAATTATCTCACTCGTCTACCACTATTTACATACATTCCTACACATTATAGTAAAAATACATTGAATATCACTGACATCTTCATGCGGCCCTCTCCTAGACATTAACCAAATTATTTTCTTGTATCTTTACTGGATAAGCATTAGCGGATTGAACTCTCAAGTCCATATGGGATTAAAATGGTGGATCAACAACGCTATTGGAGAAATTATTAAAACATAAATATGTCATGAAAGTTAACGCATAAAAAAAGGAATTAGTGCTAACCCAATTGAGAATAATATTTTTAATTTGAATATTATTTTTATTCATTGATAACTACAAAATAAACTGGCTTATGACCTCGTTCCATATCACAGACAATAAACCTCCAAATAGGGATCATTTGCTCCCTCTTGAAATGCTGACTCATGTTATTGATGGCAATTTATATGAAAGGTAAGCACATCGATTTTGTGGGAGCACGTTGCTTGAAATAATCACGAAAAAAGGACTCAAATAAAATACTTTATTTGAATAAATTGTCAACTTCAATATTTATTTTTTAAATGGATCTGAAACTTAATTTTTAGAGTTAATGACGTTATGTATGATACGAAAGACAACAACAACAACAACAAATGCATCATTTCTATTCAACTACCAGCCAAAAGCATCAGACCTGTCTTGTATTCATTTCTGGAGTTTGGCCATTTCATCACCATGTTGGTCATTGCGGAGTGGTGATGGTGGAAGAGTTTAGTCTGATCACTAACAGCAACCCAACCTCGTACAGATTTGCTGATCATCGGTGATACACAAACTCTTTCACCACGTTAAAGTACCCCAGTTACCTTTGGGATTTGAATGGCCCCACAGGGACCAACGTCTGGCTATATATCCCATACCTATACATCAGACCAAAGGACATCCAATCCAGTATATTTATTCCAGAAATATATGCTTTATCTCAAGCATGTCCGCAGACATAGGTTTCTATTTTATAAACTATAATCTTTGAGTGTATGTTAGGAATTAATAGGAATAACAAAATCCAACGCAATAGAAATATTTCATGCAATCCTTGGGAAGCTATATCTGGATGACTGATTCAAAGCAGATAGGATTAAAGTCTTAATTTGAATTAATGCGTTTCAACATGTATCGTGCTATTCATAACTTTCGTAATTTATACTCGTTATCATGACCAGACATAAAATGGAATATATATATATATATATATATATATATATATATATATATATATATATATATATATATATATATATATATATATATTTATTTGATATTCATTTATATATGAAAATACCCACACACTCACACACACATACTGTATATGTATATATATATATATATATATATATATATATATATATATATATATATATATATATATATATATATATATATATATATATATATATGTATATATGTATATATATATATATATATATATATATATATATATATATATATATATATATATATATATATTTTTTTGGGGGGGGGGGGCTCAAGCCATGTCGTCCTGATGGAAGTTCCTATAGGGTAGCTTCCTAGGGTATATTATACTCTGTATCATGACCAGACATAAAATGGAATATATATATATATATATATATATATATATATATATATATATATATATATATATATATATATATATATATATATATTATATATATATATATACATATATGTATATTATATATATATTTATTTGATATTCATTTATATATGAAAATACCCACACACACACACACATACTGTATATATATATATATATATATATATATATATATATATATATATATATATATATATACATATATATATATATATATATATATATATATATATGTATATATATATATATATATATATATATATATATATATATATATATATGTGTGTGTGTGTGTGTGTGTGTGTGTGTGTGTGTGTGTCTGTGTGTGTGTCTTTATGTGCGATGTATATATTGCGTGCGCGTTTGCCTCACTGCAGTCTTACATCAATCCTAAATTTAATCATTACCCATTTAAAAAAATTCTAAATGTAAGTCCTTTTGATATGTTCGTATATTCACATATGAAAAAGGAAATTCTATACATGGGTCACGTCTGCGTGTGTATGATCGTGTAATAAACAATTCCGAGCTATAATTCTACAACTTGCAATTCTAGATAGAAACTAGTGTTCCTGGATTATAATAACTATAGTAGAATTCTAAATAGAAAGTACTGCCCTTGGATTTTAGTTACTATAGTAGAATTCTAGGTAAAAATAGTGTCCATATTTCAATTACTTAAGTAGAATTCTAGATTGAAACTAGTGATGCTGGACTTTATTAGTTTTAGTAGAATTCTAGTTAGGAATTAGCGTTACTTGATTTAAATAACTATATTAGAATTCTAGGTAGAAAATAGTATATCTAGATATTAATTACTTAAGTAGAATTCTAGATATAAACTATGGTTTCTGGATTTTAATAACTTTTGGTAGAATTCTAGATAGAAACTAGTGATGCAGGATTTTAATAACTTTAGTAGAATTCTAGATAGAAACTAGTGTTACTGGATTTAAATAAATATAGTAGAATTCTAGGAACAACATGGCATATATGGATTTTCATAACTTAAGTAGAATTCTGGACATAAACTAGTGTTCCTGGATTTTAGTAACTTTAGTAGAATTTTAGATAGAAACTATAGTCCATTTCTTTTATCGAGGCATATTTGCACCGACTCGCAGGGGTGCCCTTTTAGCTCCTAATCGCTGATTAGTTAGAATTATCTTGTCCAACCAATCAGCGATCAGGAAACTTTTCCCAGCTAAAAGGGCACCCGTGCGAGTCGGTGCAAATATGCCTCGATAAAAGAAATGGACTATACTATAATTATCGTACAATTCTACATAGAAACTAGTGTTTCCGGATATCAATAACTATAGCTTTAGCAAGAATAAATAATGTCATCGAGAGAGAGAGAGAGAGAGAGAGAGAGAGAGAGAGAGAGAGAGAGAGAGAGAGAGAGAGAGAGAGAGAGAGAGAGAGATAGAACTACTTGAGTCGTACAACATATTCTTTTTGCACATAGGTCCTTCAAATGATGCGAGATGTAATTAACACTTGTGTTGCTATAAAAATTGTGAAATCGTCTAATGAAATGGCTGTTTGCTCTTCTCTCTCTGCTGGTGTTGTAGAAAATAACCTTGCTGAAAACACTAATTTGTTTTGTGTTTTATGTCTGCAATGATCTCATTAAGGTTTTTACGGTTTTTTGTTTATATTTAGGAGTATTCATTAGTGGTTCTATGATCCGTTTTGTTGTCAATGTTGCTTTTATCTATTCTTCTCTTTTGCTATATATTAAAAATGTGTTTTCTTATAAATATTGCTTTGAACAATTGTTAGCCTCTTTTTAAAGGGTCACAATGTCTTCCTCAGAAATAATGAATTTATGATAATAATAATGTATTTTCGGATGATTTTCCTTTGTACTTTTTCCATCATAATTATCACCGTTATTCCCTCAACAACCACATTCGGTACTTTTTATCTCTATATCTATTTGTTATCCTATTGATTCAATCATTTTAAGTACTACAGAAACATTGTGAATTTACGGGATGATTTAGAAATTTTATAACCAATATAGATATTCATAAGATTGCAATTAGAACCTGGAACGTTTTTTTCCGGTAACAGTAATTTCTATGGAACGTTCGTTATGGGAGCTTTTATAAAACCTTTTATTTCTCAACCAAGTAAAGAGTTAAATGCCATTTATAATTAAAAATTATGGTTGAAAACACCTGATTAATAAGAGAAATGTTGGATAAGTGCTTAGAAGTGTCATAGCATTTCTTATAATAATCATGCGAGACTCAATTCAGTAATGAAAATGATTATTTATTTCTATGAAGACGACAGTGATATTAAAGAGGGTCAAGATGACCCTGGCCTAGTTTGGGTGGAGAGGGGAAACTGATCATATGTAATATGGTCTGTCTCTAGGACATTGTCCTTCTCGATAGGGGAATATGACTGCCCCTTGCCTCTGCCTCTCATGAGGGGCCTATAAACCTGGCTAGAAGACGGGAAGTCATTAGGTATAATGGCCGTAGGCTGTAAGTGTTGCATGCAGTTGAGTATTAATCTATATGAAGACACTTTGCTGTATTATTCAGAGAATGTTATACGCTAAGTGTAAAAAAGTGATCGTAACGTAATAGAGGACATTACTTAGCTTGCCGAAGGTTGTTTTAAGGTACAGTTGGACATAGGAGTCCTTGCTACACCTCGTTCCGAAAAAGTACACCCTTTCACACTGTCACTGCACATAGTGATTTTGCCTTTAGCCCCACCCACCACCTCTGCCATAACTCTGTGTACATTATCTGTTTTGTTAATGATGGAGGACTTTGGTCTTATCGCTCAGAGCAAACCAAACTGGTATAGGTGACCCTGCCTATAACAGCTTTGCTGATCAAGGAAACAAATTTCACCACATTAAGGTACCTTCACTAAGAATGGATCTAGTTACGAGGAGCAATAAAGGGATCTTCAAATACAGACAGAATACATAATTTCTTAGGTTCCACATCATATCTTGATCTAAGGACATTACCAAGATCACCCCATTTAAAATATTTTGTAATTTCTGGGTCGGTATGGACTAACAGAGTCTGTGGTGCCGGAATCTGTTCTGGTTAGTTTCAATTTCGGGTTAATTTGTTTAATCTGAGATTTTTCATACATTACCAGTGTCAGCATATTCGCTTATAAAGCAATCTCCAACAATTAAACATGTAATGAGATAGACGGGAAACTATTTTTATCTTCAAACGAAATAGAAAATAGAATTAACGAGTGAAATTAATTTTGTAGACATTCAAATTTTGAAAAATAGTAATTCGGTTGACGAACATCAGAGAACTTCCGGGTTTTTAATGGTAATCTTCTCTATTTTTCCGTGTAGAGATAAAGGCATTAACATATGAACATACGCTTGTATTATATAACTTAGGGTTAGATTAGCATTTTGTTATATAGAGAGAAGTGTAAAATATTCTTTTTTTATTAATGTAATAACTAAAGAGACAGACTTCAATATCTTTAAACAATATATAACAGATTATTATTATTATTATTATTGTTATTATTATTGTTATTATTATTATTATTATCATCATCATAATTATCTTTTAGTTGTTTTGTCTTACTAGAAATTTTTTATCTTGTTTATCAATAATTACTGCTCGAGAAATTTTTGGATGGATAATTTAAACATATTTATGTTTAGAAAATAACTTTATTCATAATGAAAACTATTTTTTTCTCGGAAGAATGATTAAATAACGCGACAATAGATAAGATTAGAATAAAACTGAATGATGAAACAACGAATAATTAATGCACTTTATAACTCCTTTCCGTTGTTAATTCAAATTAGGGCAATTGTTTCTCAATATCATTATTTACCAGATGATAATTATCATTGCAATAATGCAAGAAAAAATATTGATGATTATGTGAAGATATTTATTATTGAAGTGGATATCTATTTGAGGGTTAATAACTCGTTGTCAACCAGAACAGGATTAATTATTTAATCAGTTACTGTTATAATCGCATCATAGAGAATTTTGTCTTTTATTATATCTATATATCTGTCTGTCTATCGGTCTATAGACATATGTTTCTCTATATCTACCTATCTGGATATATAGATACAAATGTATATACATATATTTAAAATCGTTTACTCCGTTTTCCCCCTACCCGAAGGAAGGGGAGACCTGAGCGTGGCTGGAAACATAAAGTATACATATATATATATATATATATATATATATATATATATATATATATATATATATATATATATATATATATATATATATATATATATATATATATATATATATATATATATATATATATATATATATATATTTATATATATATATATATATATATATATATATATATATATATATATATATATATAAATATATATATATATATATATATATATATATATATATATGTATATATATATATATATATATATATATATATATATATATATATATATATATATATATATATATATATATATATATATATATATTTATATATGTGTGTGTGTGTGTTTGTGTGTGTGTAATATAAAGAATCGTATCGTACAAACATTTGTAACGAAGCAAGATATCATACCGTGTGAAACCGATAAATGTTATTCAACCCCATCTAGGGAAAAGGAAAACGAAAAATGAATATTTTTTTTTCCTCTGTTTTTTTAATGGGAATATTTGTTATGCTTCTTCTTTGGATATAAATATTTCCCCTTCTTGCTAAATCAAAAAGTTTCCTCTCTTTTTATAATTGAAAATGTTTCATCTGTCTGTGTGAATGTAAATGTGATTATTTTATTTTTTGAATACTTGTTTGTCTAATTTAGGTGATTTAATTCTCATTTTTGTTTTTAAACATTTTTTCATTTATATTTTTTAGTTTATTAGAAATGTTTTTATTATTAAGAAAATTTAGTATCACTAGAAAAATGGAAATATTGTTCAAAGTTGTCGCTTATATATATATATATATATATATATATATATATATATATATATATATATATATATATATATATATATATATATATATGTATGCATAGACATACAACTATACATAAATTTTCACATTTACTCGTTTTTTATATATTCTTATAAGCCGTAAATACCTCTTAATTTCGGATTCGTTTTGCCCCCTTGTGTTCTGCTCCCTAGGCAAAGTGAAATCGGTATTATGTGGTATTTATGGCTTTCTTATCTGCGTGTTTGTGTGTTTTTATGTGGTTGTGTATATATATATATATATATATATATATATATATATATATATATATATATATATATATATATATATATATATATATATATATATGTACATATTTAATTTACTTCAAAACAAATTGACGGACTTTGACGAAATTTCCACCACAGATAGATTTTAGGTCATGGTTAAATTTTGGAGATGATCTGGATACGGATGCGGATTTGGCTTTTTCACATATTTAAGGATAACGTCAAAACAAATTGATGGATTTTGACGAAATTACTACCACAGATAGATCTTAGGTCATGGACGACCTTGTTTAATTTTGGAGATGATCTGGAAACGGATGCAGATTTGCATTTTTCACATTTTTAAAGATGTCAAAACAATTTGACGGATTTTGACGAAATTTCCACCACAGATAGATCTTAGGTCATGGACGACCCAGTTTAATTTTGGAGATGACCTGGATATGGATGCGGATTTGCATTTTTCACATATTTAAAGAAAACGTCAAAACGAATTGATGGATTTTGACGAAATTTCCAAGGCAGATAAATCTTAGGCCATGGATGACTCCATTAACTTTTGGAGATTATCTGCTTACAGACCCGGATTTATCTGTGTGCCTGTCTGTCTTTCTGTCTGTAGACAGGTTTACGTCACAACTACTAGACGGATTGGGACAAAATTTTCATCACAGGTAGATCTAAGGTTATGAATAATCCCATTACATTTTGGAGAGGATAAGTATTCAGATTTGCATTTTTCTCAATTTTAAAGATAACGTCAAAACAAATTGATTGATTTTGAATAAATTTTCACCTCACAGACAGTAGATCATAGTTAAGGGTGACACCAATAAATTTTGGTGATGGTCCACATCCGGATTCTGGATCAGGATCAGCAATCTGGATCAGATAAAAATCGAATGTCTTTCTTTCCGTGTCTTCATCACCCTTTGGCGGAGGTCAGAAATCTCTGATTTTTTTTATGTAGTTCACTGATGACTACTTTCTTTTTAACAAAAGAGATTAAAGATGTAGGTTAACAATTTGGTCTCTCTCTCTCTCTCTCTCTCTCTCTCTCTCTCTCTCTCTCTCTCTCTCTCTCTCTCTCTCTCTCCTATTTTTTACCCATTCTCGTTTCTCAACGGTAATTAATCCATTTGAACAATAATTATAAAAAAGTAATTTTTATATGCTTTCAACCCTCTCTACAATGTTTTCAATAAAGAAAAATTGTTAACTATTTGCTTTAGTGATATTAAGATTCCTAACGGCAATAGAGAAAGAATTCTTGTACAAACAACAGCAATTTATATAAAAAAAATACATTTTTCCTTCACAATAAATATTTCTTAACGTTTAAGTGGAGTCATTCAAAATATCTGGTCTTAAACTGTACAAAATAATTTGAATTCTTCCTGGGGGATATTTCTTCTCTTTCAACTTATTCTTGGACGAATTGTTGAAAGTTGCCTGGGAGTGGGCAAACAGATGGTTACTCGTGTTTTGTAGAAAGAGAAGAAGAAAATGTCTTGAAAGCTGGTTTTACAACTGTTTTTAAATTTGGCTCTGAGAATTTAAGGGGCGTTCCGAATACTTTTAAAATGTTCCAGCGTTCCAGCGTTTGTCTTGTTTGCTAACTGTTATTAACTTCTTTCCTTCTGATCTTTGTACTGTAAATTATTCGGTATATCCTTAATTGGAAAAGCCCTTGCCTGGCGATCGCCGGACTGGACTTCAAGTTCCTGTCAAGCTCGATAGTTTTGTAGTGTGTGCAACCTCAACATCTTTGTAGGCTAAGGATGGGGTCATCAATAGCCATTGCTTATCATTCCCTGGTCCTAGCTTGGGTGAAGAGGGGTCATGGGCGCTGATCATACGTATATGTGGTCAGTCTCCAGGACATTGCCCTACTAGCTAGAGTATTGACATTGTCCCTTGCCCCTACCATTCATAAGTGGCCTTTAAACCTTCAAACTTTCTCCGTACTGTAAGGACTGTGAATGTGTTTGGAAACCCTTTCAATCAACAATTCTTCAATCTGCCAACACAAGCTGGCTTCTAAACAGCGAATGACGGAAAACAGAAAAACAACAGTAACAAAAGTAGTTGTTGGCAACTTTTCATCCACAAAGTTTATGATTTATGGATCCCGAAAGTTCTGGAGAGTTTCCTTTGATAGTTTTTCAGCCAAAGGCAGAAAAAGATATATGTATTATAAATATTCATTTACATATTAAGACATATATTTATGTATATATATTTAATATACATTTATTTTGTATATGTGTATGTCTTTGTGCGTACTGTATATATTGTGTACGCGTTTGTTATACTGCAGTCTTACATAAAAAAAAAATAAAAACATAAGTTCTATTGATATGTTTACGTACACATATATCTAAAAGATAATTCTAAACATAGTTCACGTTTGCGTTATAATTCTACGACTTAGAATACTAGATAGACAAACTGTTACTAAATTTTTATGACTATAATAGAATGCTAGATAAAAATAGTGTTTCTGGATTTTAATAACTGGTTGAATTCTAGATAGAAACTAGTGTTACTGGACTTTAATAACTATAGTAGAATTCTAGATAGAAATTAGTGTTCGATGATTTTAATAACTATAGTAGAATTCTAGATAGGAACTAGTGTTCCTGAATTTTAATAACTATAGTAGACTTCTAGATAGAAACTAGTATTCCTGGATTTTGATAACTAAAGTATTCTAGATAAAAACTAGTATTCCTGGATTTTAATAACTAAAATATTCTAGATAAAAACTAGTATTCCTGGATTTTAATAACTAAAATATTCTAGATAAAAACTAGTATTCCTGGATTTTAATAACTATCGTATAATTCTAGATAAAAACTAGTATTCCTGGATTTTAATAACTATCGTATAATTCTAGATAAAAACTAGTATTCCTGGATTTTAATAACTATAGTATTCTAGATAAAAACTAGTATTCCTGGATTTTAATAACTACAGTATAATTCTAGATAAAAACTAGTATTCCTGGATTTTAATAACTATCGTATAATTCTAGATAAAAACTAGTATTCCTGGATTTTAATAACTATAGTATTCTAGATAAAAACTAGTATTCCTAGATTCTGATAACTATAGTATTCTAGATAAAAACTAGTATTCCTGGGTTTTAATAACCATAGTATAATTCTAGATAGAAACTAGTGTTCCCGGATTTCAATAACTATAGCTTTAACAAGTCTAAATAATGCCATCGAGAGAGAGAGAGAGAGAGAGAGAGAGAGAGAGAGAGAGAGAATAGAACTACTTGATTCGTAAAACATATTTTTTTTTCACATAAGTCCTTCAAATGATGCGAGATGTAATTAACACTTGTGTTGCTATAAAAATTGTGAAATCGTCTAATGAAATGGCTGTTTGCTCTTCTCTCTCTGCTGGTGTTGTAGAAAATAACTTCGCTGAAAACTCTAATTTGTTTTGTGTTTTATGTCTGGAATGATCTCATTAAGGCTTTTACGGTTTTTACCTTTTATTTAGGAGTATTCATTACTAGTTCTATGATCCGTCTTGTTGCCAATGTTGCTTTTATCCATTCTTCTCTTTTGCTATATATCAAAAAATGTGTTTTGTTATAAATATGGCTTAGAACAATTTTTAGCCTCTTTTTAAAGGGTCACAATGTCTTCCTCAGAAATACTGAATTTATGTTAATAATAATGTATTTTCGGAGGAGTTTTGTTTGTACTCTTTTCCATTATACATATATACATATGCCAAGGCACTTCCCCCAATTCTGGGGGTAGCCGACATCAACAAATGAAACCAAACAAAAAAGGGGACCTCTACTCTCTACGTTCCTCCCAGCCTAACAAGGGACTCAACCGAGTTCAGCTGGTACTGCTAGGGTGTCACAGCCCACCCTTCCACATTATCCACCCCAGATGAAGCTTCATAATGCTGAATCCCCTACTGCTGCTACCTCCGCGGTCATCTAAAGCATCGGAAGAATCAACAGGGCCTACCGGAACTGCGTCACAATCGCTCGCCCTTCCTTCCTATTTCTAGCACGGTCTCTTGCCTCGCTCACATCTATCCTCCTATCA
The DNA here is from genome assembly GCF_036898095.1 of Palaemon carinicauda. Lineage (NCBI taxonomy): Eukaryota > Metazoa > Arthropoda > Malacostraca > Decapoda > Palaemonidae > Palaemon > Palaemon carinicauda. The sequence goes on from NC_090735.1 coordinate 48,997,516, forward strand.
CCCAGAGCTTCCTTCACTCCATCCATCCATCCAAACCTTGGCCTTCCTCTCGTACTTCTCCCATCAACTTTTGCATTCATCCCCTTTTTTAGCAGACAGCCATTTTCCATTCTCTCAACATGGCCGAACCACCTCAACACATTCATATCCACTCTAGCTGCTAACTCATTTCTTACACCCGTTCTCACCCTCACCACTTCGTTCCTAACCCCATCTACTCGAGATACACCAGCCATACTCCTTAGACACTTCATTTCAAACACATTCAATTTCTGTCTCTCCATCACTTTCATTCCCCACAACTCCGATCCATATATCACAGTTGGTACAATCACTTTCTCATATAGAACTCTCTTTACATTCATGCCCAACTCTATTTTTTACTACTCTCTTAACTGCCCCCAACACTTTGCAACCTTCATTCACTCTCTGACGTACATCTGCTTCCACTCCACCATTTGCTGCAACAACAGACCCCAAGTACTTAAACTGATCCACCTCCTCAAGTAACTCTCCATTCAACATGACATTCAATCTTGCACCACCTTCCCTTCTCGTACATCTCATAACCTTACTCTTACCCACATTGATTCTCAACTTCCTTCTCTCACACACTCTTCCATATTCTGTCACTAATCTCCCAAGCTTCTCTTCTGTGTCTGTAACCAGTACAGTATCATCCGCAAACAAAAACTGATTTTCCTCCCATTCATGGTCATTCTCGTCTACCAGTTTTAAACCTCGTCAAAGCACTCGAGCATTCACCTCTCTCACCACTCCATCAACATACAAGTTAAACAACCACGGCGACATCACACATCCCTCTCTCAGCTCCACTCTCACCGGAAACCAATCACTCACTTCATTTCCTATCCTAACACATGCTTTACTACCTTTGTAGAAACTTTTCCATGCTTACAACAACCTTCCACCAACTCCATATAACCTCATCACATTCCACATTGCTTCCCTATCAACTCTATCATACGCTTTCTCCAGATCCATAAACGCAACATACACCTCCTTACCTTTTGCTAAATATTTCTCGCATATCTGCCTAACTGTAAAAATCTGATTCATACAACCCCTACCTCTTCTAAAACCACCCTGTATTTCTAAGATTGCATTCTCTGTTTTATCCTTGATCCTATTAATCATTACTCTACCATACACTTTTCCAACTACGCTTAACAAACTAATACCTCTTGGATTACAACACTTATGCACATCTCCCTTACCCTTATATAGTGGTACAATACATGCACAAACCCAATCTACTGGTACCATTGACAACACAAAACACATATTAAACAATATCACCAACCATTCAAGTACAGTCACACCCCCCTCCTTCAACATCTCAGCTCTCACACCATCCATACCAGATGCTTTTCCTATTCTCGTTTCATCTAGTGCTCTCCTCACTTCATCTATTGTAATCTCTCTCTCTCATTCTCATCTCCCATCACTGGCACCTCAACACCATTATAATCAATGTTATTCCTTCAACAACCACATTCGTTACCTTTTATCTCTCTATCTATTTGTTATCCTGCTGGTTCAATCTCTTTAAGTACTACAGAAACATTGTGAATTCAGGGGATAATTTACAAATTTTGTAATCATTATAGATATTTATAAGATTGCAATTAGAACCTAGAACGTTCTTTTTCCGGTAACAGTAATTTCTATGGAACGTTTGTTATGGGAGCTTATATAAAACCTTTTATTTCTCAACCAAGTAAAGAGTTAAATCCTATTTATAATGAAAAATTATGGCTGAAAATACCTGATTAATAAGAGAAATTTTGAATAAGTGCTTAGAAGTGTCATAACATTTCTTATAATAATGATGCGAGTCTCAGTTCAGTAATGAAAATGCTTATTTATATCTATTATTACTGATGTGTTTATATGAAGACAACGGTGATATTAAAGAGGGTCAAGATGACTCTGGCCCTCCTTGGTCCTAGTTTGGGTGGAGAGGGGAAACTGATCATATGTAATGAGGTCAGTCTCTAGGGCATTGTCCTGCTCGATAGGGGAATATGACTGCCCCTTGCCTCTGCCTCTCATGGGGGGCCTTTAAACCTTTACGTAGTCCCTGGCGAGGAGACGGGAAGTCATTAGGTATAATGGCCGTAGGCTGTAAGTGTTGCATGCAGTTGAGTAGTAATGTATATGAAGACACTTTGCTGTATTAATCAGAGAACATTTTACGCGAAATGTAAAAAAGTGATCGTAACGTAATAGAGGACATTACTTAGCTTGCCGAAAGTTGTTCTAAGGTGCAGTTGGACATAGGAGTCCTTAGTACACCTCGTTCCGAAAAAGTACACCCTTTCACACCGTCACTGCACATAGAGTTCTTGCCTTTAGCCCCACCCACCACCCCTGCCATAACTCTGCGTACATTATCTGTTTTGTTAATGATGGAGGACTTTGGTCATGTCGCTCACAGTAAACCAAACTGGTATGGGTGACCCTAACTTGTACAGCTTTGCTGATCAAGGAAACAAATTTCACCATGTAAAGATACCCCCACTTAGAATGAGTCTAGTTAGGAGGAGCAGTACAGAATACATGATTTCTTAGTTTCCACATTTCATCTTCATCTGAGGACATTATCAAGATCCCCCCAGTTAAAATATTATGTAATTTTGGGTTTCAGTATGAACCAGCCGAGACTGGGGTAGGGTAATATGTTCTGATAGTTTTAATTTCAAGTTTATGTGCTTGAACCCCTGATTTTCAATTATTACCAATGTCAGCGTATTCACTTTAAAAAATAACCTCCTCGAATTAAATATGTAATGAGATAGACGGAAAACCATTTTTATCTTCAAACGAAATAGAAAATAGAACATCAATTAACGAGTTGAATTAATTTTGTGCACATTCAAATTTTGAAAAATAGTAATTCGGTTGACGAACATTAGAGAATTTCCGGGTTTTAAATGGTAATATTTTCTGTTTTTTTCGTGTAGAGATAAAGGCATTAACATATGCACATACGCTTGTATTATATTACTTTAGGTAAATTTGCATTTTGTTATGTAGAGAGAAGTGGGAAATTTTTTTTTTTTATCAATGTAGTCACCAAAGAGACAGATTTCAATATCTTTAAACAGTATTATTATTATTATTATTATTATTATTATTATTATTATTATTATTATTATTATTATTATTATCCTTTAGTTGTTTTGTCG
>NC_090735.1:49003227-49005727 GCF_036898095.1 Palaemon carinicauda
AGATTATTATTTTGGTATGGTTTTTAATTGAGATACCCTATATAGCTTATTGATAACAAATGATATCGGTGTAAATGACCTTCGATGTCACCATGCTAGAAACCCAAAATCATTCATTCATTGATGTTTTCTAGGACTCGAATTTGATCAACAAAATTTGTTTGGAACTCAGAAATGGACTGATGTTCATTAATGCAAATTTTTGATTAAATTTTAAAACTAATTCTTATGAAAATCAAATAAATTAGTCAAAATTCTGTTTCAAGGGTTTTTTCAAATAGACTCGTATTATCGGATTATCGGACTTAATTAACATCAAAATGATAATTTTTTTTAAAATATCCATAAAAATATAACTAAAACTGCGGATTTATCTATATCATGTTGTGTCCTTAAGATAACAGTAAGGTATCCTTTTACATGAGAGAGAGAGAGAGAGAGAGAGAGAGAGAGAGAGAGAGAGAGAGAGAGAGAGGTTCACTTAGTTATAAAAATTCTTGAAAAACGGACAAACGTACCCATTGCAATAGCAATATCCAAAAGGTTTTGCAAGAAAATCTCTAATCAAGAGATTATAATTTCCTTAAAAAAAAGAAAAAAAAAGAAAATTGAAATGTGTTCATATTTATCTTAATAACCTAAAATAACATCACACTTCATGTTCATAATAATACAATAACATTCAAATTATGTTTGGTGTTTTGGTGTTTGAAAACCAGTGATTTGATAATATGGATTTTAAAATGGGGTTTTTGAATATTGTCAAATACTCAATATAACAACCAGAATGGAACTGAATTGGCTATAGAAATGTTTTACTACATTCGAAATAAATATCATTTCCATTTACTCTTATCTCTGAAATGTTTACAGTGTCAGTCATGGAAGAGAGGGGAAGGAAATCAAATTTTGAAATGGAAAGTTAATTTAGTAATCGAATTACATTGAAAATTATTAATAGCATTTGAGTCGGTTTGTATTGTGGTCTCACAGTCTCTCTACAAAAATATGAATATGATCGATGTTGAATTCGCGATACTTTTGTTTATGAAAGGAGTAACTTTCAGATGCACATCTTGTTAGTTTCGATAATCAACAATTAATGGTTTAAAGGCCGCTCATGAATTGCAGAGGCAAGGGACAGTGATATTGCCATATCAAGTAGGACAGTGCCCTGGAGACTGGCCAAATTATCTATGATTAGCGCCCAAGACCCTTCTCCACCCAAGTTAGGACCAGGAAGGGCAGGCAATGGCTGCCAATGACTCAGCAAGTAGACCTATAGGTTCCCCCAAAACCCCCAAATAAGTAGCTCGCGAGGATGGTGATGTTGCAGCCACCAAAGGAATTAATGAGTTTGAGCGGGACTCGAACCTAGTCTGCCGTTCAGGAATGTTGCCGCATCGGCCACCACAACCCTAAAATAACCAACAATAGATTAAATTAAAGACTATTTTCAAAATAGGTCATCTTCGGGAATAATGGTACTAGAATGACTTTTCGATGACGCGATAGATAATTGATTGGTTGGATAACTGTTTGTTGTTTATTTCTTTTTATTTGTATATTGTGGAGCAATAAAAAGAAATCTATTTGAATCTATTGTAAATTGTCTTTTTCTATTAGCCACCAGCCTTATCGTGATTGAGCAAGGTTTCATATATATATATATATATATATATATATATATATATATATATATATATATATATGCTTATAAGTCACTAAATAGCGTGTGACAATATATTCAGCCAAGGCCACAGGAAAAATAAAAGAAGGCGTACCGAGCGCTTTCGTGTTATTTCAACACATTTTCGAGGTACAATGCTAAAAACACAGAGAACATCTAAGAAAGTAAACAATAAAAAACTGAAAAAATTGAAAACAAGTATGTAAAGTCCGGTTAAAACTAGTACAGTAGATACAGAGCAGTTCAACAGGTGATTAAAAAGAAACAATCTTACAAATCTCGTTAATAACAAATAGGTCCAGTTTGTACATACCCTGGCTTACATTCATTAAGTCACTGTGATATTTGATAAAAGCAGATTCAATTATATTTCTACGAGTTATATTATTACAATATAAAACAATTTTTGCCCCTTCCCAATGAATCATGTGATTAAAATTATTAATATGTAAAAACAAAGCATTCGAGATTTGTCCCGTTCTCACACTATATTTATGTTGTTTAATTCTGGTGTCCAGACCCTTCCCAGATTGTCCGAGATAAAAACACTTGCAGTTCATGCAAGGAACCCCGTAAATGCAGCCCTGAGAAACTTTGGGAGAATTCCTTATTAGTATACTTTTTAATGTATTTGAAAATTTAAAAACAACATTGATATTAAAATTCTTGCAAAAACTCGGAACCCTCCGTAAGAGATCATTATATGGTAAAACGAGCACATTATGATTGTTAAAAGCCATTCTCGGAGTTGCAGAATAAAAAGTTCTTTGTGCTTTTTGTAAAGCACATTCAATAAAATATTTAGGGTAT
>NC_090735.1:49010727-49020727 GCF_036898095.1 Palaemon carinicauda
ATGGAAATAGGAACCCCTTGACCAGACGGGCCATCAATCTCCACTATCTCTCCAATCTCCTCCCTTATCATCTCCCTCTTTTTGATAGTCGTAAAAAGACGATTTCCCCATTCTGTGAATTCCAATTCAGTAATAGGGAAGTTGGTATTGAGGTGTAGCCATTTTTTTAAAAATCAAAATGATTTTATTCCTATGTGGGAATTATTCCATGGTTTAGGAATTTTAAAGAATAAAAGAAATTATGTTGAGTCATCGTAGGTGCTGTGAGATAGATAAGTGAGATGAAATAATATCAAATAAGATATTCTTACAAAGCTGGTGTTGTATAAGAGTAAATATTTTATTTATACATTTCATTTGTGTATTTAAGAGATGTTTAGCCAGCTCGTAAGGTGAGTTCCACTCATATAGGTTTAAGTAATGTATGTAAATTACATAAGACTTTCGTCATGCCTTTAATTGTATTTATCATTCAATTTATTACGTGTAAATTTGCGTTATTTTTTAAGAATTAACTTTTCATTTCACATATTTTGTTACGAAGTCTTATGTAATCTCGTTTAGGTATTTTATATTGCACACACGAGGTATGAACACGAGGGATTGCGTAGTTTTTAGGTTTCCACGTGGTTAGAAAGTGCATGAGAGTTCTCGAAGTAGATTTACTTTTTTTTATTGTCACGAGAGGTAGGTAGGCAGAGTTAGTCGGCTTGTAAGCAAGGTTTGTATCCCTTTTTAAATTTACTACGTTGGCAACCTCGCCACTTTAATGATCTATTTAGAAAATTCTAGACGAATTAGGTAAATATATATAGGCCCTAGGGATGCATAAGCGGCAGAAGATACCCAGCCTGTCCCTTTGAAATAGCCAACGTCAGCCAGCCCTCTCTCCTCTCAAGTGCGTGTCCTCTCAAATGTGAATAAGTTTTTTACCCAATATATAACGCCCATAGTGTCAAACGTTGGTAAATTAATTGAAGGTTAATTCAAGTCTAGTGTGTTAATGTAAGCACTTTCTGTCAAATACATTTTTGAAACTGGCCTTGTGAGATTTAGGTTAAATAGTGAAGTGTATTTTGTTTTGCTTATCTGTTTGGTTACCTCTTTTGATCCAAAAGACGTAAGCGTAACAGTTACATTTACCTAAATTTCATTTAGTGTTTAATCATTAGAGTGTTAAAGTGTTAACTATTTTCAGTAATTTAGAAAATTGAATATTTGTGTAAAATTTAATTTCCAGTGAAACAAGTGATTATATAATTTTCATAGAGAAACATTTTCTTGTATTAGTTTAAGGTTTAGTTCAAATTTAATATTGCGAGTGATTTATTTTTGGTGTTAATTCTTTTGTATTATTATTGTAACTATTTTATAGAGTATATTTATTTTCGTAAAGTTTGTATTATTTCGCTGACCAATATTTCGTAACTGTGATTTGCTCTTAATTCCTGACAAAGAACCGAAGTGAGAGGTTGTTTTTGAATACTTCTTGTTAAATAGTCACCCAGTTTTGTTTTGAGAGTAACGTAAGAGGCCTTTGGATATTCAGTGTTCATATATATTGCCGTCTGGGCAATGTAATAATCTCAGAGCTCGGGTATTATTTTTCAAGTGTAACTAACTTATGTAATATAATCAGGTGAGTTTTGGAGCTCCGGAATTTATGTAATTCGCCAACCGTGATAGTATGTTGAAATTACTTAAGATAGGAAAATATATTTCTTTAACACCAACCATTCGTAAGATGTTTTATATTTAACATATATTATATTATAAGGGGATACTTGAATGGCAGTTCAAGTCTTGTGTTTTTTACCTTAGAAATTAGAAGTTTTGTCACTAATTCAATTAATCTGTTGTGGTAACATAGTTCAAATTGTAATATATACGATGCCCTATCAATTCCACATAATTACTGATTAACGCCATTGTCTTAAAAAAAAACATTACAGTATTTATAGAATCAAAATTTTTAGTTCTGTTTTAAAAACAAAAATAAATATTTATGAATAAATATGTTTTGTTTCTGTAGTTTCAGTTAAACAAAATATTGATTTATGATGCTAATGTAAAACAAAAAGACGTGAGTTTTGCAATTTTTGCAGGGTTACTGTGACCATGTACAGTTGAAAACGGGACTTCCTGGCACACCCCACTCAGGTGGTGAGTGCTTCTACACACATAAACTCTTCGCCCAGTAACGGTGTGACAATGTGCACTTCTTCAGAGCGAGGTGTTCCACGAATTCTTGTTTTCAACTGTACATAGAGGGAATTCCCATGGCTATTTATTTTTGACATATTAGTGTTATATTTTTTGAGCCGTTGTAGTTGCTGACTGGCTTCAAAATTGAGTAAGGTGGTTAGAATATTTTTCGTGCAGTAAGTTGGTATATGTATCTGGGAAAAACTAATTTTGTAATGTACTTTTCAATATTTTCTTTGTATTTTGATGCCTTTAATAGTTTTGAGAGTCCAAAAAAATTAAGTTCACTTCGGCTACTAGCATTAGAACCAGCAATATCGCGAAGATCATGAAAATTACTTACAAATGCAGAAAAAAGTTAATGGTTCACAGACATAGTATAGGTTAACTGGTCATATTTTCTCTTAAGAAAATTTATGAAATGCTTATAAAATTTGCCTTTCCATATTTATTATCTACAAGTAGAGATTTACCAAACCCTCAAACTCAAGTGAAATTCTTGTAAATATATTTACGTACAGTAACTCTTCTCACAATTTTACGATATATCTTAAGCATTTCCTCTTCTGGATTAAGTCCGTTTTCCTTTTCGCTGAGGGGTGTTTAGAATGTAAGGTTAGATTATTAGCTTATGTATTGGGTACAAAAACCACTTGGTGCAAATAAATATTATTCTAATATATCTAACTACAAGAGAGGTAACATGCCCCCCACGCCCCAAAAAAAAGAAAAGAAAAAAACAAGAAAAAAAAAAAAAAAAAAAAAAAAACCTAAGTCCATCGTGTGGAAGCATCCGCTAAATATATGCCATCATAGTAACGTATAATCTTACTATGACAATTATTGTATGTATCAATTTATTTCAAGTTAAACTTTTATGATAAGCTATCGCATGCATCCTCTGACAGTCTTGAAATTCCCTATCAGTTATGAATTGGTAATGTATATATTAAGCATCCATATAGGTAGTAGGTTGGCCAGGCAGCAGCCACCCTTTGAGTTACTACCGCTAGACAGTTATAGCGTCCCTTGACCAGCCAGATAGTAGTACATTGGATCCTTCTCTCTGGTTACGGCTTATTTTCCTTTTACCTACACATACACCGAATAGTCTGGCTTATTTTTTCCACATTCTCCTCTGTCCTCATACACCTGACAACTGACAACATTGAGATTACCAAACAATTCTTCTTCGCTCACGGGGTTTCCTCTTGATAAGGTAGAAGACTCTTTACCTATGGTAAGCAGCTCTTGTAGAAGAAGAACACTCCAAAATCCAAAATTTCTCCTCCCCCTGTTGTTTTTTTTAAGTTTTTAGAGATTATATATGAAAGATCTAATTTAATGTTGTTAATGTTCTTATAATATCTTGTTTTGATTGTATATTACTTCTCTTGTAGTTTATTTATTTCTTTGTTTCCTTTCCTCACTGGGCTATTTTTAACTGTTGGTGCCCTTGGGATTATAGAGTCTTGCTCTTCCAATGTGATTATAGCTCAGCTTGTGATAATAATAATAATAATAATAATAATAATAATAATAATAATAATAATAATAATAATAATAATGATAATAATAAATAGCTTTCATGTTTAACTTTTGTTATAAGTTATCAAGGGAACTCATGACTTTCTTGAAATTCCATATCAATTATGTATAGTTAATGTATAATGTAATCATCATAAAACAAATCACACTTGCAGATCTACATTTTGCGTGAAATTCGCGCTTCCCCCAATGGCCAACACACTGATTACTTCAATGGACTGGTTATTCACCATTCCGATATACCTCGAAAGCAAATATAATTAAGCCGAGTTTAAAGTCTTCAATGATAATTTCCCCCTGTGAATAACGCCATCGTCCCAACTGCATTTGGGAAGGATTAAATGGGTTCCCAGAAAGCCGTTCCGATTCGTTCCCATTAGCGTGTAATTCAGTGAGAGTTCCTTTGCTTTCGCTTCATTATCTGCGTCGGGAAGATCCTCGTAAAGAAGGACGCGTGAATCACAATAAACCGGATTGTCCTCTGCATTTCTTATGACACTTTTGGCTTTTACCTACCGCATAGCCCAACGGACAGTTTATATATATATATATATATATATATATATATATATATATATATATATATATATATATATATATATATATATATATATATATATATATATATATATATATATATATATATATACAAACACACACACACACACACACACACACACACACACACATATATATATATATATATATATATATATATATATATATATATATATATATATATATATATATATATGACAGATAATAGATTTATAAAAAGAAGAGAATAGCCGAATAGGTCCCTCGAAGCAGGGGAGGGAGGAGTAAACGATGGATGGATGAGGAAAGAAAATTTGCTGGCATAAACTAGCATAGAAAGATTATGAATAGATGGGTGTGGAAGGACATGAAACTTCTGAGCCAGTACCAAAAATAACTGTAGGAAAAGGAAAGGAAGCATCAAAAGTCATGAAAAGAGGCAAAGCAGCTGGAGAACAAGACCAAACAATTGATTTGATAATAGATGGAGGAGACTTCATAGTAGTAAGTAGTAAAACTGCCTGAACTTTACACCAAATTTCTGCAATAATGCTCTATACCCACAGCTTGGATAAACTTACTATCATTATGCTAATTCACAAAAAGGAGACACAAGAGACCTGCAAAATTACCACCCAATAAGTTTACTCTCCGTAATATATAAGATATTTAGAAAGATCATATTAGGCCGAATAGAAAGACAGCTAGACTTTAATCAACCAAGAGAGCAGACAAGCTTTAGAAATAGGTATTTAACAACTCCCCATATCCATGTAATTAACTAACTAATGGAAAAATCAACAGAGTATGACAAACCACTATGTTTGGCATTTATTGACTTAAGAGAAAGCTTTTTATTCTGTCAAAACATCAGCAGTAATGAAAGCACTACAAAATCCTATGTTAAAACACTTGAAGATATCTGTATAGAAAGTACAGAAATTCTAAAACTACATAAAGATATTGAGAAAATTCCGATTGAGAGAGGAGTCAGACAAGGACACCCCATCTCTTAAATGATTCGCAGCATGTCTAGTAGTCTTTAAAAATTTAGGTTTGGGAAATGTAGGAATTGATATTAATAATTTAAGGTTTGTAGATGACATAGCTATATTTAATGAATCAGTGAGGAATTGCTAAAGATGATAGGAGATTTGGATAAAGTAGAAATGTAGGACTGAAAATAAGTGTGAGTAAATCTCTAACCCAAGATAGTTGAAGGGCATGGGACAGAGGTAATGGCAAGAGAATAATGGTTTGATGTTGGAGTTTCCTTCTCCTAGAAGCTCTGCCTAACATAGCTAGATTCTCTTCTACCCTTATCAAGAGGAAAGTAGCCTCTGAACTATTAACATGCAATAGTTAACCCCTTCAGCGAAGAAATGTTTGGTAATCTCAGTGTTGTCAGGTGTATGAGGACAGGGGAGAATGTGTAAGGAATAAGCCAGACTGTTCGGTGTATGTGTAAGCCCGCAAAAGAAAAAGGAGCCTTAACCAGAGAGATGGATCCAGTGCAGTAATGTCTGCCCAGTCGAAGGGCCCAATAACTCTAGCGGTAGTATCTCAACAGGTAGCTGTTGCCCTGGCCAACCAACTACTATGTATACAATATATACACACACACACACACACACACACACACACACACACATATATATATATATATATATATATATATATATATATATATATATATATATATATATATATATATATATATATATATATATATATATATATATATATATATATATATATATATATATAAAATGATTACTTATACTCAACGAGTACTTGCGTAGAATTATTGTATAATAAAAAATACGTGAATACAATACCTCCTTTTTGAAATACCTTAAACATGATTATATAAACATTCACGTTTCATAACAAAAGCACTCATCATTAACTACCATTACCAATCAAAATAAAGCGAAACAGAAATGAGATAAGTCCAAGAGAGAAATGCAAGTTATGTAATTTTCAAATCTCGGACTCGGAAACGAAAGCAGTTTCATTACATCATTGCGGAGTTTGGCTTACTGCCCGAAGGGAAGATTACTTCTCGGGTGGTCGAAATACTTCAAAGGTTTCCAGGAAAACTTCTATAAATCTTTATCTTTCATCTCTGAAAAATAAGATTTTTCCTAAATGCTGTGGTATTTAATGATTTTCAGCATCGTCAGAATTCTTGGGCTGTGTTTGTTTTTCTTGTTTAATTTTAGAAAACAAGGGAAGTTGTTACGATGGTCAATATATTTTAGACTTTTTAGTTGGGTCAGTAATCAATATCGCAAAGGAGAGTAGTATAAGAGAGGGTCCAAACTGCAAGTCTCATATTAAGAGTTGATGAAATCCCTATCATGAGCTAGATGAGCGGAGATATGAAGGTGTGTCTAATTCCCCTAGAATTTTATAGGCTCTCGCCTTCATTTTGTTGAATATAAAATGCGATTCCTATTATGATTGTTTCGATGAATAGATATGAATTTTCTTTCATTTTTATTTCAATCAAGGTAAAATTGATTTTGAAACCTTTGATGAAGCTAGCAAGAGAGATCGGCTGAACTTCAGCTGAACCAAGACCTTATTGATAACCATATTAGTCCTATGCTTTCGCTCAAAATTTCGATTATTTGACTACGCTCAGTGTGACTTAATACTCAAAGCATCATTTTTTTCTTAAAACTTCACTTATTTATAACGGGGAACCTAGCATCAATTCTATATCCATTTGATATTTTCCTGTACCATTATTAGAAAGTAGTTACTTGGCATGTATGTCGTTATTTCCCATGAATTCTTATTGTATAGCATTTCTTGCTTACTGTTTTCCATAAGCTAAATTTGAAGCTTTTATCTGGAAACTTGTATTCAGTCTTTGGTGCTTGCACCCCAAAAGAAATTATGAATATTACTGATTTAGCTAAGCATTGGCAACTACCTTCTGTTGATATGCCATGTTTCATTGCTACCTATTAGCACTGCCACTTTTCCATACAGCTTATTACTTCTGCTAAGCTGTCATTATTATTATTATTATTATTATTATTATTATTATTATTATTATTATTATTATTATTACAAGCGAGGCTATAACCATAGTTGAAAAAGCAAGATGCTGTAAGCCCAAAGGCTTTAACAGGAAAAAACATGTTATCAAAATATCGTGGTTAATGGAACAGGGAAGACAATGCCTACACAGTATTCTAGAAGTTTTATTCCAGCTGTGACCAAGTTGTGGAATGATCTTCCTAATCGGGTGATTGAATCAGTAGAACTTCAAAAGTTCAAAGTTGCAGCAAATGATTTTATGTTGAGCAGACTGACAAGTCTTTTTATAGTTTATATATGGCATATCTCTCTTGACCTTGTTACTGTTTTTAGAATTATTTATTGTTAAATTGTTCTCATCATTTATTTATTTCCTTATTTACTTTCCTCACTTGGCTATTTTACCTTGTTGGGTCCTTGGGCTTATAGCATCTTGCTTTTCCAACTAGGGTTGTAGCTTGGCTAGTAATAATAATAATAATAATAATAATAATAATAATATACCCCCCAAAACTAGGTAGAATATAGATTGGTGATACCTTCGTAACCAGCGATCGCCCTGTCTCTTCAAATTTGGAAAGTTGACGCACTGGTTTAACTTTGAGTGAATATTGAACCAGAAAGAGACTTCTGCCACCTTGTCAGATGCAATCAGCCTCGATCGAAAACTTATTGAACTGCATGTCAGGACTCTTTTGCTGCTCGCATGAACAAACTGAATTAAACGTGTTCCGCATAATCAGCAAGGCTGACTTTACTCTTGCTGAGCCCAGACGTCGATTTTGTTCAGCGAAAAAGAAACTTTCTCCAACTTTCCGACATTCCTTTCAAAGCCTGCCAGTCGCAACTTCGTTTTGAGTTAGTCGTGTGCATCCGCTTCGAGTTTCTAAAAGGTGTTGTTTGGCAATTGGTTAATTTTTTAAATTAATATTAGTTTTCTTCGTTTTGGATGAAATCTCAGAATTTTCCTTATTCCTGAACACGGAAGATTTCTTATCATCTTCCTATTCGTAGCTGAAGAGCGTTTAAGGTTACTAATGTTATTTTTAAAGGTTTTAAAGGCCGCCCATGAGTAGCAGAGAAGGGACAATAACGATGGCCTATCAGGACAATGCCATAGAGACTGACCATATACATGTGATCAGCGCCCAAGGTAGGACCAGAGAGGGCAATTTCATTACACCATTGCGGAGTTTGGCTTACTGCCTGAAGGGAAAATTACATAGCGGGTGGTCGAAGTACTTCAAAGTTTTCCGAAAAACTTCAATTAATCTTCACCTTTCATCTTTGAAAAAATTAAGATTTTTCCAAATTACGGTGGAATTTGTTTAACGATTTTCAACATTGTCAGAATTCTTGGGCTGTGTTTGTTTTTCTTCTTTAATTTTTGAAAATAATTATATTTGTTAATATGGTCGATATATTTAAGACTTTCTACTTGGTTTAGTAATCAATATCGAGAAGAAGAGTAGTATAAGAGAGGGTCCAAACTGCAAGTGTCATCCTAACCGACGTGACAAAAAACTCTTCGATATTCGGCCTTTACACCTTAGATAATCCCTATAGGTTACCACCCACCAATTTTCCTGTCTTCGGGAGCAATCGGGAGCAAAATAGTGAATGTGTGAACCCAGCATACGAGTTAATGAGATCCCGACCCACAGCCAGATGAAAGCATTGACAAAAGTGGAGTGCAAATACCGTAGACCTTGATTGACTCTCCTGAAATAACATATGCCCATTTCATTTTGTTAGATTAAATTGTGACTCCTATTATAATTGTTTCGATTTATTGATATGAATTTTCTTTTATTTTCATTTCAATCAAGGTAAAATTTATTTTGAAATCTTCGATAAAGCTAGCAAGAGAGATCGGATGAACTTCAGCTAAACCAAGACCTTATAGATAACTATATGAGGCCGGTGCTTTCGCTCAAAATTTCGAATATTTGACTGCGCTTAATGTGACCTACTACTCAAAGCTTATTTATTTTTCTTTATAAAACTTCCCTTATTTATAACGGGGAACTTATTTTTCAATTCTGTATCCATTTGATATTTTCCTCTACAATTATTGGAAAGTAGTTACTTGGCATGTATGTCGTTATTTCCCATGAATTCTTATTGTATAGCATATCTTGCTCTACTGTCTTCCATAAACTAAATTTGAAGCTTTTATCTGGAAACTGTCATTGAGTCTTTGGCGCCTGCACCTCAAAAGAAATTGAACATATTACTGATATTTCGAAGCATTATCAACTACCTTCTGTTGATATGACATATTTCAGTAGCATTTCCACTTTTCCATACAACTTATTACTGCTGCTAAGCTGTCATTATTATTATTATTATTATTATTATTATTATTATTATTATTATTATTATTATTATTACTACTACTACTACAAGGTAGCCTATAACCCTAATTGGAAAAGCAAGATGCTATAACCCCAAAGGCTCCAACAGGGAAAAATAGCCCACTGACGAAAAGAAACAGGGAAATAAGTAAATTACAAGAGAAGAATTAACCATGAAGATAAAATATTTCAAGAACAGTAACAACAATAAATTAGATCCTTCACATTTAAACTATAAAAACTTAAGAAAACAAGAGGAAGAGAAACAGGACAGAACATTGCTATGTAGTCTTATTGCC
>NC_090735.1:49025727-49028227 GCF_036898095.1 Palaemon carinicauda
TTATGTCTAAAAGTTATTATCCCGTAAATAGAAAACGTAAATTGAAAAAAAGGAAAACATTCAACTCCAGATGAAAAAAAAAAAAAAAAATTAAAACATCTTTGCAAGGAAATGGATTTTTTTTATATATATTTTTTTTTATAATTTCCGAAGAAATAATAGAAATGGAAAAGTCTTGTAGGCTTTGGAATTAGCTTTTAGTATCTAATCAAAAGTCTTCAAATTTTCAGAGATTTTCTTTCGTGATTTCTAGATTTGAGTATAAATTAACAAAACAGCGTTTATCCATTTTTTAAGTAAATGGAAAGGGTAATCACTCTTAATCTAGATAAACGATTGTCCTGATAGAAAGAAATCACCAAATGTCCTCCCAATGAAAAGAAACAAACCTTATGGTTTTTTTTTTTCCATTAATTAAGCAAAATATAAGTTTTCAGGTATAATGTTATACAATTCTAATTTATTGTGAACAACATCTGTAGAGTTTATGCAATTAATTAATGAAGTTGTTTCTTGGACAGATATTGTGACACAAAGAAAGATAATTAGAAAGTGTCTCGATATTCAATTTCAGTCTTCAATTTTTCTTATGGGTTTGCCATTTTTTATGGTTTCATTTGTTGGGTATCGCGAAAAACAGTGATATTAAAGTATTATTATTGTTATTTTAGTAATTATTTCCATAGCAATATCAGGGTACTACATTAAACTGAACTGTAAATTTCAGATATGGTCTTAAATGTGGTTTATTCAAAATGATTGATTTTTTCCAATATATATATATATATATATATATATATATATATATATATATATATATATATATATATATATATATATATATATATATGTGTGTGTGTGTGTGTGTGTGTGTATATATATATTTGTATATACAGTATATATATATGTATATATATATATATATATATATATATATATATATATATATATATATATATATATATATATATATATATATATATATATATATATATGTATGTATATATATATATATATATATATATATATATATATATATATATATAGATGTATGTATGTATATATATCATCATCAGCTGTTACTAGCTCACTACAGAAAAAAAGGCCTCAGACACTCCCTTTTACTTGCGTCTCTTTATGTCTTTCTGTGCCAGTCCACACTTTCTTAGTTCACCCTTCTATCGTCTTTTCTTCCTTCCCCTGCTTCTTTCACAATCTCTTGGGACCCATTCATCATCATCATCTTCTCCTCCTTTTATTCAATACAGTTATTCCTAAAGTCCATCTATTTGCTGTCATTCTCGTAATAAGTCCTGTCCATTACCATTTCTTTTTAATATATATGTATATATATACATACATATATAAATATATATATATATATATATATATATATATATATATATATATATATATATATATATATATATATATATGTGTGTGTGTGTGTGTGTGTGTGTGTGTGTGTGTGTGTGTGTGTGCTTGTTTGTATATGTATAGACGTTTGTTTATATTTGTAATTTGTTTTTACCTATGAAAAATTATTTCATTTGTATGACGTGTAGCTTTTACGAACACATGATCAGGAACGAAAAACTGCGAATGTTTTATCAAAGTCAGTAATTTTAAACTCTCTTATTGATCAAGACTCCGTCAAATTATTTGAGCATCCAATAAAACTTGTGTCTTGTCGTCCATTGGTGTTCATAGAGCTCGCCATTTAAAAGACCGAATAATATCCTTTTTTGCATATCTCGAATGTTCGCATGAAAGTAATTAAATTGCTGCAAAAATCAGCCATTTCCTTTGAATTTTATATGAGCTAAAGTTTAAAACAAGTGTTGGAGAGTTCTTATTACGAATTGATTTATAATTTGATAATCATATTTATTTCAATCAACGTTGCATTGTGTTGATCTTGTTAAGGAAACTGGGGTATGTTTTTTTTTTTTTATTATTCAGGTTGCCGCTTGCAAAGTGAATTATCTTAAGGAAGTCGCAAATGTTGAATATGATTTGAATCGTTATGAAATATTATTGCACACACACACACACACACACAAACACACACACACACACACACACACATATATATATATATATATATATATATATATATATATATATATATATATATATATATATATATATATATGCAAACACATCACTATATGAGTGGGAATACCTAAACCTAGTGAATGGATTGCCTAAGCTGTATTAGTTAGCGCCACCCCTACTGCAGTAGGGCTGATTTGCTGTGAGCGATCAGACCAAAGTCTTCCACCATTTCCAACTCGAAGAAGCCAGCGTGTTGATGAAATCGCTGAAACCCAGACATGACAAAGAGCTTGTATCAGGCCCATTTTCTGTAATAGACTTGAAATGACTGCATTTGTTTTATATATATATATATATATATATATATATATATATATATATATATATATATATATATATATATATATATATATATATATATATATATATATACACACACACT
>NC_090735.1:49033227-49075727 GCF_036898095.1 Palaemon carinicauda
GAAATCATAATCTTATAAGCCGAAAGACCCTTGATTGACGGATGTGACCACAAGTGCGGAAATATCGGTAGTAAAAGGTAAGTATTTGAAAATGGCAGAATAATTGAAAAGATTTAAAAAAAATTTTCTTTAAATAACTCTTTCAAATTTATTATATGCATTGTTTATGCTTATTTCTTAGTATTCGGTATATATATATATATATATATATATATATATATATATATATATATATATATATATATATATATATATATATATATATATATATATATCACAAGCACACGTGATTTCAATCAATGTAAATATCACCCACGAATGGCATTCAATACCGAATTCTATCTTGGGAATATACTTCCACTTGGACATTTTATGGTAACAGTTTCTGGCCGGGTGGAGATTCGAACCCCCACCTGTACGGCTGGAAACCATGCCTGCAGGGACACTACCGACTGAGCTCTTGATAGCTCAGTCGGTAGTGTCCCTGCAGGTATGGTTTCCAGCCGTACAGGTGGGGGCTCGAATCTCCACCCGGCCAGAAGCTGTTAGCTCAGTCGGTAGTGTCCCTGCAGGCATGGTTTCCAGCCGTACAGGTGGGAGTTCAAATCTCTACCCGGCCAGAAACTGTTACCATAAAATAAGTTCCAAGTGGAAGTATATTCCCAACGGAGTTTCACAAAAGAGTGAAACTATATGTTAAAAGAGCGGCAACATTTTCTCGAAAGAGCGACAGATTTACTATTAAAAGAGCGGCTACATTTTACAACAGATGAGCGTCTTAATTACCTCTTCCGTTAGCCAGATGTAAATACCTGTTGCCCCCTGCTCACCACGGGGAGGTGGAATTAGGCTTTTGAGCAGGAAAAATATTTTGTTTTAAAGCGGTTTTAAAGGTTTTAAAGGTTCATATCATATCTTCGTCACTTAAATGTGTTCAGATCGTATTTTCGTCACTTAAGTGTGTTCACATCATATCTTCCGTTCACATCAAATCAGTTCTTGCCATGAAACTGCAACCCATAGATTGTAAATATTGACGTCGGTTAATATCCTGCGACTTGTACTTGGCGAACTGAGTTATGGCATATTCACACTTCTCTTTATCCACTTTCTTTGGGACAGCTGGCATGCCGGTACTTCTGATTTTCAAGTACGTTGTTGCTTGGAGCTTCTTGACTACATCCATGAAGATGAAGATGGTTGGGTGAGCTTTGTAAAATTGTGCGTTGAAATGTGCATGAAAGGATTCAGCCGCATTGTTTGTGCGTTTGTCGTTAGAGGGTACTTCAGCCCAAAGCACTGGTGGAAACTTGGAATGAGGTGTGACATAGTTATCAACGAGATAGTCTGCATAATTAGTACATTTTTCTTTCTGTGGTGTGCATGACATCAGTTCCTCAATAAAGCAGTCTTCAATATCAGCAGGATCAATGAAATGGAGACCATAAGATAGCTTTAACCACTGTCCTATGTCACTGTTCTTGTCTTTGTATTCTTTACTTAAGCCAAGGTTTTGGATTTTCCTCCACCACGCCTGCCCTAAATGGAATCTACAGCATTTGATTATTGCATCCGGAAAAGTTTCTTTCAGGATAGTGAGTATGGGGAATTCAAAATCCACGTGTAATACAGAGGGTTGCAGTTGAAGATTTTTTGATACACAAATATCATGTAAGCATTTCCACATGGTTCGGTAAATCTCCTCCGATTTACCTGCTAAAAGAACATATACTAAAGGAATATAGTGGCCATTACATAGGCCATGGATAGAGTACAGTTGATAAAAATATTTTGGGCAACTCTTAAAGGTCCCGTCAATAAAAATCTCCTCTGCAGAAGTTACCAGAAATTCCAGATTTGTTGTACATGACAGGATAACAATGCCTGTGTCTGGGTTATTTTCCAACACGAACTCTTCGCCTTTGCTAGTGGTGGTATTCATGGATTCAAGCGCTTGATGAACTTCCTTACGATTTTTAGGTAAAACAGGATATTGCTTCCTTCTTTCACGGTATATTGATTGTGCCAGACATTTCAGATCACCAGACTGCAGATTGTTTTCCGTAACTTTACAAAGTTCTGTCCTAATTATTTTTGCCGGCCTTGCTGTCATGTCATCACTTTCTTTTCTTTTCACTGCAGTACGTAGTTGTTGTCGTTCAAGCTTTCTCTCATCATTTTCATGATTGTGCTGCAACTGCACAGGGACAATGCTACCTATTTCACAGTCTGTTTTCACTCGAGCTTTACACTTCCCATTTGTGCACCGCCATGAAAAACTTCCATCACTTAATGTTGTGTCGACTCTAAACTTGTAACCTTCATAGATTATGCATTTCTTTCCCTTGTTAGTTTCTGTAATGGTGAACTCCATGTTGGCACGACTTGACTGTACTGGGTGGAATCACCAGACACACTGCCCAGTTGTATGGAGGTCACCGACAAGGTTAACTGGCTGACCCCGGAACGAACTAGGGGGTAGGGGTGGGAGGTGGGAGGATAATGAGGCAGTCAGGTCGTCCACTCTTTTAATAGTATATTTTGTCACTCTTTCAGAATACTCTCACTACTGATTCGCCGCTCATTTGTCGGTCGCCCATTCCCAAGATAGAATTCGGTATTAAATGCCTTTCGTGGGTGATATATATATATATATATATATATATATATATATATATATATATATATATATATATATATATATATATATATATATATATATATATAGTATGTGTGTATGTGTGTAACAATTAACAAGTTTTTATTGTAAAGATGTTGATGTTATTTAAGTGATTTTGTGTAAGCAAGTACAGTTGTAAATAAAGGGTGAGGGAAAATGGGATACTCATCCCTATATTATTGTTAATATCTTAATCTGGCTTTATTGTTGTTTTCAAAGGGTTTCGATTTGTCTCTAAAGAGTGATTCCTTCAAGGAAAAATGAACTGTTTTTACGCTGGGACACGATAAGTTCTGGCAAAGAGCTCTTTTCAGCGGCCACAACAGAATGATTTGACTATAGTAATGAGCTCACAAATCAACGCCCGGATACATGATGATTTTCAAATAGTTGAAAAAGAAAATACACAACTATTTTTAGGGTAAAAAATGATTACAAAATTAAATAGAATCATGATATACATTTTGAGAAAACTCTTTATGACCTCTCTTCGCGCTGTCTTAGTAGCGGCTTTCATATTTTGGCTGAGCATTACTCTAGAGAAATTATTCTTAATATCTTTGTATAATTAACATTTTAAACCATGTCATTTTTAATCTGCAACAGTTTCTGCTTATTTAGAAATGTGATATTTTGAAAGAGATGTCACGAAAAAAACTGCATGGTATACAAATAAGTGATAAGAGCATCGGCCAAACAAGTTACACTTGTCCATTTCCCTGGCAGACGAGTGCTACAACTGCTTGTGGAGTTTATAAGAATATGTGAATGCTGGCTGATCTCTTGCATTTCAGGATATTCACACGAATAATACAGTAATATGAATTTCGCATTTTGCATCTTAGGGAAGTTATCTAGAAATGTATTATATACCAGTTCTTTGAATAGATTGCAAAGATTGTATATATATATATATATATATATATATATATATATATATATATATATATATATATATATATATATATATATATATATATATATATATATATATATATATACTCGTATATACACACATTTATACACACGCATATACAATATATATATAAATATATATATATATATATATATATATATATATATATATATATATATATATATATATATATATATATATATATATATATATAAATTCGTGTGAATATAAACTGAAACAAAGTGGTAAAGTGTGAAATAAACTGCGCCTTTTTGTTTAATGTCAAATATCAACATTTCATCCATTTATGAAATCACGAACCTCTTCCTCTGAACCATTCCCAAATGAATTATTCCCACCACTTAATGGCTTACGTAGATTCCAACGGGAATTATATAGTAACCTCTATATGCATCCCGGTCTCTGGCGTTTATTAAGCGCTTCCAAAATCCTCTGTGACAGCGAGAGATCGCCCAGCTCGTTTCCAATATTTATACGGGATGGTTGGATGGTCGGATGGTTGGAACTGTTTGGGAAAGTAGATACTAATGGATTATCTTGCCTATTAAGGTTTGCTTCATTGAGTTCGGTGGGAAACGACTTATCTCGATTTAGAAGTCGATGTGCAGTTACTGCAAGGTTAACTTATTAAGGTGACCGGGCAGAAACGCACAAATTTACACATATTTATTAAATGAATATATATATATATATATATATATATATATATATATATATATATGTATGTGTGTGTGTGTGTGTGTGTGTGTGTAAGTAAATTGCTCGAGTATGTGTAGACATGGTATATGATTTTGTTATCTTATAAACTTGTATGTAATTGATTAAAATGGCGTTGTATTTTCGTTGTCATAAAGAAGGGAACAACTAGACAAAATATGTTCGAATCAACTTGTGCACTATTCGCTCTCATGGTCTTCCTTGTTTTGTCTTTTTGGGGAAAAATGATATGTGCTCTAATTTCTTAAGGCTTTTTGATTTAGCGAAAACGAAACGCTTAGCGAATCTCTCAAGCAACCGGATTCGAAGGCATTTCTCATTTTAATGAGGATGCTTTGGCTCTGATGTCAGGAGGCGACGGTCCTTCTAAGAGCGGAGAGATCACAGAAGCCATTATGAGCTGGCTTTGTAAACGGACAGGCTGTCTCCGATCAGAAAGACAGATAGCGGCAACAAGAAGGAATGGAAAGGCTCTCAAACCCCCCTCTCCCCCCACCCTTACTCACCAACTCGTACATCGTATGTATGATGGATGATATGCCGACGATAGAAAAGAAGCTTTGTGTTACCTATGGAGTATTAACAATCTCTCTCTCTCTCTCTCTCTCTCTCTCTCTCTCTCTCTCTCTCTCTCTCTCTCTCGTATATATATATATATATATATATATATATATATATATATATATATATATATATATATATATATATATATAGCATCAAAACTCGAAATGAAATTTGTGTGTATAGTGTTAAACTCCAATATTATTTATTTCATGGTTATATTATTGGTTTTAGGATAATTCGCCGTAAACAAGTTTGCTGTAGGAAAACTCGCCTCAGGAATTCTCGCCGCGGGAAATTTCGCCTAATAGGAAATATCGCCGCAAGACAATTTTGCCGTAAAACAAGTATTTGTGATAAAAACACTTTGGTTTCTGAAGTACCATTTTATTTCTTTCAAACAACCAAGTTTGGCTTTCGAAGTTTCGATAAGTAAACAAACAATAAGGAAATCAAGTAAATGTTTTTTTTTTATTTATTTACTATGATCAAATGAAAATACATTGACCATTTATAAAATACTTTATTATTTAAGAACATATCCTTTAAAAAAGTTTCGTTATTCAAGAACATACATGGAATAAAAGAGAAAAAATGCAATAATTTAAAAAGAGTGCAGATTCCACGCAATACTACGCAAATAGTCTCTTTTCTATGCAGAATTGTACCCAATTACTTGTCGATGGAGTCTTGTGTTGACATCACTATAGCCTATACCTTTTTCATTCCTTCAGCGTTTCCTCGGTCTAAGTCACACTTTTTCTTTCTTGCTAAAATCTCTTCCTTTTTTAGATACGAAATAAGCTTCCATAGATTTGGATGCATATTTGTCATTGAGCTTTGCAGTGCATTATGGTAGCCTTCTATGCTGTTGTTCGTTCTGCTTCTATTATGCTCAACTCGTTCAAAAACATTCCATAATGCAATAGGAAAACTAGGCTCCACTCTTCGTGTTCGCTCTCCTGTACCCCGTTCTCCTCCTATATTGTGCGTTTCGAAATAAGATTTGTTCCGTAACCCAATACAAACCATTGCTATTTACATGGGGTAATTTGGTGGAGGTGAAATGACGAGCCATTAAAATTAAACAAGGGTTAACTACCCCCTTGCTAATTAGCAGGGGGTAGGGAAGGGGTAGCTAGCTACCCCTTCCCCCCTCACACACTGTGAATAGCTCAATTCACTTTTGGCTCGGGTGATGATCAGACGTCTCTGCTCTCACCCTCGCTTGACAGCCTTTAAATTCTGCTTTCTCTTTAACTAGTGTGTGTGAAGTTGGCCTCGACTCTACGATGCGTACTTGCCCTGGAGTTCCTAAGCGTCCATGTGGGACGTTTATGTCCTCTTTGGAGACGGACCCTCACGCCCTTTGCCCCCTTTGCCGAGGTCAACGGTGTGACAGGGAGAATGTGTGCAGTGAGTGCAGGGAGTGGCCTGCCTCCCAGTGGGAGAAGTTCGGCCGTAGACGCAAGAAGAAGCCCAAGAGAGACCGATCTCCTTCGAAGGTGACTTTGAAGAAGAAGGTCTCTAGGGTTTCTCCTTGCGCTGCCCGAACCTCCTCCGAAGGTCTCCCTCGTCCGGCTTCACCTGTGAAACCGCCGAGTCAGATTGCAGGTCCTAGTGGTTTTTGCCAACCTCCTGGTGGTGGAGAGGGCGTGGCCTCCCTTAGCGAGGTTGTTCCCTCTCCTCCCCCGGGGGAGGATTTATTATATTTTGATGAATTCTACTGCACTGTTTCTAATTATGGTTTGTTTCAGCTTTGGGCTTCCTTGGGGCTTAAGGGCACTCCCTCCAAGGAAGGCCTGTTTGACTTGTTGCAGCTAGGGGCTGCAGTCAAACAGTCACCGGTAATGCCGGAGGTTTTTCCTTCGGACATTGTCGATACTGTGTTGTCTGCCCCTTCTGACGTGGCAAGTCTAACCCTTGATCCTGCTGCCTCGGATGTTGCTGAAGTCCCATCTCTCCCTTCCGCACAACCTTCGGAAGGAAGGGTGGGGCCTCCGGTCTCTCCTGCGAGCTTGTCTCCCCCCCCGGGGTAGCGCGCTTTCAGAGACACCCCTTCGAAAGACCGATGACCCTGCCTCCTTACCCAGGGGTCGCATTCGTCGTAAGGCCCGTAGGCCTCTGCAAGAGGGGGGGCTCCCTTCTCCCTATCAAGAGGTGAAGAGGCGCCTCTTTGGGTCTCCTTCTCCTCCACCTGCGGAGGAACTTCCTCGTCAGGAGAAGGTCATACCTGCAACATCTCTTGACCTCTCTGCGGATCGTTCACGATCCCCTTCTCCTGCCAAGTCTTCAGTGCTGCCGTCACCTGTAATCCTACAGGCACCGTCTCCTTCGGGGGAAAAGGACTCTGGGGTTAAGTCCCTGGCCCTTGTGCGCGCACCTGCTCGCTTGCATGCAGTTGAGCGCAGATCTTCGTCTCCTCATCAACCATCACCTGTTCGCCAGTGCTCTCCAACGCGCCAGCGATCTCCTGTTCGCCAGCGCTCTCCAACGCGCCAGCGATCTCCTGTGCGCCGGCGCTCTCCTGCTCGCCAGCACGCCCCTGGGCGCGCTCTTCATCTTGAGGATGGTCAATGCTCACCAACGCGCCAGCGATCTCCTTCTCGCCAGCGCCTTTCTGTGCGCGCTCTTCAGCCTGTGAAGAACCAGCGCTCCCCAACGCGCCAGCGATCTCCTGCGCACCAGCGCTCTCCCGCTCGCCAGCTCTCTCCTGGACATCCAGAGAAGGGGCAATGCCTTCCAACGCGCCAGCGATCTCCTTCTCGCCAGAGCTCCACTGCTCGCCACCTCTCCTTAGGGCACCCCCACCCTGAGAAGCAACAACTTCGTGATGGGCGCGCTGCTCACCATCACTCGCCTGTGCGCGCGCGCAAGCACTCACTAGTGCCTGTGCCTGTTGCACGCCCTGTGCGCCCACGCTCGCCAGCGCCCTCTAGATCTTCGGACTCAGACGCTCGCAAGGGTTCGCCTTTGCCTCGCACGTCGATTCTTGCGCTTCCAGTTGCCCCTGTGCGCCCTTCGATTTCTGAGCGCCTCTTAAGTTTGGCGCACTCACGCCTACGATCTCCTTCAGCTCGCCCTTCACGCCAACACGCTGTGGGTCCTGCGGGCGGTAAAGAAGGGGCCTCTCCTACATGCGCCCCGATCGCTGACAGATCTGCGCGCCACCACTTGAGGGAGACTAAGTCTTCTAGGAGACATCTTTCTCCCTCCCACCATCACCAGCGCTCCCCTAAGAGGTCGCGCGGTCACTCGCCAGCTCCTTCTGTGGAGTTTTCTCCTGCGCATTCATATGCACGCTCTCCTGATCAATCTCGTGCATACCCTCCTGCGCGCCATTCTCCTGCGCGCCATTCACCTGCGCGCTCCTACGTGCATGCACCTGCGCATGCGCGTCATCACTCGCGGCCTTATGACCACCTTTCTCCTTCGGGCGAACGCTCGCCCGCAGGTTGCTCGCCTACGGTGGGTCATTCGGACCGCAAGGATCCTCGGCAGGATGCTCCTCCTGGGAGGCGTTCCCAGGATTCACCTCCGCGCAAGAGGAGGATAACGGCAGAACAAGGAAGATCAGCAGAGAGGTCTAGGCAGTCATCTTTTTCTTTTCAGGAAGGCCTCGTGGTGACCACTCCTAAGGGTCGTGAGGTCCCCTTTTCTCCAGCGGTGATTGCTGACACAGCGTCAGTTACTCGTCTACCATGGTTCCGCCACATGATCAAGGCTGTGGTCCAGGCTATCAAGCCTTCCAGCACTGATCAGAGGCGGGACCCTGGGATGGGTTCTCCACCGTTGAAGAAAAGGAAAGGAGTGGGCTTCGTGATAACTCCTCCCCAGGAAAAGCTGGTCTCCAGGAACCCCATCAGGCGGACCCCTTCCCCTTCTCCAACCTCTGCAGCTCCACCCCCTCCTGTGGATGAGTTTATCTCGTCCTCTGGGGACTCCTCTGACTCGGAGAATTCTTCCTTGGCACCAAGGGGGGAATTTTCTCCGGATAGGGGAGAGGTTGCACGGGAAGAGGTTCCTCCTCGGGTGTCGGTGTTGGAGTCCTATTTTCCTTCCAGGAGGGAATCGAAGGACACCAGGACTGTTTCGAAATCTTCGTCGAAGATTCGTCAAGAACCACCAATCTCTAGGGAGGACGTCCACGTTTCTCCCCAAGAAGACCTCTTGGGGATGGGAGACTTAGCTGCCAGTCCACCAAAAGGAGAACACAGCGAGTCAGAACACGCGTTCTGGCAGGTCCTTGGTTTGATGAGGGAGCTCAACAAAATCAAGGACCCGGAGACAGCCCCTCGTGAGGGGAAAGACACCGTGCTTGACGAGGTCTTTGGTGTCCAGAAGCCCCCCAAGACTAGTGCAGCTTTGCCCTGGTCTAAAGGGGTGAAAGGCGCCAGGGACAAAGTCAAAGCTCAGCTCTCCGGTCTGGCCTCCTCAGGACGTTCTTCTGCCGGGTTTAGACTCCTCCCTCCTCCTCTAGTCCAACAGAGGAGGTATTTCGAGATCGACGGGGAGTCTTGCATGTCTCTTCCACTCCATCATTCTGTGGAGGAACTAGCTAAGGGAACTTCTTTCGAGAAGCTCTCGACCCGACAGGTGACGTTTGCGGCGTCAGAGACCCAAAACCTGGAGAAAGTCGCTAAGAGTGCCATGCAGGCAACTTCGTGGCTTGATCTCTGGCTTGGGTCTCTGGGCATCCTATTGCGATCTGAGGATCTGTCCAAGGAGAGCAATAGGAAGGCCTTGGAGACCTTCCTCCTCTCGGGCACTCGCTCTATTGAGTTTCTAGCTCACCAGGTCACTAACCTATGGGCTAACTTGATCCTCAAAAGACGCGATTCAGTGTCCGAGAGGTTTCATCCGAAGGTCCCCATAGCAGACGTCAGCAGGCTCAGACACTCCTCTATTTTTGGAGGGGAGTTACTGGAGCCTCGTGACATGGAGCAGTCGGCTGAGAGGTGGAGGAGGTCGAACCAGGACTCTCTCCTCCAAAGGGCCCTGACATCTTGGCCCTATAAACCTCCAGCTCCTCCACAACAACGTCAACAGCAGCCTCGCAGGGCACCTAAGCAAGCTCCGGCAGCTAAGGCAAGCGTGTCTAAGCCGCAGTCCTTTCAGCCGAAAGACAAGAGACGCGGCAAGTCCTTTAAGGGAGGTAGAACTAGAGGAAGCGGCGAAGGTCGCAAACACTAGGAGTGGCAATCCCCCCGCGTGGAGAGGTGGCAGCAACTCGGGGCCGACCCTTGGACGGTCTCTGTGATCGGCCAAGGGTATCGCGTCCCGTTCACAACATCTCTACCTCCCCTGACAGCGAATCCAGTGTCGTTGAACTCCTATGCCTTAGGATCGACAAAGGGGATGGCCCTCCGGGCAGAAGTCGAGACCATGCTCAAGAAGGATGCTCTCCAGGAGGTCGACGACGGCTCCCCAGGCTTCTCCAGTCGACTCTTTCTTGTAAAGAAGGTGTCTGGAGGCTGGAGACCGGTCATCGATCTCTCAGCACTGAACAAGTTTGTCATACAGACTCGGTTCAGTATGGAGACAGCGGACACAGTCAGACTTGCAGTGAGACCACAAGACTTTATGTGCACTCTGGATTTGAAGGACGCGTACTTCCAGATCCCCATCCATCCGTCTTCCAGGAAGTACTTAAGATTCGGCCTAGACGGCAAGACCTACCAGTTCAAGGTGCTGTGTTTCGGTCTCTCCACGGCACCCCAGGTGTTCACCAAGGTGTTCACTCTGATCTCGTCGTGGGCTCACAGGAACGGCATCCGTCTCCTTCGTTATCTGGACGACTGGCTGATCCTGGCAGACTCGGAGTCGACCCTTCTGCGTCACCGGGACAGGCTTCTGGAAGTTTGCCAAGATCTAGGGATCTTGGTAAATCTCGAGAAGTCCTCTCTGCGCCCTACGAAGAAACTGGTATATCTAGGCATGAAACTAGACACGATTCTCCACAAAGCCTTTCCATCAGACGAAAGGAGAGCAAGGCTGAGGAAGGTAGCAGAACCTTTCCTCAGACGAGGAGAGCTTCCGGCCCAACTGTGGTTACGTCTCTTAGGCCATCTATCATCTTTGGTCCGTCTTGTTCCAAACGGCCGCTTCAGGATGAGATCCCTTCAGTGGCGGCTGAAGTCGCGATGGAATCAGGGAAACGATTCCCCGGACTTCCTAGTTCCCATAGGACCTTCGAAACGGACGGACCTTCGATGGTGGCTGGATGACGAGAACCTACGTAAGGGAGCAGATCTCCTCGTCCTCCCCCCAGATTTGACTCTGTTTACGGACGCGTCAAATCTAGGGTGGGGGGCCCACATTCTGAACCAAAGGGCCTCAGGCCTTTGGTCAGAATCGGAAAGGTGCCTCCACATCAACTTGCTAGAGTTGAAGGCCGTTTTTCTGGCTCTTCAACAGTTCCAACAAACCCTGGCGGGCCACTTTGTGGTGGTGATGAGCGACAACACCACGGTAGTGGCTTATATCAACAAGCAGGGAGGTACCTTCTCGCAACAGCTATCCCATCTTGCAGTAGAGATTCTGAGATGGTCCGAGACCCGCTCGATCTCACTGACAGCTCGCTACATTCCTGGCAAGAGGAATGTCCTCGCCGACAGCCTCAGCAGGGCGACGCAGATAGTGAGTACCGAGTGGTCCTTGGACCCTCAGATAGCCAACAAAGTCCTGACTTTGTGGGGCTCTCCGACTGTAGATCTGTTTGCGACAGCCTTGAATTTCAGGCTGCCCCTTTACTGCTCTCCAGTCCCGGACCCCAAGGCTTTCTGGCAGGATGCCTTTCAACACAGGTGGGACAACATGGATGTTTACGCCTTCCCACCTTTTTGTCTGATGAGAAGGGTGCTCAACAAGACCAATCTATCGGTCAACCTTTCCATGACTCTCATAGCTCCGCTATGGCATCATGCGGAATGGTTCCCAGATCTTCTACGGCTCCTAACGGAACCCCCAAGAGAACTCCCTCCACGTCACGAGCTACTCAAACAACCACATTGCATCATCTTCCACAAGGCCGTAGCTTCGCTTCGGCTTCACGCCTGGAGACTATCCAGCGACTCCTCACGGAGAGAGGATTTTCTCAGCAGGTTGCGGACAGGATGTCTCGGCACCTGCGAGAATCCTCGGCCAACGTCTACCAGGCGAAGTGGAAAGTCTTATGTGGTTGGTGTCGTGGAAGGGGTTTCTCTCCGCTCGATGCCTCTATTCCAACAATAGCGGAGTTCCTTGTTTATCTTCGGGAGGAAATGCGCCTTTCGGTCTCGGCTGTGAAAGGTTATCGCTCAGCCTTAAGCTTAGCCTTCAGGCTGAAAGGAGTGGATATTTCCTCTTCGTTGGAACTTTCTCTACTCATACGCAACTACGAACTTACTTGCCCCCAGTCGGAAGTCAGACCCCCTCCTTGGAACGTGGTTCAAGTGCTCAGGGCTCTGAAAAGAGCTCCCTTTGAACCATTACGCCAGGCGTCTGATCGCCACCTAACGTGGAAGACGGTGTTCCTACTCGCGTTGGCCTCGGCCAAACGAGTAAGCGAACTTCATGGTCTCTCCTACGACGTTGCCCATTCAAGGGGATGGGGGGAGGTAACGTTCAGGTTCGTCCCTGAGTTCATTGCTAAGACTCAAAACCCTGAGGTGTCAGATCCAAGATTCGACTCCTTCAAGGTAACGAGTCTACGTTCTGTAACAAATGACCCAGATCATCTGTTACTGTGCCCAGTCAGGAGTCTGAGGCACTACCTCAAGAGAACGGCTGCAGCCCGTCCTCATGTGCAAGCTTTGTTTGTGAGCACAGGGAGGACAAAGAGGAGGGTCACCAAGAACTCCATCTCTTCATGGATTTGCAAGGTGATAAGCAGCACCTTGAATCCCGACTCTCCTCCGTCACGTCGTCCCAGAGCTCATGACGTCAGGGGTGTTGCTACTTCCCTGGCCTTCAAGAGGAACTTCTCTGTGACGCAGGTTTTACAAGCTGGGGTCTGGAAACGTCAGACGACGTTCACAGCCCACTACCTGCAGGACGTGACCCACAGGAACCTCGATACGTTTTCTATCGGTCCTGTGGTGGCTGCACAACAGCTGGTCTAACCTCAGGCTCCTTATTGGACAAGTATCAGAAGGTTGAGGGCATTGTTACCCGGTTTTAGTCTGCGTGAATGAAAGAGTATGTCTGGCCCTTACTTCTTTCTTCATTCTCCCCTCCCTTGGGAATAGCAGCATCCAGGCCTTTGCACAGCTGACCTCAACCTCTGCAGGTAAACCATGCTTCCTTGTGCTCCTAGTATTAGCTTTAATACTGTCGCGTCCCCCATACCCTGACGAGGTGGTATTGGGTACGTCCTAGCCTAGGGTTCTACATAAGGAACTCCAGGTCAACTTCCTAGGACGAGTCACGTTATTCTCCTTCACACACATCCTAGTAGGCCGCACGATGGTCAAACATGACAGCGTGCGAGGGTTAGGGACTCCCGTTCCTTGAGTTCTACAACTCGGAATTGGAGTCCCCGGGTAAAGCCGAAGCCAGAAGGCTGGGGACTTTCCGCCCTTCCTAAGGGTAAGTCACCCCATGTAAATAGCAATGGTTTGTATTGGGTTACGGAACAAATGACAAATTTCGTAGATAATTTGTATTTTTCCTACCATACAAACCTTTGCTATTTACGCAAATGTTACCCGTCAGCCCTGACCCCCAAGTCAAGTCCTACCTTTAAGTGAATTGAGCTATTCACAGTGTGTGAGGGGGGAAGGGGTAGCTAGCTACCCCTTCCCTACCCCCTGCTAATTAGCAAGGGGGTAGTTAACCCTCGTTTAATTTTAATGGCTCGTCATTTCAGCTTCGCCAAATTACCCCATGTAAATAGCAAAGGTTTGTATGGTAGGAAAAATACAAATTATCTACGAAATTTGTCATATTAATTCTTGCGGTAAATATAGTTAAGATCGTCAACTAATTTCAGTCCTCCTCCTCTACTTGTTTTCATTTGATACACTATCGTCTTGGGTTGACTGCCTACAAAAAACTATAGTCGAATATATAAAAATCTTACTTGATTTCCTTATTGGTTGTTTACTTATCGAAACTTCGAATGCCAAACTTGGTTGTTTGAAAGAGATAAAATGGTACTTCAGAAACCAAAGTGTTTTTATCACAAATACTTGTTTTATGGCAAAATTGTCTTGCGGCGATTTTTCCTATTAGGCGAAATTTCCCGAGGCGAAAATTCCTGAGGCGAATTTTCTTACGGCAAAATTGTTTACGGCGACTTTTCCGGACACGTATATTATTGTTGTTGTTGTTGTTGTGGTGGTGGTGGTGGTTGGGAGGCGTTCGTTTGATGTGATTATACCTGCATTGTGTTTTGTGGGTTATATTTGGACATCATGTTTATGTGCCGTAGCTAATTTTATTTACACTGTATCGGTTTGTTGATGACCACCTTGTTGTCATTATCCGATTTAGGCGTAAAAGATAGGAAATTGAATCAGGAATGACAAGCTTTGACAAAATCGATAGCTAAAATTCTTCAAGAAAGTAGAGAGAAAGAGATGATAAACCAGAAGCGTAGAAATGGGCTACGGAGGTCATTCTTTAATGTCATCATCCTTGTACATGATATTTAAAAGGAAGAAAATAAAATAACTAACTGGAGTGCATCCACTAAAATATATATAAAGAAATTGACACTTTGAAAAAAAAAAAAAAAAAAAAAAAAAAAAAAAAACTGGTCAGCTTTCAACAGTATATAACTTCAAGAAACCGAACATAGGCCTTTGCATATACCATCTTTCCACCTAAGCTAGAGACAGATTGAACGGTATACAGACGGACTACACTTTTATTCACGTTTTGTAGATGTCGAGTGTCGGAGTGAAATTAAAAATGTTTCATGTGGTCCGCCATCTCTTCTTGGATAGACTCGTTTGAATTTCAGAAGATATTCTTCTGGAAATGTAATTGAATAGAAGAAAAATATAATTAACGACACAAACGAATGATATTCCATGCCAGTTTCATCCAAATGTTCAACAGTTTTACAAAACTTCAGATGCAACATCTGTTTTGAAATATTTCCAAATAGTTTGAAATTTTGTCATCCTAGATTACTTATATTAAGTAACAAAGAACACAAAAGCCTCTCAGTAAATAAAAAAAAATGGGTTAGATTAATCCATTTTTTCGACCTTCAGTTGCACTTCATTTTGAATACTGTAGCTGTTTTTGTCCCTTCCACTCACTCTTTGCTTGTACAGTGGTAGCGGATTCGCATAGAATTCGCATGGCAGCAAGTCGATCCCTGAGGAGAATACTGTTGTGGTGGGCACCACAGGGTGGGCGGGGGTGTGGGGTGGGATTGCTTCTCCTGCTGACGTTCTGGTGTGCATCTATTCGAACGAAACTGGAACTGAAACCAGATACCTTTACCTTACAGTGCCCCATAATTATTATTATTATTATTATTATTATTATTATTATTATTATTATTATTATTATTATTATTACTACTTGTTAAGCTACAACCCTTGTTGGTAAAGGAGGATGCTATAAGCCCAGCGGCTCCTACAGAGAAAATAGCCCTGTGAGGAAAGGAAACAAGGAAAAATTAAATATTTCAAGAACAGCAACAACATTAATATAAACATTTCCTATATAAATTATAAAATCGTTAACACAACAAGAGAAAGAGAATTAAGATAGAATACTGTGTCTGAGTGTACCCTCAAGTAAGAGAGCTGTAACCCAACACTGTGGAAGACCATGGTATAAAGGCTATGTCATTACCCAGGACTAGAGAACAATAGTTTGATTTTGGAGTGTTCCCTTTAATTCCTTTCCCGCCTAAATATATGATTACTAAATATATTCTCTTATTCAAAATTTTAATAATTTTTTAATTAATTAAACTGATGTGTTTCATAATCCTCAAAATTTCATACCCCCTCTTATTACGGTATAACAGGAGCCGTAATTCTTGTTTATAAAATCCTCCGTATTTCCATTTCCTTTCCCACGAACCAGGAAACGGTTCCATACAGAAGATTTCGAAGCAGCGTTCCAATTTCGAAATACTTCCAATATTCGTATTATTCCATCACCGAGATTTTTGGAAATATTAAATTCCGGAATAGGAGAACTGACCCTACTTCCTGCGACGGATGGAAGGAGGAGGTGAATGCCAATGCGTGAGATGTGTGGTTCAAGGAGTTTTGCCTTGGTTCATTAAACAGAGTATCCAGGTCAGGGTTGCATCCAGGTGGAGGGAATAAAGGAACGGTTTTAGCAGGATGGAGGGCTGAAATGCAAGAGAGAGAGAGAGAGAGAGAGAGAGAGAGAGAGAGAGAGAGAGAGAGAGAGAGAGAGAGAGAGATACTCGTTAGTATATAGAATATTAAATATACATCTTATGTAAGGAATTATACATTTTACCTGCTCCCGAATTTCACCAATAAGAACCGTTTCCTTCAGCCAAGAGGAAACCCTCATAGACAAACGCCCTACGAGAAGACCCTTCTTTCTTAGTTCAATCTCACGGAGTAAAAGTAAACCTTTGCGATATCTTCCCCCAAACACCAATCGAGAGGGAATTTCCCCTTTATCCCTAAATAAATACCGCTACTTGAAACACCATCGCCAGAAAAAGCAAATGACTAATTCCTCTCAGAGTTGTGAAATCGCCGAACTAAGGCACCAGACATGATCGGAGCAGGCGAATGGAAACGCTTCCATTACTCTGAGAAAAGGGTATGGTGTGTGTTATTACTGGTTTTATTTCTTTCCTCAAGAATAAAGTAGAGGGTTTAACTATCCATAGGATCCCTTAACGAAGATTGGAGTGGTGGCCAGAGGGTTGGACCGGATCCAGTAATTCTCCGAGAGCCAAAGTTGGTCGGAATCTGAAGACGATCCTTTGGTAGAAAATTCACGCTGAAACGGATTTTCTCGGTGTTAGCCTTTTCGTGATCTTTTCAACCATGAAGCCGTTTCCCTTTATCAAAGGTAATTTCGGAGAATTATACATCACTCGGAACAATTTCCTTTTCTAACTACTGAATCAAAATGACATTCCTTGAGCTGAAAGCTTCCCAAAAATCACCATCAGAAGATAGTGGCACTGAGAAAAAGTGTTTTGCAACAGAATTATTATTATTATTATTATTATTATTATTATTATTATTATTATTATTATTATTACTTGCTAAGCTACAACCCAAGTTAGAAAAGTAGTATGTTATAAGACCAGGGGCTCCAATAGGGAAAATAACTCAGTGAGGAAAGGAAATAAGGAAAAATAAAATATTTTGATAACAATAACAACATTAAAATAAGTATTTCCTATATGAAATTTAAAAAACTTTAACAAAACAAGAGGAAGATAAATTAGATAGAATAGTGTGCCCGAATGTACCCTCAAGCAAAAGAACTCTAACCCAAAACAGTAGAAGACCATGGTACAGAGGCTATGGCATTACCCAAGACTCGAGAATAATGGTTTGATTTTGGAGTGTCCTTCTCCTAGAAAACCTGATTACCATAGCTAAAGAGTCTCTTCTAACCTTACCAAGAGGAAAGTAGCCACTAACTAAACATACATTAAACTAAATAATATGGTTACTCCCTTTTTTACCTAAGTTTCTTCATAGTTCCTATTCCAGTGCAGCATACATAATTCCGATAACCGTTGGAAATAGTTATTTATAAGGACAATTTTGATCAATTATTATTTCTTTTACTCTTAATGAGTGACCTCTAAAGCTTTATTTGAGATTACTGCCGAAACTCTCGAATTTTGAATGCGATGCACCTGTTTATTTACTCTTATATTTTAGTTTTTTCAATGGTCCGTCCCATTTTCTTTGCGATAAAATAAATATTGTTCGGTTTTTATTCATACGACAGATGCAAATAAACAATCGAGTGTCCTTTCTCATTTTAATCTTGCTCTGTTCATTGTAATGTTTTCTAAGGTTATTTGCTATAATCTCGACTTACATACTCATAATTCATGTGGAAACTAACGATAAAATATAGCCTTTTAAAGGTATGGACATTCTTATTCTTAAATTTGTTAACCGACCTTATGATTCCTTTAGACTGGCGTCAGAAAAATTATAAACATTCGTAATATTGTTTTCTTTTTATTTTATCTAACAAACTTCTAATGTTCAGTAGTTTTTTTTTGGGGGGGGGGGTGGGGGGGGTGGGGGAGGGGGGGAGTTATATGAACCCCTCTTTTCGTAAAGGATATGTCAGTTCATCCTTTTTGTTTGAGGTCGATGTGCTTTCTTAGAAAAGCGGATTGCCATAAAAAAATTCTCTTACTATTTGCAGTTAAAATATATTATAAATAAGAAAATGTAGAAATACTACGAAAATGGGGATGAGACTCTCATCTGGATGTTATATGAGAATTTATATAAAGTATGAGAGAGAGAGAGAGAGAGAGAGAGAGAGAGAGAGAGAGAGAGAGAGAGAGAGAGAGAGAGAGAGAGGTTCCCAATTCATGTATTTCATAGACGAAATATAGTCCGGAACCTTAATCTCCTCTCACCATTTCGAAAACTTTCTAGAAATCGGATACATAAAATACAAGAAAACATAAATGACCAGATCTGACGTCAGTGTTAGGGGATTGGTCTGGGATTTCCGAGAAGAAAAAATGGAGAAAAGTATTTCTGAAGAATCTGCTGCAACAGACGGAAAGGAAGTTTAGTATTTTCGACATTTTGCAAGATTGATTCCGTCTAAAAACACCGGTGTTTCCTGACGTAAAGACTCTCTCTCTCTCTCTCTCTCTCTCTCTCTCTCTCTGTATATATATATATATATATATATATATATATATATATATATATATATATATATATATATATATATATATATATATATATATATATATATATATATATATATATATATATATATATATACAGAGAGAGAGAGAGAGAGAGAGAGAGAGAGAGAGAGAGGAGAGAGAGAGAGAGAGAATACCAACGCAATATCTGTCACCTCATCATCAGGAATTGATTCTTGAGGAAGCGACAAGATAAAGAAATTATTCTATGCAGATGGGCTCCAGCATGTCAACTGCTTTTTTTTTTTTTTTTTTTTTTTTTTTTTTTTTTTTTTTTTTTTTTTTAATGCGACTGTCATTTTATGCTTTTACCTTTCATGCATATTTACAATTCTACGGATTGCCGTAGCATGTTGTAAACGCCTCTGTCTCGTAATCTGTTGGACGGCGCGGCGGTTCGTTGCCACTCTGGTGACACCGGTATTGGAGTGAATACCAAATAGTTAAACAGCTAATGGAGATTGTGATATAAGTAGTAGGGCCTAAAAAGAGCTACCTCAATCTCTTGAACAAACCCCTCAGAGAGGAAAATGTGTCTAGTTAAGAAATTTTTAATTATGACGAAATAATATTGTACCGATGGGTTAGTGAAAACATTATTTCTAGATACTATCGGACACTTCACAGGTGTAGTCTGAATGTTATCAAGATAATTTCCAAAATCTGATTTTTTCTCTCCGATCTTGGTTGGAAATTTATGACAAATTATTACGTTATGTTTTTATTATGAGAAGCGATAAGCACACTACGAGTCTCTACACTCGTTCTTTCAATTGCATTTATTTAATGTCTATTTATAGAAATGACTTAAGGATTGACGCTGACATTTGTAATTTACAGTTTCATCATATCAATACTCACGAATCCCATATTTCCATGTGCTATTGAATTTTTGGCTTCACATCATAACAAATTCACTTACTAATAATGAATAAAAATAAACAGGAATCCGCAGCCCCCCCCCCCCCAAAAAAAAGAAATGTTTAAAGTTTCCCATTTTACCGTTTGTCTCGCGTGCACATCGTCCCACATTATATGTACAGTTGGTGGAAAACATGCCATCACCTCCACGGACCTTGCTGCGTGCGCGAAATATCACGTTAATTCGAGCGACGACGGAGGTGATACTACTGAGAGAAATGACATGGCGCCGTTTTCTTGAGGTACTGGGAATGTCCTTGGATGCAATGCCAGTCGAGCAACGAAATCGCGGGTAAGACCGGAACATCATAAGCGTAAACACCGGCAAGTTGTGCAATGGTCTTCCTAATCGGGTAGTTGAATCAGTGGAACTTCAAAAGTTCAAACTTGCAGCAAATGTTTTTATGTTGTACAGGTTGACATAAGTCTATACGACATATCTATTTTGATGTTACTGTTTTTAAAATAATTTACTGTTATTTTTTCTCATCACTTTTTAATTTCCTTGTTTCCTTTCCTCTCTTGGCTATTTTTCCCTGTTGGGGCCCTTGGGCTTATAGCATCTTGCTTTTCCAACTATGGTTGTAACTTGGCTAATAATAATAATGAAATGACGTCAACCAACGCAAAACGCCTATTAGGGTTGGAAGCAAATATTCGGAATGGACCTAATATGACACAAGCGTGCCAATCCATCCTTAGAGGTTTGGGGGAGATTTGTAGATCTACCTGCCGAGTCATCAGCAGCCATTTCCTGGCCCTCCCTGATCCTAGCTTTGGTGAGACGGAGCTTTGGTGAGACGGAGCTTTGGTGCTGATTATATTTATATATGGTCAGTCTCTAGGGCATTGCCACTGTCCAACGCCTCTGCCATTCGTGAGCGGATTTTAAAGCATTTTTAACGAAAAGGGTTTATGCAGACTTTTAATTTGGACTGAACCTTTATATATGTATATATACATGTATATATATATATATATATATATATATATATATATATATATATATATATATATATATATATATATATATATATATATATGTGTGTGTGTGTGTGTGTGTGTGTGTGTGTGTGTGTGTGTGTTTATGTGTGTGTGTTTGTGTGTATATATATATATATATATATATATATATATATATATATATATATATATATATATATATATATATATATATATATATATGCATATACACACGCATATATATATATATATATATATATATATATATATATATATATATATATATATATATATATATATATATATATATATATATATATATATTATATTGAAATGAATGTTTATGATCGTGTGTATGTTTGAGGATAATGATATGCATCTTTTAAAAAATCCATTATCTGACTATACATATATATATATATATATATATATATATATATATATATATATATATATATATATATATATATATATATATATATATATATATATATATATATATATATATATATATATATATATATATATATATATATATATATATATATATATATATATATATACGCGCGTTTGCACATTTAACGTTTCATAGCTGATTAAGAAGCCAAAGAGAATTGAAATAGGAATGACTTTCCAGGGATTCGTTTAATCCCTTCATAATGGACTTAAGATTATATTCTTACTCAGAGAACAAATCTTATTAAATTAATTAGATTCAAACTTAATTTTTTTCTTTAATGTATATTGAGTGAGCGACGACTTGTTCTTTACTAAGCCATTATAAAGATAAGAAAATGTGGGAATCTCATTTGGTTTATGGTTTATTTCTAAAATGGTAGAAGGAAACATTTTCAAGTTAGTTCATAATTAAAGAAGGATTTGTATATGCCTTGAATGGAAAGATAGAACGTTTTCCTAAAAGATAGAACGTTTGTCTTAAAAATAAAACGTTTTCCTAAAAGATAAAACGTTTTTCCTAAAGATAGAACACTCTCCTAAAGTATGGAATGTTTTCCTAAAAGGTAAAACGTTTTCCTAAAAGATGAAACGTTTTCCTAAAAGATAGAATGTTTGTCTAAAAGATAAAACGTTTTCCCTAAAGATAGAACGTTTGTCTGAAAGATAAAATGTTTTTCAAAAAGATAGAACGTTTTTCCTAAAGATAGAACACTCTCCTAAAGTATGGAATGTTTTACTGAAAGATAAAATGTTTTCCTAAAAGATAAAATGTTTTCCTAAAAGATAGAACGTTTGTCTAAAAGATAAAACGTTTTCCTAAAAGATAGAACGTTTGTCTGAAAAATAAAACGTTTTCCTAAAAGATAAAACGTTTTTCCTAAAGATAGAACACTCCTAAAGTATGGAATGTTTTCCTAAAAGATAAAACGTTTTCCTAAAAGATGAAACGTTTTCCTAAAAGATCAAATTTTTTCCTAAAAGATAGAACGTTTTCCTGGAAGATAAAACGTTTTACTAAAAGGTAGAACGTTTTCCTGGAAGATAAAACTTTTTCCTAAAAGATAGAACGTTTTCCTAAAGATAGAACATTTTCCTAAAAAATAGAACGTTTTCCTGGAAGATAAAACGTTTTCCTAAAAGATAGAACGTTTTCCTGGAAGATAAAACTTTTTCCTAAAAGATAGAACGTTTTCCTAAAGATAGAACATTTTCCTAAAAGATAGAACCTTTCCCTAAAAGATACCTGAAAGATAGAACTTTTCCTAAAAGATAGAACGTTTTCCGGGAAGATAGAACGTTTTCTTGAAAGATAAAACGTTTTTCTAAAATATAGAACGTTTTTCTAAAATATAGAACGTTTTCCTAAAAGTTAGAATTTTTTTTCTAATAGATAAACACTTTTCTAAAAGATAGAGAGTTTTTCTTAAAGATAGAACACTTTCCTAAATGATAGGAGTTTACCTAAAAGATAGAACACTTTCCTAAAAGATAGAACGTTTTCCTAAAAGATAAAACGTTTTCATAAAAGTTAGAATGTTTTCCTAAAAGGTGGAACGTTTTTCTGAAAGATAAGACGTTTTCCTGAAAGATAAAACCTTTTCCTGAAAGATAA
This sequence comes from Palaemon carinicauda, assembly GCF_036898095.1. NCBI lineage: Eukaryota > Metazoa > Arthropoda > Malacostraca > Decapoda > Palaemonidae > Palaemon > Palaemon carinicauda. Next base: position 49,055,942 of record NC_090735.1, read on the forward strand.
AACCTTTTTCTGCAAGATAGAATGTTTTCCTGAAAGATAAAACATTTTTCTAAAAGATAGAACCTTTCCCTAAAAGATACCTGAAAGGTAGAACGTTTTCCTAAAGGATAGAACGTTTTCCTAAAAGTTGGAAGTTTTTTCAAAAAGATCAAACACTTTTCCGGAACGTTTTTCTTATAGATAGAACACTTTCCTAAATGATAGGACGTTTACCTAAAAGATTGAACACTTTACTTAAAGATAAAACTTTTGTCTAATAGAACGTTTTCCTGAAACGTTTTCCTAATAGAACGTTTTTCTGAAATGTTTTCCTGAAAGATAGAACGTTTTCCTGAAAGTTAGAACTTTTTTCTTAAAGGTAGAATATTTTCCTAAAAGATAAAACGCTTTTCTAAAAGATAGAACGTTTTTTTCTTATAGATAGAACACTTTACTAAAAGATTGAACGTTTTTCTTGAAGATAGAACACTTTCATAAAAGTGTGAACGTTTTCTTAAAATATAGAACATTTTCCTAAAAGATAGAACACTTTCCTGAAATAGAACGTTTTTCTAAAACATAGAACGTTTTCCTTGGAGATAGAACATTTAACTTAAAGAAAGAACACTTTCCTAGAATATAAAACATTTTCCTGTAAGATGAAACGTTTTCCTAAAAGATACAGATACCGGTAAAACCTGTTGCTGGGTACACGAATTGAATGTCAGTTCATGTAAATTATGTGCATTTATTAATGTTCATCCTTAGAACATTTTACTAAACGATAAAAAATTTTCCTAATAGTTGAATGGTTATGAAACTTGGGTGGAAATGTGTTAGCAATTTGATGTTTTTAAGTAGTTAAAGATAATAGTTTATAGTGAGTCTTTAATTTCAATGTGATTTTACTTATCTTCTAGTTTACAAGCAAATGGAGTCTGTAAGAGATAAAGTGAACTGGTAATTGTTTCTGATTAAAAAATAGCGATAAATCATAACAAAATCCTCCTCTAAGATACAGGTTTTTTCTGATTTCAAAACATTTGATTTAATTATCAAAGACAATTCGGAGAAAAACTGAATATAACATATGCGGCTAAAAACTCATAAGATGATATAGTTTAGGCATATTTTAAAACGGAATTTAAGACAACACTAATCTATCACTTATATATAATTACTGAAAATATTGCAATAGAAAATATTCATTTGACAGAAACAATAACAAAAAATTCCTTGATACCGAAGTTAATTTGAAGATCTTTTCTCTAAACGAAATGATTTCACCCGTTAAATCGCACGTCCAGATAGGACTCCAAAATTAATATTTCCCAGTTTGCCTTAGGGAGATGAGAAAGTCAAGAGCCTTAACAATATTACGGCGACTTAGCCAGTAATTACTTTTGTGGCATGAGAAAGTCATGTTGGAATTACCAAAAATAAAACTTCAATGACTTTCATGACTTTTAACATCGAGCAGTGGATGGGACGAAGGTGTTGTGGGTTCTGGGACTACGTTCGATCCTTGACTATCATCTTCACGCACAACAGCTGTAAATAGCTACCAGTATTTTCCCGAGTCAAAGAAAATGGCTTGAATTTAGCAACTTCAACCATACGAAATTAATGAAGGCACCAGAAACCTGAACTCATTTGAAGCCACCCCATTTTAAGGAAAAGGGTGCAGTGAATTTATATATATATATATATATATATATATATATATATATATATATATATATATATATATATATATATATATATATATATATATATATATATATATATATATATATATATATATATGTATATATATATATATGTATATATATATATATATATATATATATATATATATATATATATATATATATATATATATATATATATATATATATATATATATATGTGTGTGTATATATATATATATATATATATATATGTATATATATATATATATATATATATATATATATATATATATATGTGTGTATATATATATATATATATATATATATATATATATATATATATATATATATATATATATATATATAGGTGTGTGTGTACATTGGAAGAGATAGGAATCTGGATTAGCAACCTTTCTTGGTGATGGTTGGGCTTCCCAGAAAGATTATTATTATTATTATTATTATTATTATTATTATTATTATTATTATTATTATTATTATTATTATATTTCCGAAAATTATCTCGTTTGGTAATTTCGCACTAAAATGAGATTTATCTGATTTTCTCAGAAATTGTTTAATGCTGGCCTTTCTTCATTCGTAACTGAGAGTCATTACTGAAATATCCAATGGAAAGGAAGTCGTAATGAAGGAGTGCCGTCTTTTTCTCTCATTAAAGCTTGCCGAATTTTGCCAGTCCGCTGCTTATGTGATCAGTTACTCTTCGTTAAGGACGAATGCACATTATATTCCCTCTAAATAGTTTTAGTTTTACACAAAAGGGAGTGATATGATGTATTTTTGTGTGTGTGAAATTTTTACACTTTGATGAGATTTTCACTGTACTGTCCATTTATTAAATCAGCAGGGCTTCAATTGAATTATATAGCAAACAGAGAATCAATGCATTGTCACATAAAAAGAAACCTAGGTCTCTTCTGCATAAACTGGTAATCAACATTAATTATATACTAATGGAAGTATCTGATTTTAGTGTGGCTATGCGTAGGTTAATCAATAGTTGAACGTAATATTGTCATTTAATGATTTTTACTTCAGATTTTATTGCTTCATGTTAAATTTAGAATATCTTTTAAGTATTGTACCAACCGTGTGTCAGACGATCGCACATAGTTAATTTTGTGTATATATTATGCTTGTATCTTCACTTTTCCCTCGCAATAAAAAGAACCTGAATAAACATGTCTGTTTTTCTCATCGGTAACGGTGTCTGTTTTGAACATGAAATTTCTTGCTGCTTTGACCTTTGTATATAAAGCAGAATGTTCTATAATAAACTCACTCGGTTGCTTTCATCCTGTCTTTGAGTCATAACCTTCTCTCGGCCCGTCACAGTATCATCCATTGATGAAACGAGATACCAGAATTGGAATCTTCTATCATTTACCTCTGGGACAATGACGATTTATCCTAACGTACCAACGATGATACATTTACTTTCAGTTGTTGAAATATATGTCGTGAGGACAATTCTACATTATTCAAAATAATACATTCCCACGGCCCAAATATTTCCAATTTTTAGGCCAGAGTCTCAGCTCATTTCACCGGGAACCGAAATAAGAAAAAAATAGAACTTCCACTTTTCTATTTCGTTGTTATCAAATAGATATGATAAGTGTAGAGTTTATGGCGTACTTGCTCGAGGTTTACAATGAATTGGGTATCCCATTTGTGTTATAATTTTATTACTTCTCTTACGGTACTTGAAGAATTTTATCCAAGATTCTCTTGTTTTTATCGTCGTTAAAACTGCTTATCTTCCATGTATACGCTTGCAGGGTGATCGTATATAATGAGAGCCCGAAAAGACACGAAACCTTGAAAGTGTATTTCAGTAACGAGAACCCAAACAGACACAAAACCTTGAAGGTATATTTTAGTAACAAGAACCCGAACAGACACGAAACCTTGAAGGCGTATCTTACATAGTAACGAGAACCCGAACAGACACGAAACCTTAGGCGTATTTTAGTAATGAGAACCTGAACAGACATGATATCTTGAAGGCGTTTCTTAGTAAGGAGAACCTAAACAGACACCAAACCTTGAAGGTGTATTTTAGTAACGAGAACCTGAACAGATGCGAAACCTTTCAGGCCTATTTTAGGATGTGAAACTTCGAAGACATATCTTGGTAACGAGAAACTGAACAGATGCGAAACCTTAAAGGCGTATCTTAGTAATGAAAACCTGAACAGACACGAAACCTTTCAGGCGTATGTTATGTAGTAACAAGAACCCGAACAGACACGAAACCTTGAGGGTGTATCTTACATAGTAACGTGAACCTGAACAGACACGAAACCTTAGGCGTATTTTAGTAATGAGAACCTCAACAGACATGAAACCTTGAATATATATTTTCATAACGAGAACCTGAACAGGCGCAAAACCTTGAAGGCGTATCTTGGTAATGAGAACCTAAACAGACACAAACTCTTGAAGGTGTATTCTAGTAACGAGAACCTGAACAGGCACGAAACCTTTCAGGCGTATTTCAGTAATGAGGACCTGAACGGACATGAAACCTCGAAGACATATCTTGGTAACGAGAACCTGAACAGACGCAAAACCTTGAAGGCATATCTCAGTAACGACAACCTGAACAGACACAAAACCTTTCAGGCGTATGCTATGTAGTAACGAGAACCCTAACAGACACGAAACCTTAGGCGTATTTTAGTAATGAGAACCAGAACAGATATGAAACCTTGAAGACGTATCTTGGTAACGAGAACCTGAAGAGATGTGAAACCTTGAAGGCGTATCTTAGTAACGAGAACCTGAACAGGCACGAAACCTTGAAGGCGTATCCTTTGTAGTGACGAGAGCCTGAACAGACACGAAGCCTTAAGACCTATTTTAGTAATGATAACCTGAACAGATGCAAAACCTTGGAGCTGTCTCTTAGTAATGAGAACTGAACAGACATGAAACCTTGAAGTCATGAGAATCCGAAGACACGAAACCTTGAAAGCGTATTTTAGTAATGAGAACCCAAACAGACACGAAACCTTAAGGCCTAATTAGGTAATGAGACCCTGAAGAGACACGGAACCTTAAGGCGTATCTCATTTAACAAGAACCTGAACAAACACGAAACCATGAAGGCATATCTTAATAACAAGAATTTTAACAGACACGAAATCTTGAACGTGTATTTTATTAATGAGAACCGAACAGACACGCAACCTAGAGGTCATATTTTAGTCATGAAAATCTGAAGGCTTGAAAGCATATTTTTGTAATAAGAACCTGAATAGACACAAAACCTTGAAGACGTATTTTAGTAACGAGAACCTGAACAGACACGAAACCTTGAAGGCGCATTTTAGTAATATGAACCAAAACAGACAGGAAACCTTGAAAGCATATGTTAGTAACAAGAACCGAACAGACATGGAACCTTGATGTCGTACTTTAGTAATAAGAACCCGAACATACACGAAACCTTGAAGGCATATTTTAGTATCAAGAACCGGACAGACACGATACCTTGAAGGCGTATTTTAGTAATAAGAACCCGAACAGCTCATTCTTAATTGAAACAAATGAGTGAACGAAAAAAGGTGGGGTCTAACCCCGAATCGAGTGAGGAATGCAAATGCGATTACAAGATTGGTCAGTTGATTTTCACATGCATCGTCTATGACATTGACACCGAAAATATATTTTATAATGCAATGAACGATATGTAGAAATTGTTGCATGCAAGAGAAACATATTTCTTATGGGACACAACTATATTAGCAGGGATATGAAAAAATAACCCCCCCCCTCTCTCTCTCTCTCTCTCTCTCTCTCTCTCTCTCTCTCTCTCTCTCTCTCTCTCTCTCTCTCTCTCTCTCTCTCTCTCACTATAAACCAGCGTAGAGTGGGACTCATACTACAATTTTCGTGGCAGAGATTAATCGTTAAAGGTTTGGCTATCATAATTCAAGCGTTGGGATTGAATCTGAAATTACGTGAAAGTACAAGACTCGAGGTAATCCTTTACCTCTATTTTCGAATAGTTGTCCGAACAGTGTCATATAAATACTGAGAACTTGGGAATAGAATATCTTGTCATTAAATAATGGCTTTTACCCATGCATGCAATACTGGCACGTACAATACAATAGAAACAGGAAAGGAAGTTAAATCGTGTTGCCTCGTAATTAACTGGCACTTGTTTCCGAGAGTACTTTCTCTAAAGCAGTTTTCAATATTGGTGTGTATATATATATATATATATATATATATATATATATATATATATATATATATATATATATATATATATATATATATATATATGTGTGTATATATATATATATATATATATATATATATATATATATATATATATATATATATGTGTGTGTGTGTGTGTGTGTGTGTGTGTATACAATACATATATATATATATATATATATATATATATATATATATATATATATATATATATATATATATATGTATATGTATATATATATATATATATATATATATATATATATATATATATATATATATATATATATATATATATATATGTATGTATATATATATATATATATATATATATATATATATATATATATATATATATATATACACGTGTGTGTGTCTGTGTATATGTTTGCTCATACTCGTTCATAAAACTGTAAGGTAACCTCATAAATTTTCTTAATATATAGACAATGTTCCTTTTTTCACCTAAACCTCTTTTCTTTATTTCCTTCTCATCATAAGTAACTAAGACAATTTTCCATTAGATTTAATATAAACTGAATTATTCTGATATGATATTCCATAATTTCCACTAAGCCTTCGGAAGCAAACATATGCATCCTTAACTTAAAGATCATCGAGTGGATATATTTGTTTGGTAATTTCCAAATAGATTTAACACTTGTTATTATGTTAACCAATCGAACCATCTTTAATAGTTTCCCATTAGTCTAAAATAAAGTTTCCTATACGTCACTCGGTGTATTTGTATCAGCCATAAAAAGCTATTGGAAATTATTATTTCAGTCATGTTTGAAATTCAGATCATAAGAAGATCACTTTATCTTATTTTTGTGTGTGGGGGTTGGGGGGGGGGGGTACATGAAAGCCATTTCGTCTTTCAAGTGAAAATAGTTCCGAAGTTGACGTGATGAGATACGACAGCCTTTACTTTTTGGTGAAAGAAAGGAACCGATGGACATTACTGATCTCACTTGGGAAAGATACAGCTCTCTCAGATGGAAGAGATAGATAGACAGATGAAGGGAAAGAGAGATATATTAGCATCATAAGAGATATGTTAATCTTCCCTTTGCTTAGGACTCGTTCTTTGCACTTTATTGAATATCTTAGTGAGGCTTCCATTATCACGACAGATCTCTCTCTCTCTCTCTCTCTCTCTCTCTCTCTCTCTCTCTCTCGCCGACCGTAAGTATTCTTTGAAATATATTAATGGACTCATGTCAAATAGCTAGAGGAATGTTTACCAACTTTAAGGAAAGAATAACTTCCACATTGGTTTTCTTTTCCAAAAGGATTAAAGAATGACTTAGATCATGAAGATAAGATCACAAAGACTATTGACACAGATAAAACCTGTTGCTGAGTTCACGAATTTCATATCAAATAATTTAAATGGTCTAGATTTATCAATGTTCATCTTTGGTAAATCTAATACTAATTAATGTATTGTTAGGAAGTAGAGAATAATAAAGGTAAAGGAGTCTAATTTCAATTCTAGTTTCATTACAATAGATGCTCACCAGAACGTGAGTCAGGTAAGCCCACCCACACCAGTGCACCTCCCCACCAGAAAACAGCTTAAAATCACAGTCCCGGGGTGGGATCGATATGCTGCCATGTGAATGCAAGGCAAAAACTTTACCATTATACTAGCCAGGAGGAATGTTTAGTTAAAGACATATTTAAAAAAAATAGTACCTTAAGATGATGTGATATCCAAATTGGCTCTAAAACAAATATCCCTTTTGCTATCTTGCATTTCATTTTTTTTCTTCATTATTACTATTCGGGTAGTATGATTTATATATCCAATAAAGATATTCTGAAGTACATCTATTAAAATTTGGTTACGAATGACAACAAATTTTCTACACCTGTTTTACTTATTAGCAATTTATCAGACATTTTTAGATTAAGGTGTTATCATTTTACCATAGTCGTGAAATTATCTTTAGTTAATAAGACATCAATTTTTTTTTTTTTTTTTTTTTTTTTTTTTGCATAGTAAATACCAATTTACTCACAGGTTATAACAAACGCATTGTGAATTGTAACTCAAAAAGGTATAGATGTGAAAATTGTTTCTCCGTACATCTCATTTATAATCTTCTACGTGAACTTATTTTTATTATTATTATTTGTATTATTTTATTGATTAAGATCTATTGTTGTGTATTTTATGGAAATGAAGTTAGGTCCATCTTCATCTTAAATCAACATGGAAAAATGATGGAACCAGTATCAGGCGCTTCTCCTTGGAAAAAAAAAAAACATTTATTCCTTGTAGTATTCTTCAAGACATTCACTCCAGCACAATCCTTACCTCATTGCATGAGATAGTATCCAACAATCCTTACGAATTTTATAAGAAAATATCCAACAATCCTTACGAATTGCATAAGAAAATATCCAACAATCCTTACGAATTGCATAAGAAAATATCCAACAATCCTTACGAATTTCATAAGAAAATATCTAATAATCCGTACGAATACCAAAAGAAAATACCCGAGATTAGCATTTCATGAAAAAGCGAAAGAAGTGGTTCTTCTAATTTCTTCCTAAACTACGATCATAGACCCAAAAGGGCGACTGAACTGTCGATAACAGGAGTGTCATAACCGTAAACAAGAGTAAACGACCGGGCGGAGCTTTCATGACTCGCAAGTGGTAACAAGAAACATTCGGAGAGGCATTAATATCAGCCTATTGTTCCCAGTACCACTGAAGTTTCAAGTAACTATTTCGGACGAGATAACGATGGGATAGGGAGAGTACACAAAGGGTATTCAAGGCCGATATTTTTGAAAAATCTGGAAAAGATTAACAATAGAGTGAAAATAGTACATTCCAATCACTTGATATGACAAAAGGGACCAATATTGCCATAACTTCTCATTGGAATGTTGGGCTTAAATCCGGAAACATGAAGGACAGCTAGTGATTCCAAAGCCGTCTTTGATTGACATATTTTTTAATTCGTCATCAAAATGGATTTTCTATCTTTGCAATATTAATCATTAAGTGGGGTGTTCTATCTTGCCATTATGTAATCATGAAAAGGGATTTTCTCCTTTTGTGGTTAATCGTCAAAGGAAATTTCTGCTGGATTATATGTAATGAGGAGGAAAAGTTATTTACATCGGCAAGCTTTAGGCCTAATTCTATAATTTTTTTTAACGTTTATTTAAAATAACAAAATACAATATTCAATTCTATAATTAATTATCACCGATTTGCGAATGTGAAAATCAATTTTTCCTTATATATATGTATGATAATTTTTCACGTTTAATAGTGTTTTTCGTATATTTAAATAAACATAAGTACCTCTTAATATCGAATTCACTCTGCCTCGGGATTAGAGACTAAAGTGGGAATTAACTTTATTATAATAGCTTCTGTTCGTCCAAGAATTCGAACTCTGACAAAGGAAATTGAGGTCGGCCAAAAATCCGAACTCTGACCAAGGAATGAGAACCCGAACAGACATAAAACCTTGAAAGTGTATTCTAATAATGAGAACCCGAACAGTCGCGAAACCTTGAAAGCGTATTCTAATCATGAGAACCTGAACAGACACAAAACCTTTAAACCGTATTTTAGTAATGTGAACCTGAACAGACACGAAACCTTGAAAGCTTATATTAGTACTGTAATGAGAATCCGAACGGTCAAGAAACCTTGAAAACGTGTTTTAGTAACGAGATCCTGAACAGACATGAAATCTTAAAGGCCTATCTTAGTAACGAGAACCTGAACAGACGCTAAACCTTGAAGGCATATCTTAGTGACGAGAATCTCAACAGACACGAAACCTTTAAGGCGTATCTTATATAGTAACGAAAACTCTGACCAAGCAAACTTAGGTCGGCCAAGAATTCGAACTCTGACCAAGCAAACTGAGGTCGGCCTAGAATTCAAACTCTGACCAAAGAAACTGAGGTTGGCCAAGAATTCGAAATCTAAAACAAGGAAACTGATATCCTAGTGACTAAGTCACTGGAACATCTGTTTCCCGCTAGTAAAAAAACTGGAACCTCAGTTTCCTTGCCGGAGTTCGAATCCTTGGCCGACCAGAAGCTATTATCATTAAGTTAATTACCACTTGGGTCTCTGATCCCGCGGTAAAGTGAATTCGTTATTGAGAGGTATTAATGGCTTTTATAAGCACACGCACACAAAAACCCACACACACACACACACATGTATATATATATATATATATATATATATATATATATATATATATATATATATATATATATATATATATATATATATATATATATATATAACGGATTTTGAGCGAAGCGAAAAATCTATTTTTGGGTGAGATGGCCATGTCGTCCTGATGGAAGTTCCTATAGGGTAGCTTCCTAGGGTATATTACAACTACAGCCTTATTCCCAGAGAATTTACCTTAAGGTACCAGAATTCTAACTCCTGGAGCGAATATCCCTCGTGAAAGGGATATCGCGACATATCAGAGGACGTATTCTTGACACGCCACATGGCAATCTGCACCTCGAACAGAGATTACGTATAGCAGGGGGCAATTGGCACGTTTCGTAAGCGTGCCTGGCGCCAATCCTGGCGCCATCTGTATTCCTTGTAGCGTACACGAGGTGCTACAGATACTGTATGTAGGGAGGGGTCCTACAGCCCTTTCTTAGAAAGGCAAGGGCGGGTCCATCAGGACGACATGGCCATCTCACCCAAAAATAGATTTTTCGCTTCGCTCAAAATCCGTTTTTTGGGCTCAAGCCATGTCGTCCTGATGGAAGTATACCAGAGCATTACTGTATCTGTGGATTCTCAGAACGTGCCGTACTCCCCGGAGGTAATTTTTCCCGGTCGACTAGACCTAGAGACCTAAGATGTTACCGTTATACATCTTTTCAACTAACTATAAACCATGTTAGAGCTTCCTGCCCCCTACAGGGAAGAGTCCTACTAGACTCTGGAAAAGTCTCGAAGAGTACATATACCTATGTATGAATACCAGGCAAGCTAATATAGTGGTCTCACCCTATATTAAGTAAAGCATAGTTTGTAAAGAACCACTGCGTCAATATGAAATATCGACCAGTTCTCCGCACAATACTTGTATTGGACAAAGGTTTATATCTGCATAGGAGGAAAACCAATGCAACATAGCTTGCATAAAGGAACAATTCTATTAGAATTATCCCAGATAAGGTACATAGAATGAATGCTCAATTATACCAATAAATTGACACAGGTGAAAGAGACGCAAGGTTCTCAAGAACAAGTTTATTGACAGACAATAAATAGCCAGGTTAACAACAATTATATATATATATATATATATATATATATATATATATATATATATATATATATATATATATATATATATATATAAGAAGAGGATAACCCAAAACATTAAGCATAAGTATGATAGTAAACAGAACTTGTTTATCTGAAAGAAAAACATTAAATGCCACTTTTTAAGATACCGAGGTATCAAAGTCATAAAAGTCTGTATTACAAATCAATCACATTAGCGTTAGAAACGCTCGGCACACATGTCTGCACTTATGCTAGGTTCACCTTTGGAAATGGAACAGTCTATATGGGCAACTCAGTGCCCTCATTTAATTTGTAGTACAGTATGTAACTACACACTCACCCTGGAATTAATCGTCCCAATTAAAACCACTGTTCCTCGCAGAGTTAAAAAGTAGGGCTAACGACGCGACCCACTGCTACCACAGATCTCTTTAGTTCCTCTACTTGCTTCGCATAGTGGCGAAAGAACACTCTGGAAGACTTCCAGCCAGTGTATGAACGGAGATGTTCAAAATCCATACAATTAAAGAAATTTAAGGATGAGGCAACTTTCCTCGGATCGTGACCTGCGGGTGTACTGTCAGGTTCCGCTCTGCGAATAAAATATGTGATTTTCGCTCTGAGTTGATTCAGAGAAAAATTTGAGTCTGATGTTTCTCCCCTGAATAGTTGACCACCCCTGAAGTCTGAAGTTCTATGAAGATAGACCTTTAGGCATTCTACTGGACATAGAGATGCATCTTCTTTCAGAGGGCAGATTCTCCAGGGACCCCACCTGTTGGTGGGTAACTCATTCTTGGCAAGAAACGTAGGATCCGTAAACAGGTTCAGTTCTCCCCCATCCAGGAACTGAACACGACCTGCCTCTCTTGAGAGGGCTACGATCTCACTAACCCTGGCCCCGGACGCGAGTGCAAATAGGAAAATAACTTTTTGTGTCAAATCCTTTAACGCACACTCTTCATTGCTCAACAGAGAAGCGAAATGAAGAACTTTGTCTAAAGACCATGAAATGGGCTTTGGAGGTGCTGAAGGTCTGAGCCTAGCGCAGGCTTTCGGAACTTTATTAAAGATCTCGTTACCTAGGTCGACCTGGAAGGCATATAGAATGGGTCTTGTCAAAGCAGACTTACATGCTGAAATTGTGTTAGCTGCCAACCCTTGACCATGGAGGTGGATGAAGAAAGATAAGCAGAAGTCTGTCGAGATCTCCTGCGGATTCTTCGCCTTGACAAAGGCCACCCATTTTCTCCAAGATGACTCATATTGCCCTCTAGTAGATTTGCACTTATATTCCTCTAGGAAGTCTATGCTGGCTTTCGAAATCCCGAAACGCTTTCTCACCGCTAGGGAGAGAAAATCATGAGCTGCAGGGTCCGGGTTTTCTGTAATGAAGCGCAGACAGTCGACCTCTGGACTCGCTGGGTCAGAACTGTATGTGGTAGCGGCACAAACTTCAGCTGTAGTTCCTATGCCAAGGGGAACCACACGCTGTTCAGCCACTTGTGGGCCACTATTGCCACTACCCCCTTGAAGGAGCTCAGTTTGTTGAGGACCCTCAACAGAAGGTTGTGAGGAGGGAACAGATAAATCCTGGACCATCTGTTCCAGTCGAGGGACATCGCGTCCACTGCTTCCGCTAAGGGGTCCTCGTACGGGGACACGTACAGGGGCAACTTCTTGTTGTCTTTCGTTGCAAAGAGGTCTATCTGCAGTTCTGGGACTTGATTCAGAATGAAGGAGAATGATCCTGCGTCTAAGGACCATTCCGACTCTATCGGTGTGAACCTGGATAGAGCGTCCACTGTCACGTTGCGGACTCCTTGAAGGTGAACTGCCGACAGGTACCACTTCTTCTTTTCCGCCAATCGGAAAATGGCCAACATCACCTGGTTGAGAGGTGGTGACCTCGATCCTTGTCGATTCAAGCCTCTCACAACTACCTCGCTGTCCATCACCAACCTTATGTGGGTCGAGTGACATAGGGAGACTTTCTTTAAGGTAAGGAGCACTGCCCTAGCTTCTAGAAAGTTTATGTGAAAGGTCTTGAATAGCTTGGACCAAGTCCCCTGGACTTTTTTCCGATGAGAGTGACCTCCCCATCCCTCCTTTGAGGCGTCTGAGTGAATCGTCACTGACGGGGGAGGTGGCTGAAGAAGAACCGACTTCTTTAGATGTCTGGCTTGGGACCAAGACCTGAGAAGAGTACGTAGCCGAAGCGGAACTGGTCTTCTCAGATCTCTTCGCGCTTTTGATGCATAACTTCTCCAAACTCCGGTTGCATCCTTTAGCTGTGCTCTTAGCACTGGGTCTGTCACCGAAGCAAACTGGAGAGAGCCCAGTACCCTCTCCTGTTCGCGTCTTGATATCCTTTCGGAATCTAGAAGTCTCTTGACAGAACCCACTATCTCCTTCCTTTTCTTCGCCGGGATGGAGAAACGGTGTGACAAAAGGTCCTAGTGGACTCCCAGCCACTGGAACTTTTTAGATGGAGAAAGTCGAGACTTTTTTCTGTTGATCTTGAAGCCTAGGTACTCTAGGAACTGGATCACTTGACTGGAAGCTTGCAAGCATTCTGTCTCGGAGGCTGCCCACACCAACCAGTCGTCCAGGTAGGCTACTACCTGAATTCCCTTTAGGCGTAATTGTTTGAGAGCTGCGCTCGCAAGCTTCGTGAAAATCCTTGGGGCTATGTTTAGCACGAATGGCATGGCTCTGAAGGCGTATAGTCTTCGTTGTAGCCTGAACCCTAGGTAGGGGGAGAGTCGACGGCTGATTGGGATGTGCCAATAGGCGTTTGACAAGTCTATAGAGACGGAATATGCCCTCTTAGGCAGTAAGGTCCTTATGTGTTGCAGTGTTAGCATTTTGAATTTGCAATTCACTATGAACTTGTTGAGTGGCGACAAGTCCAGAATGACTCTGAGCTTTTCCGAGTCTTTCTTGGGAACACAAAACAGCCTCCCTTGGAATTTGATGGACTTCACCTTTCGGATCACATTTTTCTCCAACAGTTCTTGAACGTACTCCTCCAGAACGGGGGTGGAGTGTTGGAAAAACTGAAGGCAGGGGGGTGGAGTGCTGTACCAGCTCCAGCACAGTCCATTCTTGAGTAGGCTGTTGGCCCAGGGATCAAAGGTCCATCGATCCCAAAATTTCAGAAGTCTCCCTCCTACCGGTATCATCTGACTTGGACTGCCGTCCTGAGGTCTTGCCTCCCTGGCCACGACCACCCCTGAATCCCCTTCCCCTTGAGGGGCACCTAGACGAGTCTCTGGCTGCTCCTCTAGGCTTTGCTCGAAAGGAAGAAGACTGCCCTTCGAACGTTGGGGTGAATGCCGTGGACTGTGTCGACACAGCCTGGGGTACCCACTGAAAAGTGGTCGGGGTTTGTACCACCATCTGGGGCACTGGAGGCAATGGCAATTGCAGTTGCTGTTGCTGTCTAAAAGGCTTGGTTGGCCGAGACGGTAGCCTAGTCCTCATAGTCTTCCTCTTTGGTTGAGGACCCTCATCCGGGGAAGACTTTCTTTTGATAGCCAGGCCCCACTTCTGGAGAAGGTTTCTATTCTACAAGGCGGCCTTATCAACAACTTCTTTGACCAAATCGGTAGGGAAAAGGTCTTTTCCCCAAATGTTGGAGGAGATTAGTTTCCTTGGCTCGTGCCTCACCGTAGCCGAGGTGAACACGAACTCCCTACAAGCTCTCCTCGCCTTGACGAAGCCATAAAGGTCCTTCGTCACTGTGGCCAGATGAGTCTTGCCCACCACCATGAACATTTCATGGACCTTGGGGTCACTTGCCATCGTCTCAAGAGTAGTCTGAAGAGACATTGAGGCAGCCAGTCTTTCTTTTGTCTCGAACTCTCTTCGCAAAAGAAAGTCAGACAGCTTGGGGAGGTCCTCGCCGAACTGACGTCCGGCAATATCAGCCTCCAACTTTCCAACTGAGAACGTAAGATGGACGTCCTTCCGGTCTTTGTGGTCCATAGGCAGGGCCAGCGACAAGGGTTTACACTCCTCCAGGGAGGGGCAAGGCTTGCCGGCCTCGACTGCTTTTAGTATAGCCGCAAACCCTTTCTGTAAAAAGGGGAAGGCTCTAGCAGGAGAGGACACAAAGGAAGGGAGCTTCTTGCTCAATGCAGCTACCTTTGAGTTAGAGAAGCCCCTCTCTTTCATCGAGGATGAAAGTAGAGCTTGAGCCTTAGCATGGTCCATCACTATGACCTCCTTCGGCTCTGTCTCCTCCTTTGAAGCTGGTTCCTTCCTCAGCCGGACATAACAGTCCGGATATGACCCCTTGCTGGGCCAGAATTCCACCTCCTCTAGGGGAACTGAGCCCAGCTTATCCGAGATGACGATCTTTCCAGTCGTCATCGGCATGTGCTCAGCATATCTCCATGGGTTAGCATCTGAGCACAAGGGAAGGTGTTTCACATTGAGCCTTTTCTGGGGCCCATGTGATTCTGCAAGGCACTGCATCCGCAGTTCCATTGCAGCCGCCTTCTCCTGATTCTCCTTCTGCATTTTTTGGATCATTCCAACAATAGAAGAGAGGGCCTGTCCCAGCTCTACTGGGAGACCGGCCGATGTTGAGGGAATAGGCTCCGGAATCTGAACCGGAGTAGCCGACACCTCGTCGACCTCTTCCTCTACAACGTCTGGGGCTTGAACTTCATCCTGGCCTTTTGCCAGGAGGTCTTCCTCCATACGCTCGTCCACGTCAGACATCCTGTCATCTAACTGGATGTCTTGCATCGCGACCGCGACTTCAGCATCCACCTGGACCTGAACTTGGGGGATCTCCTCTTGTGGCTGGGGAATCACTGCATCAGCTGATGCCTTAGGGAAAAGATACGCCCTCATCTTCTCACTTGGAAGATAAGGCCCAGAGGTGTTCTTTTGGAAGCCCCTTACCCAGGTACGAAGCTTCTCCCTTGCTATATCCCTTGATTCCGCCATCCTAGGGGAATCAAAGGCCTCAGTAATCAGGTTAGTGCACACAGTACATACCTGAGGGTCCCAATACTGGAGATCATCCTTGGAGACAGCGCATGCTGCGTGTCTCCTACAAAACTCATGTCCGCAGAGGTTCTTGCTGCGGACGTTGCAGAAAACACTTCCGCACTTCGGAGGGTCCTCCTGTAAAGAGAAGAAATTTCCATGAGTATCTAGTGAACTATGTATCACTGGATATGCATAGTATAGCATAACAATTCAGAAAGGAAAGACACACACTTGTGTTTCCCTCACAACCCATTGTTGCAGCCTTCCAGATAATAAAATCAAATGGTTAATCTCTTCTAGAATAACCAATGCAAAGTTTCCAGAGGAAACAGGTGGAGCTCACACCTAAGCAATGATTTTAAAATCCTGGATAATAGACAGGAAAGAACTCACTTTCATATCTGTAGGGCAACAGCAAAGGGCTGTGCAAGAAAACACAAAAGTGTTAGAACACACAGTGCTGTACCAAAACCCATACTATAGTTTTCTTCTTACAGTATATGTTATACTGAAGAATACTGGTACAGTATAGGAGGTTATGTGCCGGCCGGCACACACCATAACTAGCTTTAACTCTGGATAGGTACGGTGGGTCGTTCGCGACCCCGAGCGTCAAAAAAAAACAGGTTTTTCTCACGTGACTCAGCCCCGTGACTGAATTTGTGGGTGATCGACCTGCAGGAGGTGTCTCCCCTACACGCTCTAGTAGTGTCCAGATGTGCATTGCTGTAGCTGTACTCCTTCCCCGATTTCTGAGACGAGTCGGGGTCGTTCGCGACCGAGTTTACCCTTCTAAGGTAGTTTGCATAATTATCAAAGTTATTACGTATTATGAAATTGTCGTAGAATGGTGCAACTTGTATAGGTTATCAGTTGTGGAAAGTCTTGGTGGATTGTTTGGCTACCATGTGCATGATTTTTTTTTTAGTTAAAATGTCGTTCATCACCACGAGGACCATTTTACCGCGATTGCCCCTTTTTCATTTTTTTCATTTTTTTGCCAAGTCATTTTTCCGTAAGATGTTGCCAAATAGTGTCGTAAAACTTTTGCTTGTTTAGTGTTGGAAAGTGTGTCTAGATGATCTGGCTACCCATGCATGACTTTGTTTTTGTCAGATACGACGTAGTTATTGGTATATTGGGTATTTAACTGCGGTTACCAATTTCTGTTTTTTTTTCAATATTTGTAAAAATTACTGCGTAGTAAGGAATTGCCGTATATTATTCATTTTTTTTTCATGTTTATGTGTTAGAAAGTATGCCTTGATGGTTGGGCTAACACGTGCATGTCTTTTTTTTTTATCTGAGATGCCGTATATTAGAATGTTGGGCATTTTACCGCGAGTACCCCTTTTTCATTTTTTTTCATTTTTTTGCCAAGTAATTTTTCCGTAAGATATTGCGAAATAGTGTCGTAAAACTTTTGCTTTTTTAGTGTTGGAAAGTGTGTTTAGATGATCTGGCTACCCATGCGTGATTTTGTTTTTGTCAGATACGACGTAGTTATTGGTATATTGGGTATTTAACTGCGGTTGCCAATTTCTGTTTTTTTCAATATTTGTAAACATTTACTACGTAGTAAGGAATTGCCGTATATTATTGATTTTTTTTCATGTTTATGTGTTAGAAAGTGTGCCTTGATGGTTGGGCTAACACGTGCATGTCTTTTTTTTTATCTGAGATGCCGTATATTAGAATGTTGGGCATTTTTCCGCGAGTGCCCCTTTTTATATTTGTTTTGCATTTTTTTGCTTAGTCATGTTACCGTAAGGAATTGGCAAGTAGTGTCGCAAAACTTATATTTTTATAGTGTTGGAAAGTGTTTCTAGATGATCTGGCTACCCATGCCTATCTTTTTTTTAGCCAGATATGGCGTATATATAGGTATGTGTTCGATTTTCCGGTGATTACCATTTTTTCGTTTTTCCCCATTTCTTTCAAAATTACTACGTACTAAGGAACTATCACAGAGTAATGATTCCTCTAGATGTTTATTTGTCGGAAAATTTTGTTTACTTTTTTTTTGATTGAATATCATCAATTTTTTTTAGCTAAAATATTATATTGTTTTACATTTTTTTTTTCGATTTTATTTCCCTTCAAAAAAATTTTTTTGGGTCAGAATTTTAATTTTATAGTCGTAAAATAATCGACAATTATCCAGCAACCCACATACAATTTTTATGCTTATCCAATAATAATTAGATTAGTAAATAACACCTTGAAATTGACATACCCTTCCTACATTTCAAGTGGCAGATTATGGAGTCTGAGTCAGTGTGGTTGGCGGCCATTTTGTGGACATATCCGAAGCGTAAGCTGCCCTATCTATATATATTCTTGTTCCCTATAGAATTTGTGATATTTTGGTATATTTTACCTGCATAAATATCATATTATATATTAAATATATGTATTTTTTTTACGAAATTTCTAAGTACTCAAAAAATTACCTTTAGATATGGCCCCTGATATAAATGTAATTTACAAAATAATGATGATTTTTTTACATATTTCTATTTTAGGATAACATATGTTTATTCCCTAAAAAAATTAGCCACTTCCTATTTCATTTGGGTACCCAAAAAAATTCATGAAATTTGGACAAATTTTTTTGGCCAAAAAAAGTTACCCTTTTTTTCTCATTTCAGATCTTCACCTCCATGGGTCTGACTTCATCCAAAATACATCAAGATGTGTCCTAAACATTCAAGAATCAATTCCTAAAAGGATTTGTGTATATATGTATAAACTTTTTTTTATGAATTTTTATGTCAGGTCTTTTTTTTTCTACTTAATTTTTTAAAATATTTATAATAAATAGTTTTTCTGCAGATGAGTAGTATTTATCTTTACAGTTGTTTTAAGCATTCATTGAAGTTTTTTTTTTGGCAAAAGAAAAAAAGGAGGTTACTGCAAAAACTGATTTTTCAAGAAATTTTTTTGGCGTCGGGGTCGTTCGCGTCCGAGTATACCCTTAAAGGGGTGTCCGAGGAGCGTACCTATCCAGGGTTAAAGTATACTACTTAACAGCTATAAGGCGGCAGAACGCTGGTTCAAATGCATGTGCCGGCCGGCAGCAGCCAATGTCGGCCGGCAATGACTGCCGGCCGGCAACTACACAAGGTAGTACCCGGCTGCCGGCCACACTCTTGGCGACCGGCAGACAAGGGCTGACATTAGCCGGCAAAGGTACAGGACCGATGCCAGCCGACAGCAAAAGAACCAGAGGACTACAACCGCCCGGCTGCCGGCCTCATAGGCCGGCAGCCGGGTCGGGTACAGCACTAGAAGAAAAACAGAATGGATGCCGGGATAAGAGTGTACACTACCTCCAAGCCCGGCAATCCGAAAGAGTGCATATAAGGAAGGGGAGAATCTAATTTAGGCTTCCTGACCAATGCCGTCTGACTCTAAAGGCAGGCATGGATGAGGGACCAAGGGAGGTCCGGGCAGCACTCAAAACAGAAGACCCTTGCCGGCCGGCAGCTCTGCCGGCCGGCAAGGGATTGAGTCAATTCCACATCCTAACC